>NC_138300.1:89150000-89372500 GCF_965601325.2 Salmo salar | reverse complement strand
CAAATCAATCCCAGAACAACGGAGGAAACGGGTACAAAATTATATCTCCACAGTAAAACAAGTCCTATATCGACATAACTTGAAAGCCCGCTCAGCTGGAAGATGCCAAAACCGCAATAAAAAAGCCAGACTACGGTTTGCGACTGCACATGGGGACAAAGATCATACTTTTGGCCATAATGACCATCATTATGTTTGGAGGAAAAAGAGGGATGCTTGCAAGCCGAAGAACACCATCCCAACCGTGAAGCACAGGGGTGGCAGTGTAACCGATGTGAAATGGCTAGTTAGTTAGCGGTGGAGCGGTTCAATCGGGTGACGTCACTCGCTCTGAGACCTGAAGTAGTTGTTCCCCTTGCTCTGCAAGGGCTGTGGCTTTTGTGGCGCGATGGGTAACGATGCTTCGAGGGTGACTGTTGTCTGTGTGCACAGGATCCCTGGTTCAAGCCCAGGTTGGGGCGAGGAGAGGGACGGAAGCTAAACTGTTACAGCAGCATCATGTTGTGGAGGTGCTTTGTTGCAGGAGGGACTCTTTTAACAAAATTATTTTTACATCCCCTTTAAGGGCGGGAGGTTACCGTGGTAACGTGACTGCAGTCATGTTTGTGCTTGTGAGATTGAGTCTGACTAGTAGCCGCCTTGTCTTCTCTGCCCTAACAGTTGAAACGCAAACATAGAAAAACAACCTAGCTTGTGAACAAAACAATGTAAATAGCCAAGAAACACAAGGATAAAGTCTCACTTCAGTAGACTTTCGTTTCAAGTAAATTAGACCAGCTTTTATACCTGTGCCAGCGCTCCTAAAAATAAATATTTCACTCAACTCTTCACATGCACACAGCCCCAAGCCAGGCAGCGTTGCAGCACGAGGTGGGATAGGCTATAGTAGGATTCGTAGTTCTTTGACTTGAACTAAAGCTGCAGAAATACTTAGAAAATAGCTGTTGCAGCATTTATTTAGCTATAAATGTGATCATACTTGACTATTTTTATTCACAAATGCGAGTCAAATGCTCGCACTGTGGAGCCCTGACCACCCGCCAACATGGTTGATGAAATAGACGTCTTGCCAATGCCAAAATCTACCCGCATTTGACAGGTGGCGGGTGTTCATTTTAGGCCCTGATGACATAGCAGCGGGAGGCAGGAGGTTAATGGTGTGGCTCGGGGCAGGCAGGAGGTTAATGGTGTGGCTCGGGGCAGGCAGGAGATTAATGGTGTGGTTCGGGGCAGGCAGGAGGTTAATGGTGTGGTTCGGGGCAGGCAGGAGATTAATGGTGTGGTTCGGGGCAGGCAGGAGGTTAATGGTGTGGCTCGGGGCAGGCAGGAGGTTAATGGTGTGGCTCGGGGCAGGCAGGAGGTTAATGTTGTGGTTCGGGGCAGGCAGGAGGTTAATGGTGTAGCTCGGGGCAGGCAGGAGATTAATGGTGTGGTTCGGGGCAGGCAGAAGGTTAATGGTGTGGTTCGGGGAAGGCAGGAGATTAATGATGTGGTTCGGGGCAGGGAGGAGGTTAATGGTGTGGTTCGGGGCAGGCAGGAGGTTAATGGTGTGGTTCGGGGCAGGCAGGAGGTTAATGGTGTGGCTCGGGCAGGCAGGAGCTCTGGGGGTCAGCTCTGTTTGTGTGAAGAGAGTGGCAGCCATGGTGGGCGTGGCCCCTAGTCTCCTCTCCACTCAGCGTGGCAATAGAGACAGCCACAACACATAGTAGCCTACAGTATGGCCTTTAAGGCTGACAACCATTAGGCCACAACTGTAGGAAAGCAGAATAACAGTTCAATATTTTATCAGGTCAATAATTCAGCAGCTGCCATGGGAGGCACAGAGATAGGAGAAAGGTGAGAGCGGAGTAGTGAGGGAGGGAGAGAGGTAGCGGGAGCGAGGTAGAGTGAGCATCAGACCCAAGATCGCATTCCCCAGGAAGGGCCTGATAACCATGGTAACTGGAGCTGAATGTCATGATGCAGAGTAGTGAAGGGGGAGGGAGGGCAGAACCAGTGAGCAAGCGACAGAGAAAGAGAGACTATAATGAAGTGGAGGGTTGGCAGCAGTGAGGGGTGTAGTACATATCTGAGTTGTGTGTCGTTTCAATTCAGTGTCCATCTAGAAAAGGCACTATGTCTATCTGTAAATCAGAAGCACCTCGTGGAGAGTAATGACATAACAATCTAGTATGTCCAGAAGTGGTGAGAGAGAGTGGGAGAGGTTTAAGAGGGGATTGAAAAAACACACAGGGAAAGGGAAGGAAGGAGAAGGGAGAGGTAGCGAAGGACATGAGGGGTTGAGATAGAGGGAGAAAGGTGTAGGAAACCATGTTTGTGGACACAGTCTACTATGATGTCAGTGTCACCATACATACAGAGAAGGACACACTTTGACATGGATTGCATAACTTGTGCTTTGAGTATAACTGTAGATACTGTATTCTAATGTACTATGTTCTTTTCTATTGAATATATTAAATAAGAGGCGATGCTGTCATGATGGTGGCTATAGAATTCCCACGCAGAGCTATTGATCACAGTGGACTTTTTCTAGCTGCGTTCTGGGTTTCCCTTCAGCTACATTCTTCTCTGCTGGATTATGCTCTACAGTTGTGGCCAGGTGATTATCATAGATGTCGATACCGGAGGCCATTTGGTTTTCACATGGAGCTCCACGGTGACGGCTGCAGTGACCTTCCTGAAGAACGTCCATGTTGTGCCCCAGGACAGCTAATGCTGCTGAGCATTGATCTTTGACCTTTTCCTTCATTGCTAATTCAACTGTGTGTGCTGCTCACAGAAAGACATCCACTCACTGCTCTCCCTCTTCATCTGGAGGCCCTATTCACAAACACAGAGAATACAAGAGAGGAAAGAGACAGACAAAGGCAGTATATAGGGCTCTGTAAAATCGGCATTGCGGAGAACGCGGACGGTATCACAGAAACCATGCATTAAACAATGGGTTCAACTAAATGTATTGAATTTATTAGAAAAGTAAATCATTTGCCCAAGATTATCATAAGACATGAACAAAATGCATCGGTGATTCGTATGTTCCTTCAACTTTCTTAGAGTGCAACGGCACAAGAATGCCCCTGTATGTGTGTGCACGTTTGTCTACCACTTAGCGATGATGCTAATGTCATGACAACCGTCTTCTGGTAGGTGGAAAAACTTTCCCAAAAACCTTCTCAATTAAATGTTAACAACAAAGTAGCTAGTGCCTACCTGGCAGAATGATATCATGATTGTTTGCATCAATCCAGTGGCCATTTGTTTTGCACACTTTGCAGTCACAGTAGCACTACAGAAGCATTGCTAACCAAGCAACGGTATCTGGCTGGTGCACACTTGAATTACAGAGTAACTACACCCAAAAATCTACATTTTGTTGATTTAGATTTTCTGTTCTCCTGATGTGGTTTAAGGATTGTTGTGAACTTAGAACATCCAATTTTGTTTTTTTGTTTTATTAAAAAAGTGTGATTTATAGAGCGAAACCCTGAAAAAACTGAAACTTGGAAAAACGAAATGGAGAAAACAGATGTTGGCAGAGAAAAACACATTTTATAGGTCACTAAGTATATACAGTAATTGTTTATGAAAATAACTGTTCATGTAATATCAGAGCTTGGGCTCAGGAAATTGGATCAGACCACTGGTCTCTCCTGGGAGAGGAAGAGGAAGCAGCCCACTGTTTAATCGTTGGACAGTTTGTCCACAGACCCCTCATCCCGCTGTATAGTTACTGTACAGTACACAACATGTGCCTTCCCTGTGTCTCAGTTGGTAGAGCATGGTGTTTGCAACGCCAGGGTTGTGGGTTTGATTCCCACGGGGGGCCAGAAAAAAAAATAAAATAAAAGTGCATGAAATGAAATGAAATGGAATGGAATGTATGTACTCACTACTGTAAGTCGCTCTGGATAAGAGCTTCTGCTAAATGACTAAAATGTCATGTAAATGTATGTGGTAAAGGGAGAGCCGTAAACTGAAGTTATCAATATTTTCTGTATCCTTATCTGTTCTAGGCCCGTAGTGGAGGCCCCAGGGGTGGTTAAACAGCCTCTGCTGTAATCAGAGTAGCATCTCTCCATCTGAAGAACTCAGAGCAGGCGTCTTCTGCCACAGAGGCTCCCTGTACAGTACCATGAGTAGTGGACCATGAGGCCTGAGCAGCAGCTGCTGACAGAGCCAGCCAAGTGATCATGACCACACACACATTGGGATAATTAACCCTCAGTGATGGATAGCCATCTGTGCATAATGTCCAGCACCTGACTGTTCATAATTACTGTGCAGTCTCTCAGGATCATCAGTGGAGTGGAGTGCTGTTCAGCGCACCCACCACACAGACTGTTACAGTGGAACAGGAAGTTGTGTAACCCGGGGGAAAAGTACAAGCCTATTAGCCTAGTCCCAGATCTGTTTGTGCTGTATAGCCAAGTCCTACTGTATGGTCATTGTTATGCCAAACATAACAGATCTGGGACCAGACTAGTATAGTACTGTATGAAACCTAAAAATGTCCTACATTACATTTAACCTGCACCCCTTTATCCCCATCACTATCCTAATCCTCAATTTTGAGCTGTGATCAAAATATGTATTTTTGAAGATACGATAACAGTAGCTAAGAATGGGCGTACATTAGAACATGGGGTGTTGTGGTGATACAGTCTGAGAAGGGTATATTATAATACCAATAAACAGGCACTTTGTGGCCTTGTTTTAATCCTAATCTGTGCTGGTGCTGGGGAGTAGTGGTGCTGGTACTGGATCTCACAGGGCTGGGTGAGAAGGGCAGCCAGGCAGGCAGGCAGGCAGGGAGTCACCTGTTTGATGTGGACCCACACAGGAGCAGGGAGCAGGCAGGCTGCAGCCAGGCTCAGGGAGGGACCAGGGACCGTATATCTCAGCAGGAAGTAGATCGCCTCTGATGGCCCTGCCCTAATTAGGAAGGAAAGGTCACCTCTGTCGCTGCGTTGGCACTAAATAAATGGAGGCCACCTTGACTAGACTGGCCCATGGAGTTTAAAATGCACCATAGTTCACACTAATAATTTTACATTTCACGGTTCGTAGGTTTCCTCACTACAAAGGTGGGATGAGGTTTATGCATTAAGGTGCTATCAGGCTTTCCCTGTATTGGCCTAACAGCTTTTCTTCTTTTCACGTTGGTAAATGTCAATTTGGGATTCAGGGGGAGTAAGGAATGTGTAGCGTCTCTTTTTCATGGAGCGAGAGAGGGAGATATACATTATTCAAATCCCTCAGCATCCCTTTAAAGGTTGCCTGCTTACTCTAATGAATGAATGCTGATGAAGATTGCTCTATTCTCCCCAGCCTGGCACAAGGGTCATAATGAATCGCTATGATGTGTTTGTTTGAAACTGATTTAAATTCAGTAGGCAATCACAGTCCCCATTATCCATGTGTGCGTCATTTTATGTAGCAAAATAAAAACGAGAGAGTGATGGGGGAAAAAATCAGTACAGTTACATATCGCAATATTATTTTGGACGATATTATATTGATACTTTGACTCAAAGTACTCCCTTCACAGAACAGCTCAAACTGGCTCTAACCAGAATAGAAAGAGGAGTGGGAGGCCCCGGTGCACAACTGAGCAAGAGGATAAGCACTTCATAGTGTCTAGTTTGAGAAACAGACACCTCACATCCTCAACTGGCAGCTTCATTAAATAGTACCCACAAAACATAAATCTCAACAGTGAAGAGGCAACTCTGGGATGCTGGTCTTCTAGGCAGAGTTCCTCTGTCTAGTGTCTGTGTTCTTTTGCCCATCTTAATCTATTATTTGTATTGGTCAGTCTGAGATATGGCTTTTTCTTTGCAACTCTGCCTAGAAGGCCAGCATCCCAGAGTCTCCTCTTCACTATTGACGTTGTGATTGATGTTTTGTGGGTACTATTTAATGAAGCTGCCAGTTGAGGACTTGTGAGGCATCTGTTTCTCAAACTAGACAATCTAATGTACTAGTCATTTTACATTTACATTTTAGTCATTTAGCAGCTCTTATCCAGAGCGACTTACAGTAGTGAATACATACATTTCATTTCATTTTTTCATGCATTTATTATTATTATTATAATTTTTTTTGTTCTGGCCCCCCGTGGGAATCGAACCCACAACCCTGGCGTTGCAAACACCATGCTCTACCAACTGAGCCACAGGGAAGATGCCAAGTCCTCTTGCTCAGTTGTGCACAGGGGCCCCCACACCTCTTTCTATTCTGGTTAGAGCCAGTTTGCGCTGTTCTGTGAAGGGAGTAGTACACAGCGTTGTACGAGATCTTCAGTTTCTTGGCAATTTCTCGCATGGAATAGCCTTCATTTCTCAGAATAGACTGACGAGTTTCAGAAGAAAGGTCTTTGTTTCTGGCCATTTTGAGCATGTGATCAAACCCACAAATGCTGATGCTCCAGATACTTAAGTAGTCTAAAGAAAGCCAGTTGTATTGCTTCTTTAATCAGGACAACAGTTTTCAGCTGTGCTAACATAATTGAAAAGGGTTTTCTAATGATCAATTAGCCTTTTAAAATGATAAACTTTTATTAGCTAACAAATCGTGCCATTGGAACACAGGAGTGATGGTTGCTGGTAATGGGCTTCTGTACGCCAATGTAGATATTCCATAAAAAATCAGCCATTTCTAGCTACAAATGTAATTTACAACATTAACAATGTCTACACTGTATTTCTTATCAATTTGATATTATTTTAATGGACAAAAATATGCTTTTATTTAAAAAACAAGGACATTTCTAAGTGACCCCAAACTTTTGAACGGTATTGTATACAGTACCAGTCAAAAGTTTGGACACACCTACTCATTCCAGGGTTTTTCTTTATTTGTACTATTTTTCAGCTTCATGAGGTAGTCACCTGGAATGCATTTCAATTAACAGGTGTGCCTTGTTAAAAGTTCATTTGTGGAATTTCTTTCCTTCTTAATGTGTTTAAGCCAATCAGTTGTGTTGTGACAAGGTAGGGGGTGGAATACAGAAGATAGCCCTATTTGGTAAAAGACCGAGTCCATATTATGGCAAAAACAGCTCAAATAAGCAAAGAGAAATGACAGTCCATCATTACTTTAAGACATGATGGTCAGACAATCTGGAACATTTCAAGAGATTTGAAAGTTTCTTCAAGTGCAGTTGCAAAAACCATCAAGCGATATGATGAAACTAGCTCTCATGAGGACAGTCACAGGAAAGGATGACCCAGAGTTACAGTTGAAGTCGTAAGTTTACATACACCTTAGCCAAATACATTTAAACTCAGTTTTTCACAATTCCTGACATTTAATCAGAGTAAAAATTCCCTGTCTTAGGTCAATTAGAATCACCACTTTATTTTAAGAATGTGAAATGTCAGAATAATTCTTTATTTCAGCTTTTATTTCGTTCATCACATTCCCAGTGGGTCAGAAGTTTACATACACTCAATTCGTGTTTGGTAGCATTGCCTTAAAATTGTTTAACTTGGGTCAAATGTTTTGGGTAGCCTTCCACAAGCTTCCCACAATAAATTGGGTGCATTTTGGTCCA
This sequence comes from Salmo salar, assembly GCF_965601325.2. NCBI lineage: Eukaryota > Metazoa > Chordata > Actinopteri > Salmoniformes > Salmonidae > Salmo > Salmo salar. Next base: position 89,364,942 of record NC_138300.1, on the reverse strand, counting down.
TTCCTCCTGACAGAGTTGGTGTAACTGAGTCGGGTTTGTAGGCCTCCTTGCTCGCACATGCTTTTTCAGTTCTGCCCACAAATTTTCAATAGGATTGAGGTCAGGGCTTTGTGATGGCCACTCCAATACCTTGACTTTGTTGTCCTCAAGCCATTTTGCCACAACTTTGGAAGTATGCTTGGGGTCTTTGCCCATTTGGAAGACCCATTTGCAACCAAGCTTTAACTTCCTGACTGAAGTCTTGAGATGTTGCTTCAATATATCCACATAATTTTCCATTCTCATGATGCCATCTATTTTGTGAAGTCCCCCAGTCCCTCCTGCAGCAAAGCACCCCCACACTTATGATGCTGCCACCCCCGTGCTTCACGGTTGGGATGTTGTTCTTCGGCTTGCAAGCCTCCCCATTTTTCCTCCAAACATAACGATGGTCATTATGGCCAAACAGTTCTATTTTTGTTTCATCAGACCAGAGGACATTTCTCCAAAAAGTACGATCTTTGTCTCCATGTGCAGTTGCACACCGTAGTCTGGCTTTTTTATGCCGGTTTTGTAGCAGTGGCTTCTTCCTTGCTGAGTGGTCTTTCAGGCTATGTTGATATAGGACTCGTTTTACTGTGGAAATAGATACTTTTGTACCTGTTTCCTCCAGCATCTTCACAAGGTCCTTTGCTGTTGTTCTGGGATTGATTTGCACTTTTCGCACCAAAGTACGTTCATCTCTAGGAGACAGAACGCGTCTCCTTCCTGAGCGGTCTGACGGCTGCATGGTCCCATGGTGTTTATACTTGCGTACTATTGTTTGTACAGATGAACGTGGTACCTTCAGGCGTTTGGAAATTGCTCCCAAAGATGAACCAGACTTGTGGTCTACAATTTTTTTTCTGAGGTCTTGGCTGATTTGATTTCCCATGATGTCAAGCAAAGAGGCACTGAGCTTGAAGGTAGGCCTTGAAATACATCCACAGGTACAACTCCAATTGACTCAAATGATGTCAATTAGCCTGTCAGAAACTTCTAAAGCCATGATATCATTTTCTGGCATTTTCTAAGTGAAATAATCTCTCTGTAAGCAATTGTTGGAAAAATGACTTGTGTCATGCACAAACAGATGTCCTAACCGACTTGCCAAAACTATAGTTTGTTAACAAGAAATTTGTGGAGTGGTTGTAAAACAAGTTTTAATGACTCCAACCTTTGTGTATGTAAACTTCCGACTTCAACTGTATCTCTGTTGCAGAGGATAAGTTCATTAGAGTTACCAGCCTCAGAAATTGCAGCCCAAATAAATGCTGCACAGAGTTCAACTGTTTTTCTATTTGTATTTTTTTTTACCTTTATTTAACTAGGCAAGCCAGTTGAGAACAAATTCATGTTTACAAGGACACCCTACCCCGGCCAAACCCTAACCCGGATGACACTGGGCCAATTGTGCACTGCCCTATGGGACTCCCAATCTCGGCCGGTTGTGATACAGCCTGGAATCAAGCCAGGGTCTGTAGTGATGCCTCTAGCACTGAGATGCAGTGCCTTAGACCGCTGCGCCACTCGGGAGCCCCCCCCCCCGTTCAGAGGAGACAGCGTGAATCAAGCCTTCATGGTCGAATTTCTGCAAAGAAACCACTACTAAAGGACACCAATAAAAATAAGAGACTTGCTTGGGCCAAGAAACACGAGCAATGGACATTAGACCGGTGGAAATCTGTCCTTTGGTCTGATGAGTCCAAATTTGAGATTTTTGGTTCCAACTGCCGTGTCTTTATCGAGAGTAGGAGTAGGTGAACAAATGATCTCTGCATGTGTGGTTCCCACCGTGAAGCATGGAGGAGGAGGTGTGATGCTGTGGGGGTGCTTTGCTGGTGACATTGTCATGGATTCATTCAGAATTCAAGTCACACTTGACCAGCATGGCTACCACATCATTCTGCAGCGATACGCCATCCCATCTGGTTTGCGCTTAGTCCCACTATCATTTGTTTTTCAACAGGACAATGACCCAAATCACACCTCCAGGCTGTGTAAGGGCTATTTGACCAAGAAGGAGAGTGCTGGAGTGCTGCATCAGATGACCTGGCCTCCACAATCACCCGACCTCAACCCAATTGAGATGGTTTGGGATGAGTTGGACCACAGAATGAAGGAAAAGCAGCCAACAAGTGCTCAGCATATGTGGGAACTCCTTCAAGACTGTTGGAAAATGATTCCTCATGAAGCTGGTTGAGAGAATGCCAAGAGTGTACAAAGCTGTCATCAAGGCAAAGGGTGGCTACTTCGAAGAATCTAAAATATATAGTATATTTTGATTTCTTTAACACTTTTTTGGTTACTACATAATTCCATAGGTGTTATTTCATTGTGTTGATGTCTTCACTATATTGAAAACTTCCACCTTGCATTGTCCATCCCATTCAAAATGTTCTGGACAAGTCACTGCCTGTAGGCCTACAACACATAAACAGTATGTGCCCATTTTTATTGTAAGATGGTTAGCCGTCCAATATCATGAGACCATTTGAGTCGCACAAAACAGTTTTCTAGTGTTCAACCGCCATATTATGCTTGACTGCTGGACAGTAAAGGCCTGATAAAATGCGTGGCCTTCTCTAAGGGCTAGTAGTGGGAGATGACACAGGGATATGGCCCTAAGCTGCCTTTTGAACAGTTGAATGGATGGGGAGTGTGGAGGCAATCTGAGTCAGAGGCAGTGGGTGTCAGTTGGAGATAAATGCCCTTTTGAGTTTATATCAGTCAGGGGTCAGTGGAGATCGTTCTTATCAGGCCGTGCGTGGATTTGTTTGTGTTTTGACTGTTGAAACCGTCTATAGTGGAGGAGGTCTGGCCTACAGGGCTCCATCCAACTGAGTTCACAGGGCCTGTACTTAAAGGTTAGGCTTACCAGGAGGGAGGAGACAGAGCCTCCCTTGTCCAATCAAAAAACATGTAGCCTAACTCAGTCATCGATCACAATGGCTATCAGTCGAATGATTTAATCTGTGTTATAAAGCTGTATTTGAGAAGCCATCTTGGATCTGGTAGGGGAGAGTGTGGTCTGTCCCCCAAAAATGTTACATTCAGCATCACTACGTCAAGGGAAATATAGTATTCTTTCTAACAAAGACATATTTATATGTTTCAAGATGTTGTGTATCCCTGGAAATTATCAGAATTCTTGTAAACATAACAGTTTTGAAAACATAGCTTGTTGAAAAAAGTTGTCTCTTGGCACAACTTAACCCGGGTATGGGGTAATTTGAGCATCGGGACAAGGTCAGTTGAGCTGCCTTGGGATAAGTGGGTGATAGTGTCCAGTGACAGTGGGTGATGGTGCTAGTAGGTCAAAGTTTAATTCATGGAATGGGGGTGTGGTATATTGTATATCTTAAATGTATGCCTACATTCAAATATAGATCTCGCTGTTCAATATCACTTACCCTTCCATTTCTTGACCAGTTGTATGGGTGAGGGATGTTGTTTCAATGTGCCAATTCGTAGGCAAGTTCTCTGCATTTGAGGCAACTAAGCCCATGAAACTGGTCCTGTGATTCTTGATATGTTTAGCAAGCTCAGACTCCCATGTCATCAGATACGACCTTATGTTCCTCTGCTACTCTGTCATCGCCTCTCTTTCACACAGGTACGTGTTTCTTTTCTTTTTTGTCAATGTACATATCAGTGTCATTCAGTCCATTTTATTTAGCCCTTGCTGCTGCTCAAATGGACATCTTCCCTTTTCTTACTTCCTTGGCTGTTCTCTAAAGAACCTGAAGGGGGGTTAGCCCCGGCTTGTTTTACGTCTGTATACGCTGGACATGATGATATCTGCCTGTAACAATACAAATGCACTACGATGCGTATTATGCATAAAACTTACTAAATGTAATCATTTGTATGAGGCATGGTAGCCATTGGCTCAACTTACCCCATGGCAAACATGTTGGCTACTTTTGTCCACACAGCTACAAGGATGCACTTTCATGCTACACTCTTAGAAAAAAAGGTAGTATCTAGAACTTAAAAGGGTTTTTAGTCTTTTCTATAGGATAACCCTTTGAAGAACCCTGTTTGGTTCCAGGTAGAACCCTTTGAAGAACCTTGTTTGGTTCCAGGTAGAACCCTTTTGGTTCCAGGTAGAACCCTTTTGAGTTCCATGTGGAACCCTTTACACAAAGAGTTCTACATGAAACATAAAAGAGTTCTACCTGGAACCACAAAGGGGCACTGCGGAAGAACCCTTTTGGAACCCTTTTTTCTAAGAGTGTAGATTTAGGACCTCTTATTGGCACTTATAGAGACCCCAAATGATGTATCTACTTTGGCTTAGATACAAGCATCATGAAACCTATAACACAATACATTCATTTGACTTGGTAAAAATCCGTGTTTTGGACCTAACTTGCTTACCACTTTTTCCATGTGGTTTCTTCACAGACTCCATGGAAATATGACATCTTCGTAAATATTTGGTCACATGGTTACTTTTGTGTATGGTTTCCTAGAAACAAGGGGTGGCTCAACTAACCATTTGACTCAACTTACCACACTCTCCCCTAGTATGGAAATACAGGTGGTATGGTAATATTACAGCTGGAGCTTCTTGGTTTCCTAATCTCAGTTTATCTCCCAGTGAGATGTATTTTAGTGTGTCAGACCTTAATGGTGATAGCGGTTCCTGTCACTTCTCCAGTGCTGGGTTCCAGATGTCTCCAGCTGTTTTGTGTTGATGTGAACACAGCAGTCTCTCTCTCCCACCAGGGAAAATACTGTATGGCATAGAGAGAATCTCCTGAGATACCAAATTGGCAATTCCAACCTGATTCTCGTTTTCTCTCTCTCCCCTTATCAAAACTATTCTCTATTTCCCACGCTTGTTTTTGTGCTGATTTGGGTTGAAGTGTTCCTCCCTCTCCTTGCTCAGTTGGCTGGCCTAGCCTCTCTCCCCCAGGTTAGGACTGCAGAGTGAGTCTGACCTAAAACGCTGGGCTTTGTCACAGCTAAGCTGCCCAGCTCTCCTGCAAAAAGGAACAAAATGCTCTTTTCAGGACCTTGGCTGCAGACACTGCATGGCTTTGTGTTAGTGTAACTTTGGACCAATGCTACATAAAGAAGTGAGAATGACATCAGGGCAATTATGTAAGGAAGGGAAGTGTTGAGCAAGTGAGGAGATTAGAGGAAGGGAGAAAGCACTGATTTATTTTTTTGCATGCCTCATCCTGTCCACCATTAGAGAGGGGATTGCAGGTGTGTGTGTGTGTGTGTGTGTGTGTGTGTGTGTGTGTGTGTGTGTGTGTGTGTGTGTGTGTGTGTGTGTGTGTGTGTGTGTGTGTGTGTGTGTGTGTGTGTGTGTGTGTGTGTGTGTGTGTGTGTGTGTGTGTGTGTGTGTGTGTGTGTGCAGACCAATGTGTATCTGGTGTGTAGATCATTATCAATGATTCTGGGTATTGATCAGCTTCAGAGCAGCAGCAGCAGCCGGTGAAACATAGAGGCGGAGGAGTTAGTGACGCCCATGACCTTTACTCTGTTGGTAACTAGGGACCTGATTGGTGCTGTGAGTGACAAACAGGCTGAAGCTGCTGTGTCAAAGCTGTAGCATGTCCCAGCACATACTAGAGCCTGTCAATCAAACTCTGTGGTGGGTGTCAACTGCACATGGTCATTCAGAGAGACACACAGGTCAACGACTCCCTACACTACTATGTTATCACGCTCCAATACACAGGGTGGGTTGGTGGGTGGTTGTTCCGTTTCAATATGGACTAGGAGCAGGGCCCACAGGAAGTGGGTGGGATTAGCAGCTGCAGAGAGGAGAGGCAGAGTAGTGGTCCATAAACACACACACACACAGGACGCCCAGCCTGTAATTGAGTCACTGTTGTAGGCCTCTCTAGCCAGGCAGTGGGGGGGTCGGTAATAAGAGCTGAAACACTTTCCCAGACCCAGTGCTCAGGTCGGGACATTGTGAAACGTGACTAGTGTTTGGGGTTATGCGGGGAAGGCAGGATCACTCCTTCCAGGATGCTCCTCTCCTGTGACCTTCGCATTTGTAGACACTAGTGGAATGAAAAACAGTTATTTCATTTCAGCTCCTAGATTTAGATATCTCTACCCTTACAAAAAAATAATGTAGTTTTGAAACTGCAGTAACTGCAGTCGACTGTGGCGTTTTGGACGCAGTAATTGCAGAATAACTGCAATTGTGAAATTGTGAAATAATTGCAGTGAAACTGCAATTATACTGCACTGTAACTGCAGTTACTCTGCAAAATTACTGCAGTAAACATTTTTTATTTTGGACGCAGTATTTGCAGCGTACTACAGTTATACTGCACTCTAACTGCAATTGTTTTTCGTAAGGGTATTTTCTAATTACACTGTAATTTTAGAAGTATTATCTTTGCGCAGGAAATACCTCTGTATTGTGATATGGATACTTAATGTGAGTGCTATATCTGTTCCTATCTACAGGTTGATGTTTTCCTCTCTACAGGCTTGTGTGTATTGGGCGGCAGGTAGCCTAGTGGTTAAGAGTGTTGGGAAAGTAACTGAAAAGATGCTGGTTTGAATCCCTGAGTTGACTAGGTGAACAACCTGTCAATGTGCCCTTGAGCAAGGCTCTTAACCATAATTGCTCCTGTAAGTCTCCCTGGATAAGAATGGTTACTAAATGACAAAAATGTACTGTATTTAAAGTGCTATGTATAATGTACCTGTTGTTCTCTCCCTCCTCAGGCTGATGCTAAGATGGTGTGTGACGTGGTAAGTCGTATGGAGGACACTGAGCCCTACTCTCCTGAGCTCCTGGGGGCTATGATCCGCCTGTGGTCTGACTCTGGCATCCAGGAGTGCTTCAGCCGTGCCCGAGAATACCAGCTCAATGACTCTGCCCAATAGTGAGTACTACTTTACCTCTACTGCCCCCCACAGGAGGACCTAGTGCTGCAGGATCAATACAACTCTCATTACTCTTCTCCAATCGATGAAAATGTTTATGGATAACACATACATAAATGTCATCCACTTACTACATTAATTGATGTCCATGTGACATTAGTCATATACAACAAATATGAAGCAATTATTTGGTGTTTTATAGACAAAGTAGTTTATGTGGCCCAAAGTGAATTGGTAAATTCCTGTGCTAGGTTGTAAATCAATTGGAATCAAACACATACACTACCGATCAAAAGTTTTAGAACACCTACTCATTTTAGGGTTTTTCTTTATTTTTACTATTTTCTACATTGTAGAATAATAGTGAATATATCAAAACAATGAAATAACACATGGAATCATGTAGTTACCAAAAAAGTGTTAAACAAATCAAAATATATTTGAGATTTGAGATTCTTCAAATAGCCACCCTTTGCCTTGATGACAGCTTTGCACACTCTTGGCATTCTCTCAACCAGCTTCAGGAGGTAGTCACCTGGAATGCATTTCAATTAACAGGTGTGCCTTCTTAAAAGTTAATTTGTGGAATTTATTTCCTCCTTAATGCGTTTGAGCCAATCAGTTGTGTTGTGACAAGGTAGCCGAAGATAGCCCTATTATGGCAAGAACAGCTCAAATAAGCAAAGAGTAATGACAGTCCATCATTACTTTAAGACATGAAAGTAAGTCAATACGAAAAATTTCAAGAACATTGAAAGTGCAGTCGCATAAACCATCAAGCGCTATGATGAAACTGGCTCTCATGGGGACAGCCACAGGAAAGGAAGACTCAGAGTTACCTCTGCTGCAGAGGATAAGTTCTTTAGAGTTACCAGCCTCTGAAATTGCATCTCAAATAAATGCTTCACAGAGTTCAAGTAACAGACACATCTCAACATCAACTGTTCACAGGAGATTATGTGAATCAGGCCTTCATGGTCGAATTGCTGCACCTGCAAAAAAGATTGCTCTGATGTGCGAGTGCCTTTTGAATTTTGAATTGCTGCAAATAAACCACTACTAAAGGACACCAATAATAAGAGGAGACTTGCGAGCAATGGAAATTAGACCGGTGGAAATTAGAGATTTTTGATTCCAACCTCTGTGTCTTTGTGAGACACAGTGTGGGTGAACGGATGATCTCTGCATGTGTATTTCCCACCGTGAAGCATGGAGGTGGAGGTGTTATGGTGTGGGGATGCTTTGCTGGTGACACTCTCTGAAATATTTAGAATTCTTCGGCACACTTAACCAGCTTGGCTACCACAGCATTCTGCAGCGATACACCATCCCATCTGGTTTGGACTTAGTCCCACTATCATTTATTTTTCAACAGGATAATGACCCAACACACCTCCAGGCTGTGTAAGGGCTATTTTACCAAGAAGGAAAGTGATGGAATGCTGCATCAGATGACCTGGCCTCCACCAAATTGAGAGGGTTTGGGATGAGTTGGACCGCAGAGTGAAGGAAAAGCAGCCAACAAGTGCTCAGCATATGTGGGAACTCCTTCAAGACTGTTGGAAAAGTGTTCTAGGTGAAGCTGGTTGAGAGAATGCCAAGTGTACAAAGCTGTAATCAATGCAAAGGGTGGCTATTTTAAGAGTCTCAAATATAAAGTATATTTTGATTTGTTTAACACATTTTTGGTTACTACATGATTCCATATGTGTTATTTCATAGTTGTGATGTCTTCACTATCGTTCTACAATGTAGAAAATAGTAAAAAATAAAGATAAACCCTTGAATGAGTAGGTGTTCTAAAACTTTTGACCTGTAGTGTATGTATGATCAGGGCCTAAAATTAACAACCAGCATTCACCAAATGACAATGCGGGTCGATTTTGCCATTGGTGGGTAAGATGTCTGTTTCACCAGCCACGTTGGCGGGTGGACAGGGCTCTACAGTGCGAGCATTTCACTCGCATTTGTGAATAAAAATCATCAAGTATGATTAAATTTATAGCTAAATAAATGCTGCAGTAGCTGTTTTCAAAGTATTTCTGCCGTTTTGTTCCTATAGCCTATCCGACCTCAAGCTTCAACACTGCCTGGCTGAGGACTGTGCGCACATGAACAACGAAGTGAAGGATTCATTTTTAGGGGAGCTGCGCACAGGCATAAAAGTCAGTCTATTTTGCTTGAAACGAAAGTCTACTGAAGTGAGACTTTGTCCTTGTCTTTCTTGGCTATTTACATTGTTTTGTTCACAAGCTAGGTTGTTTTTCAATGTTTGAGTTTCAACTGCTAGGGAAGAGAAGACAAGGCGGCTACTAGTCAGGGGCTGCAGTCCAAACTCAAAGTAGACAGCCCTCGGCCCTAAACCCTCATCCTTTGAATGACGTTTTACATCCGAGTGTTTGGAGAGGGAGAGATGATTAGAGAGGCAACGTCCTTGGTGGAAATCTTGAAGTTGTGCTTAAAAACAATCAACCTATAGATATTAATGTACCTAGCTAGCTAACGTAGCTAGGTACGTTAGCTGTCAGGTAGTTAGTGACCCATAGCTGGCAAGCTAGTTTTATAGTTTGGTCATTTATTCCAATAGATTTCAGAATTCCCAAAAATATGTTTATGAAGCTAACTACGTTTTATAGGCTCCTCACTACGAGACTAAACCAATTTTCCAATGCTAAAATCAATGTAGTTTTTATATAATTCTTTTTTAGCAAGCTAGCATTATGAATTGTGGGTCATATCAACCCCACAAGTGATCAAAGTTCTTCACTCGCTCCGTCAAGCTAAATTGAGGGCTGAGAGGGCAACGTTTGTGAATTGGACCTCTAGTTAAGATGGCAAACAAACTGCATCCGGTTTCGATGGGGATTCCCCAGAGGGAAAGTGGCTATTACGAGGGCTGAGGGGGTAAAAATAACATGTTTGGAATGCAGCCATGCTCTCAATCTCACAGGCACAAACATGACTTGAGTCACATTACCACGGTAACCATTAAAAGGTGAACATTTTTGTCTCATCTGTGATATTTTGGTTAAAAGACTCGGGTCATAAAATATTAAATTAAACAATATACTACATTACTTCTTACTAGTAATAGATGTATTGTTTTTAGAAACATTACAAAGCATGCTCATCTGTTATTTTGTGTTTTGTTGGTGTAATTTTAGCAACAACCCCCCCAAAAAATTGGGCTGGTTAAAAAATCTGAGTTGCTGGAAAGTAATCTGAAAGTAATCAGATTATGTTACTGAGTTTGGGTAATCCAAAAGTTATGTTACTGATTACAATTTTGGACAGATAACTGTAAATGATTACTTTTAGAAAGTAACCTACCCAACCCTGAGGACCATTGTGGAGAACAATAGCATGTAGAGCAGCAGTGATACACCGTGACACTGTAGACTGGAGCAGGCTAGAGAGAGAATGATTAAAGGACATAGCCAGTAGCGAGTTGCTCAGCTTCTCTGAGATGGCTTAAGCCCATAGTATTGCATTCCTGAGAAAATTCATTTATATTAGTGTGTCCTGCGAAAGGTCACGAAACACATTTATTTCACATTTACATGGAACTCAATTAATTGTGTTGTAAATGTCATAGCATTTAGGAATGATGTTTGATTACTGGCAGTCCAGTATTTCATTCAGGAACTTGACACACCATGCAGAACTTGACGGATTTAGTTTTGTCCGGATCTGCATTATAGAAATGTTGCATAACACTTTGAGGTGATATGGATGGATATGTGTATCAATGTCTTTTGACATATGAAAGCAGCCCACATGATATGTAGAGTTAAGAGTCATGGTACTCAGAGCAGTCTCTCTCTCTCAGTGACCCTGGATATGACCTCAGTGACCCTGGATATGACCTCAGTGACCCTGGATATGACCTCAGCGATGTATTATTTACATTTACATTTAAGTCATTTAGCAGACGCTCTTATCCAGAGCGACTTACAAATTGGTGCATTCACCTTATGATATCCAGTGGAACAACCACTTTACAATAGTGCATCTAAATCTTTTAAGGGGGGGGGGGGGGGGGGTAGAAGGATTACTTTATCCTATCCTAGGTATTCCTTAAAGAGGTGGGGTTTCAGGTGTCTCCGGAAGGTGGTGATTGACTCCGCTGTCCTGGCGTCGTGAGGGAGCTTGTTCCACCATTGGGGTGCCAGAGCAGCGAACAGTTTTGACTGGGCTGAGCGGGAACTGTGCTTCCTCAGAGGTAGGGGGGCCAGAAGGCCAGAGGTGGATGAACGCAGTGCCCTTGTTTGGGTGTAGGGCCTGATCAGAGCCTGAAGGTATGGAGGTGCCGTTCCCTTCACAGCTCCGTAGGCAATCACCATGGTCTTGTAGCGGATGCGAGCTTCAACTGGAAGCCAGTGGAGAGAGCGGAGGAGCGGGGTGACGTGAGAGAACTTGGGAAGGTTGAACACCAGACGGGCTGCGGCATTCTGGGTGAGTTGTAGGGGTTTAATGGCACAGGCAGGGAGCCCAGCCAACAGCGAGTTGCAGTAATCCAGACGGGAGATGACAAGTGCCTGGATTAGGACCTGCGCTGCTTCCTGTGTGAGGCAGGGTCGTACTCTGCGAATGTTGTAGAGCATGAACCTACAGGATCGGGTCACCGCCTTGATGTTAGTGGAGAACGACAGGGTGTTGTCCAGGATCACGCCGAGGTTCTTAGCACTCTGGGAGGAGGACACAAGGGAGTTGTCAACCGTGATGGCGAGATCATGGAACGGGCAGTCCTTCCCCGGGAGGAAGAGCAGCTCCGTCTTGCCGAGGTTCAGCTTGAGCTGGTGATCCGTCATCCACACTGATATGTCTGACAGACATGCAGAGATGCGATTCGCCGCCTGGTTATCAGAAGGGGGAAAGGAGAAGATTAATTGTGTGTCGTCTGCATAGCAATGATAGGAGAGACCATGTGAGGATATGACAGAGCAAAGTGACTTGGTGTATAGCGAGAATAGGAGAGGGCCTAGAACAGAGCCCTGGGGGACACCAGTGGTGAGAGCGCATGGTGCGGAGACAGATTCTCGCCACGCCACCTGGTAGGAGCGACCTGTCAGGTAGGACGCAATCCAAGCGTGGGCCGCGCCGGAGATGCCCAACTCGGAGAGGGTGGAGAGGAGGATCTGATGGTTCACAGTATCAAAGGCAGCAGATAGGTCTAGAAGGATGAGAGCAGAGGAGAGAGAGTTAGCTTTAGCAGTGCGGAGAGCCTCCGTGACACAGAGAAGAGCAGTCTCAGTTGAATGCCCAGTCTTGAAACCTGACTGATTAGGATCAAGAAGTGATCATTATCAGTGTGTGGATGCTCTTCATTTGTGACCCATTTAGTTTCAACGTGCACATTTATTACACTGGTAAAGTGTCTTCTCAGACAGTGTCTTGTGAGGAGTATGTTTACCAAAAGCACCATTTTAAGATTTGTAGTCAAAATCCACATTGTTCTTCTCATCAATTGAAATAATATGTTGCTATTTAAAGAAGAATAAAAAAGATTACAAGCATATATCATAGCTCCGGAACTAGATCATACATGGCAGACATTTTGTGCTACAGAGCTCACCACCCATCAGCATCGCAGAAGCAATGCTGTGATTTACCACAAACTTTGCCAGAGGCCCATCAGATAAGTTGTTACCATGTGTGGCTCATCCCCACTCCCTGGCTGTGCTTAGGCCACAGCCCTACCATGCCACTCTGAACTGTGGTGTGGTTCCGGGAATCGTGTGTGTGTGTGTGTGTGTGTGTGTGTGTGTGTGTGTGTGTGTGTGTGTGTGTGTGTGTGTGTGTGTGTGTGTGTGTGTGTGTGTGTGTGTGTGTGTGTGTGTGTGTGTGTGTGTGTGTGTGTGTGTGTGTGCATATGTGCCTGTGAGTGTGCATGCGTGCGAGACAGAAACAGCATGAGGCACTCACTGTGATGTTTTCTAGACCCATTGGGTAGTCATTTTGGCTGTAATGGATAGTTGTTTTGGCTTTAATGAATAGCCAAAATGACTATCCTTTGGGGAGTTTTTCAGCACAGGGCCACAGGCAGGTCTATACAGTAGATGCACAGTGGAAATAACTGATGGTATGGCTGTGTTCCATCTGGGCAAAAGCGCAAAAATAAAGGCTTTAGAAATGTATAACTGAACAATGCATCATCATACCAGGTCATTTCATGCTTAAAAATGTTTTATGAATAAGATATTTGGCTACAGTAGTGCCATTTCTTACCGATCTCCACAGCTTCCGTCCAAATACATATCCGGTGAAATGACATCAACACATACTGGAGGAGTTACTGGCTAGCTACAAGTGGCTAGCTACAAGTGGCTAGCTACAAGTGGCTAGCTACAAGTGGCTAGCTACAAGTGGCTAGCTACAAGTGGCTAGCTACAAGTGGCTAGCTACAAGTGGCTAGCTACAAGTGGCTAGCTACAAGTGGCTAGCTTAGCTAACGAACATCGATTAACCACCATAGGCACACCCCATTTCTGTTTTAAAATTGAGAAAGAGGAGGAGTTGGACTTTCTTTCGTGCCCAAAGTCGAGCGTAAAAGCACATTTCCTGCAATTCTACACATTTTACCATTCCTTATCACATGTTCATATGCTATCTGGGGGGCATCACACCAAAAAATGTATTAATAATATTTCACTCATTGTCATTAATTCTAATATGAAGAGTTACTCATATTTATTTTAAAGAAATGATTTGGGGGGACGAATCAACCTGTTCTGACATACCCCCCCCCCCATCCCTCGTGGCAATTTCGCCTATGCCAAGAATCTTCCAACTGGAATTTTGGGGAAACCAGAGAATTTATTGAAAGCTTCCAGAATTTTGCAACCCTAGGTATACCACAGGACACTTAGTTCTCTCTGTTTTCTCTGCGCTTCTCTTTCAGTCCTCTACTTTCTGATCTCTCTTTTTTCTGTGAATCGCTCTCTTTAGCGCCACCTCTTTCCTTGCTATTTCCCTCCCCTTGATCTCACCAACTCCTTTCTTTCCCGCCATATCAACCATCCCTGCTCCCCTCCCTCTCTCCTTTCCTCCCTCTCTCCTCCCTCTCCAACACCAGCCTGTGGAGTGATTGGAAGCAGCCGACAGCAGGCATGGTGCTGAGAGGTTTTGCCATGCAGAGCACTCAAGCTGGACGATGAGGAGGAGGAGGGGAAATGGGGGGAGAGAAAAGGGCGGATGGTGTGTTTTGGAGGGAGTTACTGGCAGGGAGCCAGTAATAAGGGACAGATATGAGTCCCCCATACAAAAGAGAGCCCCTCCTACGCACCCCACCTCTACACCATTTCAACAGACCCCAGATGACCCAATCTTATCCTCCCAGCATAGATAGGACCTCATCACTATTCATATTGCTAGGGAGAGCATGACGGTCACAGCACCAATGGGTCTCAGAGCCACGGAACTGCTATATTTTCATGACATATTACATCAGATATCAGACCTCAAATCCCTTGGGATGTATTCATCGTATTAGTCATTGGTGGACAATATGGATGTTAGTTTAATGAACTCCAGTAAATATTTCAAGAGAGGTTTGGCTGGCAGATAAGGCAGAAATAGTATTTCATTCAAGACCACGCTGATATCCAGTTGGATAGAAATGTTAATTGTGTCATTGCAGAGGAGTAAACACACTTAGACACGTTCTGCTGCTTACTCCTCATTGGACTGTGCTCTTTCTGTTCCAAAGTAGACGGCATTGAAACTATGACACTATTGTATGAGACTAGACTGTACAAGTTACCACTCACAGTCCTTCATGGAAATCCCTCTTATATAGCCAGCTGAAATTTGCATTGGCAGTTTTTATTTGAGGATAAACAATACATCATAATGGGGAGAGAGGCAATCACAGATAGGAGGAATGGAAGATAGAAAGGAGAGAGAGAGAACAAATCAGTGATGGACAAAGAGGGGAGAGACAGAGAGGGTGGCAGAGGAGAGTGTGCTACCTTGTAATATTGAAACAGTAAATGTAAGGAGAAGCTGGAGGCTGTAACCTATATTCTCATTATATCTTGTTAATGCTCTTTTGGTTTAGAAGAATAACTTTTAGAGGGGAAGTGTGCTTTTTGTTAGGGCTGGTTGATATGTTATAAAAACTGATATTGTGGTATGAATAAGATGTGCATGAATCAAACATTCATAGACAGAAATGACTGTGTTCCCTGTTGTGTTGATGTCGCCCCCTGGATGCAGTGAGGTGGACTTCATCTCTCTGTGCAGGTGGGCTGGCCTGTTATGGCAGGGCAGGGTGAATCCGCTCTATGGAGAAGTTTCATCTGAATTTAAATGGCCATGTCAGTGTTAGCTTTGGACACACTTTGTAGAGATGTGACATCTCATTCCACTTCCAGCAGTTGCATCATAGATCTCCCCCACTGCTCTTCTTCTATCTCCCTGGCCTGCCTCCATCCTCTTTCTTTCTTTCTTTCTTTCTTTCTTTCTTTCTTTCTTTCTTTCTTTCTTTCTTTCTTTCTTTCTTTCTTTCTTTCTTTCTTTCTTTCTTTCTTTCTTTCTTTCTCCCTGTGTCATTTTCTCTGCCCCCCTCCTTATATTATGAACAGGGAAGCAGAACAATGGACACAGCCCCGTTTTTTTAGGCACTACTGTTAATGAGCTGCATTAGTGCTGGGCAGCCTGCCACCCAAACAGAGAGCTTGGCAATGGATGCAGCACATTTACTACTGAACATCGGCTTGTGTTAGTCATTTATCAATCATTTCACGTGTACACACATTTAAAAACATTCAGCAACATACTGTACTGCGGCTCCATGCAGTGTAGGGTTGTGTTGTGCAGTGGAAGTGCCCCCCTCATTGGGTTGTGTCACCAGGCCAGTGGCCAGGGTGGAATGTTCACACACTGCTGCCAAATATTGCAGCTTCCCAGCGAAGTCTCACAGCACTCAACTGGACACAGATCAGTGAATGACACCATTACACATAAACACAGATGAAGGGAGAGAAGATGTTTGTATGTGGTATGTTTGTGCCAGTTTAAGTGTAGTTGTTTTCTTCAAGTGTCCTCTCTACCACATTACTGGGTGCTGACTGTTGGTTAGTATTGGGTGTGATGAACCTCTCTACCACATTACTGGGTGCTGACTGTTGGTTAGTATTGGGTGTGATGATCCTCTCTACCACATTACTGGGTGCTGACTGTTGGTTAGTCTTGGGTGTGATGATCCTCTCTACCACATTACTGGGTGCTGACTGTTGGTTAGTATTGGGTGTGATGAACCTCTCTACCACATTACTGGGTGCTGACTGTTGGTTAGTCTTGGGTGTGATGAACCTCTACCACATTACTGGGTGCTGACTGTTGGTTAGTCTTGGGTGTGATGAACCTCTACCACATTACTGGGTGCTGACTGTTGGTTAGTATTGGGTGTGATGAACCTCTCTACCACATTACTGGGTGCTGACTGTTGGTTAGTCTTGGGTGTGTGTGATGAACCTCTCTACCACATTACTGGGTGCTGACTGTTGGTTAGTCTTGGGTGTGATGAACCTCTACCACATTACTGGGTGCTGACTGTTGGTTAGTCTTGGGTGTGATGAACCTCTCTACCACATTACTGGGTGCTGACTGTTGGTTAGTCTTGGGTGTGATGAACCTCTCTACCACATTACTGGGTGCTGACTGTTGGTTAGTCTTGGGTGTGATGAACCTCTCTACCACATTACTGGGTGCTGACTGTTGGTTAGTCTTGGGTGTGATGAACCTCTACCACATTACTGGGTGCTGACTGTTGGTTAGTATTGGGTGTGATGAACCTCTCTACCACATTACTGGGTGCTGACTGTTGGTTAGTATTGGGTGTGATGATCCTCTCTACCACATTACTGGGTGCTGACTGTTGGTTAGTATTGGGTGTGATGAACATCTACCACATTACTGGGTGCTGACTGTTGGTTAGTCTTGGGTGTGATGAACCTCTACCACATTACTGGGTGCTGACTGTTGGTTAGTATTGGGTGTGATGAACCTCTCTACCACATTACTGGGTGCTGACTGTTGGTTAGTATTGGGTGTGATGATCCTCTCTACCACATTACTGGGTGCTGACTGTTGGTTAGTCTTGGGTGTGATGATCCTCTCTACCACATTACTGGGTGCTGACTGTTGGTTAGTATTGGGTGTGATGAACCTCTCTACCACATTACTGGGTGCTGACTGTTGGTTAGTCTTGGGTGTGATGATCCTCTCTACCACATTACTGGGTGCTGACTGTTGGTTAGTATTGGGTGTGATGAACCTCTCTACCACATTACTGGGTGCTGACTGTTGGTTAGTCTTGGGTGTGATGATCCTCTCTACCACATTACTGGGTGCTGACTGTTGGTTAGTCTTGGGTGTGATGAACCTCTCTACCACATTACTGGGTGCTGACTGTTGGTTAGTATTGGGTGTGATGAACCTCTCTACCACATTACTGGGTGCTGACTGTTGGTTAGTCTTGGGTGTGATGAACCTCTCTACCACATTACTGGGTGCTGACTGTTGGTTAGTATTGGGTGTGATGATCCTCTCTACCACATTACTGGGTGCTGACTGTTGGTTAGTATTGGGTGTGATGATCCTCTCTACCACATTACTGGGTGCTGACTGTTGGTTAGTATTGGGTGTGATGAACCTCTCTACCACATTACTGGGTGCTGACTGTTGGTTAGTATTGGGTGTGATGATCCTCTCTACCACATTACTGGGTGCTGACTGTTGGTTAGTATTGGGTGTGATGAACATCTACCACATTACTGGGTGCTGACTGTTGGTTAGTCTTGGGTGTGATGAACCTCTACCACATTACTGGGTGCTGACTGTTGGTTAGTATTGGGTGTGATGAACCTCTCTACCACATTACTGGGTGCTGACTGTTGGTTAGTATTGGGTGTGATGATCCTCTCTACCACATTACTGGGTGCTGACTGTTGGTTAGTCTTGGGTGTGATGATCCTCTCTACCACATTACTGGGTGCTGACTGTTGGTTAGTATTGGGTGTGATGAACCTCTCTACCACATTACTGGGTGCTGACTGTTGGTTAGTCTTGGGTGTGATGATCCTCTCTACCACATTACTGGGTGCTGACTGTTGGTTAGTATTGGGTGTGATGAACCTCTCTACCACATTACTGGGTGCTGACTGTTGGTTAGTCTTGGGTGTGATGATCCTCTCTACCACATTACTGGGTGCTGACTGTTGGTTAGTCTTGGGTGTGATGAACCTCTCTACCACATTACTGGGTGCTGACTGTTGGTTAGTATTGGGTGTGATGAACCTCTCTACCACATTACTGGGTGCTGACTGTTGGTTAGTCTTGGGTGTGATGAACCTCTCTACCACATTACTGGGTGCTGACTGTTGGTTAGTATTGGGTGTGATGATCCTCTCTACCACATTACTGGGTGCTGACTGTTGGTTAGTATTGGGTGTGATGATCCTCTCTACCACATTACTGGGTGCTGACTGTTGGTTAGTATTGGGTGTGATGAACCTCTCTACCACATTACTGGGTGCTGACTGTTGGTTAGTATTGGGTGTGATGAACCTCTCTACCACATTACTGGGTGCTGACTGTTGGTTATTATTGGGTGTGATGAACCTCTCTACCACATTACTGGGTGCTGACTGTTGGTTAGTATTGGGTGTGATGAACCTCTCTACCACATTACTGGGTGCTGACTGTTGGTTAGTATTGGGTGTGATGAACCTCTCTACCACATTACTGGGTGCTGACTGTTGGTTAGTCTTGGGTGTGATGATCCTCTCTACCACATTACTGGGTGCTGACTGTTGGTTAGTCTTGGGTGTGATGAACCTCTCTACCACATTACTGGGTGCTGACTGTTGGTTAGTCTTGGGTGTGATGAACCTCTACCACATTACTGGGTGCTGACTGTTGGTTAGTCTTGGGTGTGATGAACCTCTCTACCACATTACTGGGTGCTGACTGTTGGTTAGTATTGGGTGTGATGATACTCTCTACCACATTACTGGGTGCTGACTGTTGGTTAGTCTTGGGTGTGATGATCCTCTCTACCACATTACTGGGTGCTGACTGTTGGTTAGTCTTGGGTGTGATGATCCTCTACCACATTACTGGGTGCTGACTGTTGGTTAGTCTTGGGTGTGATGAACCTCTCTACCACATTACTGGGTGCTGACTGTTGGTTAGTATTGGGTGTGATGATCCTCTCTACCACATTACTGGGTGCTGACTGTTGGTTAGTATTGGGTGTGATGATCCTCTCTACCACATTACTGGGTGCTGACTGTTGGTTAGTCTTGGGTGTGATGAACCTCTCTATCACATTACTGGGTGCTGACTGTTGGTTAGTCTTGGGTGTGATGATCCTCTCTACCACATTACTGGGTGCTGACTGTTGGTTAGTATTGGGTGTGATGAACCTCTCTACCACATTACTGGGTGCTGACTGTTGGTTAGTCTTGGGTGTGATGATCCTCTCTACCACATTACTGGGTGCTGACTGTTGGTTAGTCTTGGGTTTGATGAAGCTCTCTACCACATTACTGGGTGCTGACTGTTGGTTAGTCTTGGGTGTGATGAACCTCTACCACATTACTGGGTGCTGACTGTTGGTTAGTCTTGGGTGTGATGAACCTCTCTACCACATTACTGGGTGCTGACTGTTGGTTAGTCTTGGATGTGATGAACCTCTATCACATTACTGGGTGCTGACTGTTGGTTAGTATTGGGTGTGATGAACCTCTCTACCACATTACTGGGTGCTGACTGTTGGTTAGTCTTGGGTGTGATGAACCTCTCTACCACATTACTGGGTGCTGACTGTTGGTTAGTCTTGGGTGTGATGAACATCTACCACATTACTGGGTGCTGACTGTTGGTTAGTCTTGGGTGTGATGAACCTCTACCACATTACTGGGTGCTGACTGTTGGTTAGTATTGGGTGTGATGAACCTCTCTACCACATTACTGGGTGCTGACTGTTGGTTAGTATTGGGTGTGATGAACCTCTCTACCACATTACTGGGTGCTGACTGTTGGTTAGTATTGGGTGTGATGATCCTCTCTACCACATTACTGGGTGCTGACTGTTGGTTAGTCTTGGGTGTGATGATCCTCTCTACCACATTACTGGGTGCTGACTGTTGGTTAGTATTGGGTGTGATGAACCTCTCTACCACATTACTGGGTGCTGACTGTTGGTTAGTCTTGGGTGTGATGATCCTCTCTACCACATTACTGGGTGCTGACTGTTGGTTAGTATTGGGTGTGATGAACCTCTCTACCACATTACTGGGTGCTGACTGTTGGTTAGTCTTGGGTGTGATGATCCTCTCTACCACATTACTGGGTGCTGACTGTTGGTTAGTCTTGGGTGTGATGAACCTCTCTACCACATTACTGGGTGCTGACTGTTGGTTAGTATTGGGTGTGATGAACCTCTCTACCACATTACTGGGTGCTGACTGTTGGTTAGTCTTGGGTGTGATGAACCTCTCTACCACATTACTGGGTGCTGACTGTTGGTTAGTATTGGGTGTGATGATCCTCTCTACCACATTACTGGGTGCTGACTGTTGGTTAGTATTGGGTGTGATGATCCTCTCTACCACATTACTGGGTGCTGACTGTTGGTTAGTATTGGGTGTGATGAACCTCTCTACCACATTACTGGGTGCTGACTGTTGGTTAGTATTGGGTGTGATGAACCTCTCTACCACATTACTGGGTGCTGACTGTTGGTTAGTATTGGGTGTGATGAACCTCTCTACCACATTACTGGGTGCTGACTGTTGGTTAGTATTGGGTGTGATGAACCTCTCTACCACATTACTGGGTGCTGACTGTTGGTTAGTCTTGGGTGTGATGAACCTCTCTACCACATTACTGGGTGCTGACTGTTGGTTAGTCTTGGGTGTGATGAACCTCTACCACATTACTGGGTGCTGACTGTTGGTTAGTCTTGGGTGTGATGAACCTCTCTACCACATTACTGGGTGCTGACTGTTGGTTAGTCTTGGGTGTGATGAACCTCTATCACATTACTGGGTGCTGACTGTTGCTTAGTATTGGGTGTGATGAAGCTCTCTACCACATTACTGGGTGCTGACTGTTGGTTAGTCTTGGGTGTGATGATCCTCTCTACCACATTACTGGGTGCTGACTGTTGGTTAGTCTTGGGTGTGATGAACCTCTCTACCACATTACTGGGTGCTGACTGTTGGTTAGTCTTGGGTGTGATGCACCTCTACCACATTACTGGGTGCTGACTGTTGGTTAGTCTTGGGTGTGATGAACCTCTCTACCACATTACTGGGTGCTGACTGTTGGTTAGTCTTGGGTGTGATGAACCTCTATCACATTACTGGGTGCTGACTGTTGGTTAGTCTTGGGTGTGATGAACCTCTATCACATTACTGGGTGCTGACTGTTGGTTAGTCTTGGGTGTGATGATCCTCTACCACATTACTGGGTGCTGACTGTTGGTTAGTCTTGGGTGTGATGAACCTCTCTATCACATTACTGGGTGCTGACTGTTGGTTAGTCTTGGGTGTGATGATCCTCTACCACATTACTGGGTGCTGACTGTTGGTTAGTCTTGGGTGTGATGATCCTCTACCACATTACTGGGTGCTGACTGTTGGTTAGTCTTGGGTGTGATGATCCTCGCTACCACATTACTGGGTGCTGACTGTTGGTTAGTCTTGGGTGTGATGAACCTCTCTACCACATTACTGGGTGCTGACTGTTGGTTAGTCTTGGGTGTGATGAATCTCTCTACCACATTACTGGGTGCTGACTGTTGGTTAGTCTTGGGTGTGATGAACATCTACCACATTACTGGGTGCTGACTGTTGGTTAGTCTTGGGTGTGATGAACCTCTACCACATTACTGGGTGCTGACTGTTGGTTAGTCTTGGGTGTGATGAACCTCTCTACCACATTACTGGGTGCTGACTGTTGGTTAGTCTTGGGTGTGATGAACCTCTACCACATTACTAGGTGCTGACTGTTGGTTATTCTTGGGTGTGATGAACCTCTACCACATTACTGGGTGCTGACTGTTGGTTATTCTTGGGTGTGATGAACCTCTCCACCACATTACTGGGTGCTGACTGTTGGTTAGTCTTGGGTGTGATGAACCTCTCTACCACATTACTGGGTGCTGACTGTTGGTTAGTCTTGGGTGTGATGAACATCTACCACATTACTGGGTGCTGACTGTTGGTTAGTCTTGGGTGTGATGAACCTCTACCACATTACTGGGTGCTGACTGTTGGTTAGTCTTGGGTGTGATGAACCTCTCTACCACATTACTGGGTGCTGACTGTTGGTTAGTCTTGGGTGTGATGAACCTCTACCACATTACTGGGTGCTGACTGTTGGTTAGTCTTGGGTGTGATGAACCTCTCTACCACATTACTGGGTGCTGACTGTTGGTTAGTCTTGGGTGTGATGAACCTCTACCACAATCCTGGGTGCTGACTGTTGGTTATTCTTGGGTGTGATGAACCTCTACCACATTACTGGGTGCTGACTGTTGGTTATTCTTGGGTGTGATGAACCTCTCTACCACATTACTTGGTGCTGACTGTTGGTTAGTCTTGGGTGTGATGACCCTCTATCACATTACTGGGTGCTGACTGTTGGTTAGTCTTGGGTGTGATGAACCTCTCTATCACATTACTGGGTGCTGACTGTTGGTTAGTCTTGGGTGTGATGAACCTCTACCACATTACTGGGTGCTGACTGTTGGTTAGTCTTGGGTGTGATGAACCTCTCTACCACATTACTGGGTGCTGACTGTTGGTTAGTCTTGGGTGTGATGAACCTCTAGCACATTACTAGGTGCTGACTGTTGGTTATTCTTGGGTGTGATGAACCTCTACCACATTACTGGGTGCTGACTGTTGGTTATTCTTGGGTGTGATGAACCTCTCTACCACATTACTGGGTGCTGACTGTTGGTTAGTCTTGGGTGTGATGAACCTCTCTACCACATTACTGGGTGCTGACTGTTGGTTAGTCTTGGGTGTGATGAACATCTACCACATTACTGGGTGCTGACTGTTGGTTAGTCTTGGGTGTGATGAACCTCTACCACATTACTGGGTGCTGACTGTTGGTTAGTCTTGGGTGTGATGAACCTCTCTACCACATTACTGGGTGCTGACTGTTGGTTAGTCTTGGGTGTGATGAACCTCTACCACATTACTGGGTGCTTACTGTTGGTTAGTCTTGGGTGTGATGAACCTCTCTACCACATTACTGGGTGCTGACTGTTGGTTAGTCAAGGGTGTGATGAACCTCTACCACAATCCTGGGTGCTGACTGTTGGTTATTCTTGGGTGTGATGAACCTCTACCACATTACTGGGTGCTGACTGTTGGTTATTCTTGGGTGTGATGAACCTCTCTACCACATTACTTGGTGCTGACTGTTGGTTAGTCTTGGGTGTGATGACCCTCTATCACATTACTGGGTGCTGACTGTTGGTTAGTCTTGGGTGTGATGAACCTCTCTATCACATTACTGGGTGCTGACTGTTGGTTAGTCTTGGGTGTGATGAACCTCTACCACATTACTGGGTGCTGACTGTTGGTTAGTCTTGGGTGTGATGAACCTCTCTATCACATTACTGGGTGCTGACTGTTGGTTAGTCTTGGGTGTGATGAACCTCTATCACATTACTGGGTGCTGACTGTTGGTTAGTCTTGGGTGTGATGATCCTCTATCACATTACTGGGTGCTGACTGTTGGTTAGTCTTGGGTGTGATGAACCTCTATCACATTACTGGGTGCTGACTGTTGGTTAGTCTTGGGTGTGATGATCCTCTCTATCACATTACTGGGTGCTGACTGTTGGTTAGTCTTGGATGTGAAGAACCTCTACCACATTACTGGGTGCTGACTGTTGGTTAGTCTTGGGTGTGATGAACATCTACCACATTACTGGGTGCTGTCTGTTGGTTAGTCTTGGGTGTGATGATCCTCTACCACATTACTGGGTGCTGACTGTTGGTTAGTCTTGGGTGTGATGAACCTCTCTACCACATTACTGGGTGCTGACTGTTGGTTAGTCTTGGGTGTGATGATCCTCTACCACATTACTGGGTGCTGACTGTTGGTTAGTCTTGGGTGTGATGAACCTCTCTACCACATTACTGGGTGCTGACTGTTGGTTAGTCTTGGGTGTGATGATCCTCTACCACATTACTGGGTGCTGACGTTTGGTTAGTCTTGGGTGTGATGATCCTCTACCACATTACTGGGTGCTGACTGTTGGTTAGTCTTGGGTGTGATGAACCTCTCTACCACATTACTGGGTGTTGACTGTTGGTTAGTCTTGGGTGTGATGAACCTCTACCACATTACTGGGTGCTGACTGTTGGTTAGTCTTGGGTGTGATGAACCTCTCTACCACATTACTGGGTGCTGACTGTTAGTTAGTCTTGGGTGTGATGATCCTCTCTACCACATTACTGGGTGCTGACTGTTGGTTAGTCTTGGGTGTGATGAACCTCTCTACCACATTACTGGGTGCTGACTGTTGGTTAGTCTTGGGTGTGATGAACCTCTATCACATTACTGGGTGCTGACTGTTGGTTAGTCTTGGGTGTGATGATCCTCTCTACCACATTACTGGGTGCTGACTGTTGGTTAGTCTTGGGTGTGATGATCCTCTACCACATTACTGGGTGCTGACTGTTGGTTAGTCTTGGGTGTGATGAACCTCTCTACCACATTACTGGGTGCTGACTGTTGGTTAGTCTTGGGTGTGATGATCCTCTACCACATTACTGGGTGCTGACTGTTGGTTAGTCTTGGGTGTGATGAACCTCTATCACATTACTGGGTGCTGACTGTTGGTTAGTCTTGGGTGTGATGATCCTCTTTCACATTACTGGGTGCTGACTGTTGGTTAGTCTTGGGTGTGATGATCCTCTATCACATTACTGGATGCTGACTGTTGGTTAGTCATGGGTGTGATGAACCTCTACCACATTACTGGGTGCTGACTGTTGGTTAGTCTTGGGTGTGATGAACCTCTCTACCACATTACTGGGTACTGACTGTTGGTTAGTCTTGGGTGTGATGAACCTCTCTACCACATTACTGGGTGCTGACTGTTGGTTAGTCTTGGGTGTGATGATCCTCTCTACCACATTACTGGGTGCTGACTGTTGGTTAGTCTTGGGTGTGATGATCCTCTCTACCACATTACTGGGTGCTGACTGTTGGTTAGTCTTGGGTGTGATGATCCTCTCTATCACATTACTGGGTGCTGACTGTTGGTTAGTCTTGGGTGTGATGATCCTCTACCACATTACTGGGTGCTGACTGTTGGTTAATCTTGGGTGTGATGAACCTCTATCACATTACTTGGTGCTGACTGTTGGTTAGTCTTGGGTGTGATGAACATCTACCACATTACTGGGTGCTGACTGTTGGTTAGTCTTGGGTGTGATGAACCTCTACCATATTACTGGGTGCTGACTGTTGGTTAGTCTTGGGTGTGATGAACCTCTCTACCACATTACTGGGTGCTGACTGTTGGTTAGTCTTGGGTGTGATGAACCTCTCTACCACATTACTGGGTGCTGACTGTTGGTTAGTCTTGGGTGTGATGAACCTCTCTACCACATTACAGTTTGCTGACTGTTGGTTAGTGTTGGGTGTGATGATCCTCTACCACATTACTGGGTGCTGACTGTTGGTTAGTCAAGGGTGTGATGAACCTCTCTACCACACTACTGGGTGCTGACTGTTGGTTAGTCTTGGGTGTGATGAACCTCTATCACATTACTGGGTGCTGACTGTTGGTTAGTCTTGGGTGTGAAGATCCTCTACCACATTACTGGGTGCTGACTGTTGGTTAGTCTTGGGTGTGATGAACCTCTCTACCACATTACTGGGTGCTGACTGTTGGTTAGTATTGGGTGTGATGAACCTCTTCCACATTACTGGGTGCTGACTGTTGGTTAGTCTTGGGTGTGATTTATGATCCTCTCTCCACACGGAGGGAGCGACAGCTTGTTTTTCCTGGGTTGTCATCCTTGTCTATTTCCCCTTATATTGATTGTCACCACTCCTGCATGTGGAGCAGTAGATTTGCACCCAGTCCTAAGCAATCCCAGCTGCTCTAGCTGATGTTGTGCTATATTTTGAACAATAGACCAGTCTTTGATATTTCCTGGCCAAAATGTCCATTATTGGCCTCGTAACTGGAGTGCACTGTTCCAGCCCTTCAGAGTCCAATGTTAGGTTGTCATTATAATATTTTTTGTCAGTCCCTTATCTAGTCCTCGGGGTAGTGGGCCAGACTACTGTCTCGCCAATCAATTATTTGAATCAATTAATTTTGTTCTGTGGTACAATGAAAACCAGTGTGTACTTACAGACCCAGAATTATACAGAGGCCCTGTTTCAGTCCTTACAGTTTAGTCCAATGGATTGATCCTAACTGGCCTCTGTCTCTCCTCAGCTACCTAGACAGTTTAGACCGGATCGGTGCACCTGACTACCAGCCCACAGAGCAGGACATCCTCAGAACCCGAGTCAAGACCACTGGCATTGTAGAAACTCACTTTGTCTTCAAGAACCTGCACTTCAGGTAAGACACTGGCTCAGTGCTCCTCTTACTCCTCAAATATCTCTCTACTCTAACTACTTAATGATTCTTTTTTAATAGATATTCCAGCTGGTTATGCTGCATTTACATTGACCTTTTCATGGAACCATGACTAGACGTCTAGTCTCATAGACTAGACGTAACATAGTAAATGTAAATCCGGGACACTAATGAGTATGATATGTTAAGTTTGGTATGGTTGCACAAGACAGATGGTCACTTTAGGCAAAAACAAAAGTAGGGTGGTTGGGTGGGCGTATAACGTGTATGTCTAGCAACCCAAAAGTTGCAAGCTTGAATCTCATCACGGGAAACATTTGTAAGCTAATTAGCAACTTTTCAACTACTTACTACTTTTTAGCTACTTTGCAACTACTTAGCATGTTAGCTAACCCTTCCCTTAACCCTAACCTTAATTAACCCT
This sequence comes from Salmo salar, assembly GCF_965601325.2. NCBI lineage: Eukaryota > Metazoa > Chordata > Actinopteri > Salmoniformes > Salmonidae > Salmo > Salmo salar. The sequence goes on along the minus strand of NC_138300.1, from coordinate 89,337,988 downwards.
TTACCATAACTCCTAAACTTAACCTTAAACCTAACTCCTAACCCCTAGCCTAGCTAATGTTAGCCAGCTTGCAAACATTAGCCACCTAGCTAGAATTCATAACATATCATACGTTTTGCAAATTCATAACATATTGTACATTTTGCAAATTCGGAACAAATAATATGAATTGTAATTCGCAATATATCGTACGAAATGGGTGATGGACATCCCCAAATTAATGCATACCATACGAAACATAACATATCATACTAAATGGAGTGTCTCGGATTTACATACAGAATCATACAAAATGCTCTGAGACCTGGTTGTGTAAAGGGTATTCTTCTGTAGCTACAGTTTGTGTGGTTAAATGGTGATTATGATGTGTTATACATGGATTGTACCCTAGATTAATGTTTTTTTTTATTATTGTACCATGGCAATTAACATTTTCTTTTTTTAAATGAATGAGCACTGGGATCAGCACAGAGTGCTGGGAGAAAAGGAGCTGTGACTGAATCTACATTTAAATTATAAGCTCTAGTTAATTATTCTAGAACTGCCAAACCTGAAGATATACTGTATAAGTCATTAAGTATTACCTGGATATTTTGTGGTATTTAATGCACTGTAAAATCTAGTGCTACCAATTCATTATATTACTCATTCTTTTTAAAGTGGGATGTACATTGAAAAAGCAGGATGTGCAATAAAAATCAACAATTCCCCTTGTTTTTTGACAAGGTAAAAATCTGTTGTTCTACCCCTGAGCAAGGCAGTTAACCCACTGTTCCCCGGGCGCCAAAGACGTGATTGTCTATTAAGGCAGCACCTCGCACCTCTCTGATACAGAGGGGTTGGGTTAAATGCGGAAGATACATTTCAGTTGAATGCAATCAGTTGTACAACTGACTAGGTATCCCCCTTTCCTTTCCATTTAGCTTGGAAAGGAAAGGTCATGTTAATATCATGTTAATATCAGTTGTTTTTCTATCACAAAACAGAGGGCTTGTATTTTTCCTCTGCTCCTCACACAGCGGCCTGCCTGCCTGCCTGCCTGAAGGCCTGCTAGCACAAAGCAGCTCTTTGTTCATCTCCTTCTCTGACTCAGTCAGCTGATTGAGAACAAAAAATACATTATGAAAATAATGTGTTAAAGGTCCAATTCAGCCGTTTGTATCTCAATATTAAATCATTTCTGGGTAACAATTAAGAACCTTACTATGATTGTTTTCAATTTCTCAAGCAATAATTTTGCTTGGATTTCTAGGAGTGGTCTAAACTGAAAACTGAAAACTAGCTGTTATTGGCAGAGAGGTTTGGAGCTCTCTTATTGGTCTATTAACTGCGTGTTGATGTCAACAGGCAGGGCAAAATATCTATCATGCCAAAACAGGCTGAAATTTCAGACCGTCTTTTCAAACAACTCTTACACTAAAATGGCATTATCATAATTTTCACAATTTCACAGTATTATTCCAACCTCAGTGTGGAAATATATAGAAAACACAGGGAAATCACGTGTTTGACTGCACTGGGCCTTTAATATAATATGTATAAAACAGTGGTGTGCATAGAGAGGCTGCAGGTCTGTCAGGCTGTGATGTTCCATTAATTCCTGATCCTAAAACTTGCTCTCTGACAGGCTTTTTGCAAGAGCTAATGTAGTGTTCCGGTACTGAAGAATGTTCTAGTTTAGTGGTACTGGACTGTTGTCCTTTCCCAGACCTGTTCCAGTAACCCCAGCAGTTGTGGGTGTGCCCTGCCCCTGACCTGAAATGCTGTATCTACAGTACAGAGACCTCTACAGCCTTCTGTTTGCTGGCCTGTGGCAGCAAACCTTTTGAAATCCATTGTTCTTCAGATGTAGGGAGGGGTTGGAAGTCTGTGCATGAGCCTAACCTCAATGGGAAAATTACAGTAGCTATGTTACTCAGAAACTATAAGTGGGAGCAATTTCAAAATGAATAGAGATATGCCATACCAATGTGTTTTTGCTATGTAAGACTGACTGTATGTGGTAGATATTGTACTGATACTGTATACTTTATACTACAGTATGTGATCCTCTGAGTGGTTGCTTTTGGTTTTTCTGTGCACGTGTAATGGATGGTGTGTGTTCCATAGGCTGTTTGATGTGGGAGGTCAGAGGTCGGAGAGGAAGAAATGGATCCACTGCTTTGAGGACGTGACAGCCATTATCTTCTGTGTGGCACTGAGTGGGTACGACCAGGTGCTGCATGAAGACGAAACCACGGTGAGTCTCGCACACACACACACACACACACACTTAATTAGTTGTGTCTATATCTCCATAAAACACTCTACAATGCAGCACAGTAAATTCCTTTTAATATGAGTCATGTATGTTTCCTTTGTTGAATACGTCAACATAATAAACAACAGTTTCCTACACCGGTGCTACAGTGCCTTGCGAAAGTATTCACCCCCCTTGGCATTTTTCCTATTTTGTTTTCGTACAACCTGGAATTAAAATGTATTTTGATAGGTTTGTATCATTTGATTTACACAACATGCCTACTGCGTTGAAGATGCAAAATATTTTTTCTAGTGAAACAAGAAATAAGACAAAAAAACAGAACAGTTGTGCATAACTATTCACCTCCCCAAAGTCAATACTTTGTAGAGCCACCTTTTGCAGCAATTACAGCTGCAAGTCTCTTGGGGCATGTCTCTATAAGCTTGGCACATCTAACCACTGGGATTTTTGCCCATTCTTCAAGGCAAAACTGCTCCAGCTCCTTCAAGTAGGATGGGTTCCGCTGGTGTACAGCAATCTTTAAGTCGTACCACAGATTCTCAATTGGATTGAGGTCTGGGCTTTGACTAGGCCATTCCAAGACATTTATAAGTTTTCCCTTAAACCACTCGTGTGTTGCTTTAGCAGTATGCTTAGGGCCATTATCCTGCTGGAAGGTGAACCTCCGTTGCCGTCTCAAATCTCTGGAAGACTGAAACAGGTTTCCCTCAAGTATTTCCCTGTATTTAGCGCCATCCATCATTCCTTCAATTTTGACCAGTTTCCCAGTCCCTTCCGATGAAAAACATCCCCACAGCATGATGCTGCCACCACCATGCTTCACTGTAGGGATGGTGTTCTCTGGGTGATGAGGTGTTGGGTTTGCGCCAGACATAGCATTTTCCTTGATGGCCATAAAGCTCAATTTTAGTCTCATCTGACCAGAGTTCCTTCTTCCATATGTTTGGGGAGTCAACCACACGCCTTCTGGCGAACACCAAACTTGTTTGCTTATTTTTGTCTTTAAGCAATGGCTTTTTTTCTGGCCACTCTTCCGTAAACCCCAGCTCTGTGGAGTGTACGGCTTAAAGTGGTCCTATGGACAGATACTCCAATCTCCGCTGTGGAGCTTTGCAGCTCCTTCAGGGTTATCTTTGGTCTCTTTGTTGCCTCTCTGATTAATGCCCTCCTTGCCTGGTCCGTGAGTTTTGGTGGGCAGCCCTCTCTTGGCAGGTTTGTTGTGGTGCCATATTCTTTCCATTTTTTAATAATGGATTTAATGTTGCTCCGTGGAATGTTCAAAGTTTCTTTTTTTATAACCCAATCATGATCTGTACTTCTCCACAACTTTGTCCCTGACCTGTTTGGAGAGCTCCTTGGTCTTCATGGTGTTGCTTGCTTGGTGGTGCCCCTTGCTTAGTGGTGTTACAGACTCTGGGGCCTTTCAGAACAGGTGTATATATACTGAGATCATGTGACAGATCATGTGACACTTAGATTGCACACAGGTGGACTTTATTTAACTAATTATGTGACTTCTGAAGGTAATTGGTTGCACCAGATCTTATTTAGGGGCTTCATGGCAGAGGGGTGAATACATATGCACGCACCACTTTTCCGGTTTTTATTTTATAAGTCATTTTTTTCATTTCACTTCACCAATTTTGACTATTTTCTTTATGTCCATTACATGAAATCCATTGAAATGACAGTTTGTAATGCAACAAAATAGGAAAACGCCAAGGGGGATGAATACTTTTACAAGGCACTGTATGTACAGTACACATCCAGTGGCGTAACGCAGTTTCGCGAGGACCGAGCAATGAAAACGTGTAACTTCTTGCTATTCTACACATTTAGCTAGGACTGTCTGGGACTGGTCTGAGTGGGGAGGGGAAAACTGAAAATTAGCTGTTATTGGCAGAGAGGTTTGGAACTCTCTTTCTTATTGGTCTACTAATTTACTGTCTGGTGATGTCAACAGGCATGTCATAACTCCATCCCACTAAAACAGTCTGAAATTTCAGTCAATCTTTTCAAACAGCTCTTACACTAAGAGTGAGTGCCTGCTAGGGCTGCGGGGAGGTGTGGTACGCCAGTGTACCACATCCCTGGTTTCCTGCTACTCATGTTGAAATGAAGGGTTCACAATTACCATTACCAGGCCTTTTATCTATGGATCCTCAGGTTAATCTATGCTCTGAAACACATTGCTAATGTACAGTAGCTTACATTGATATGACCGTTTACATGCAAGTGTAGATTCATTTTGGATTCGTTTTTTGATAAACAAAAATATGTGAGGAGCTTTACATAACACAGCATTAGATTAGACCACATAGTTACTGTATTTCTCTCTATGCAAACACAGTAGTAGTCACACTTCCCATCTGGTTCCACCCAGTTCTCTACCATAACCTCTGGTTGTATCAGCTGGTGTTAATGCCCAGGCAAATGAGTTGATTTCCATCCAGTTGCTTAGTTAGTGAGCATCCATGAGCACCCCCATGGCCAATGGCAGTGCGTGAACAGTTTTTTCGGGGGCCTAAATGTGCGATATACATCTCTAACATCCAGTATAATCTCTCCCAGGCCTGTTTAAAAGCCTCATCACATTTATTCTACTGCCATTTCCAAAAGCAGCTGGGTTTATTTTAGAAATATTTCTATAGTTCAGGATAATCCTATTTGAAAATGCAACAAAATGTTTGAGAATAGAATAGGCAATTCCCTTAATTCAGTACAGACTGATTAACAGACATGATAAACCGAACAAGCAAGGAACAATGCTTCTAACAGGTTGACGGGCTCCTAAATCAAAGTTTACCCCTGGACTCCTATACATATGGCCGCACGTGTGTATCAGCACGTACACACACACACACACATTTGCATTCATTTCTCACTCCCTCTATCTGGCTTCCTTTCCCTGTTTTTCCCCTTCATGCAAGTACTGGCACCCACTGAAAGACGTGCACAGCAGGGCACCGAAAAAATGTTTCTACAGCAATCCTGTTCAATAAATGTAACTGCAAGGTTTGGTTTCGGTCCTTCCTGCCTGCTCTACAGTTTTCTCCTTTCATCGTTGGGGGGAGTGTGTGTGTGCGTGCTGGCACATGACTGTGGGTGCGTTTCTGCTTGTGCGAGCGTGCACGTGTGTGTGTTTAAGAGGGGGGAGATGAGTTGGGCTCTTGTGCATGTCCATCTCCGCACCACTGAGCCCCCCCAGCAGCTCTCATCTCTCCTTCAACGGCTTCTCAGCTCCTCTCCTGTCATCTCTCGCCATCGGCTGTCCTCTCTAACCAATCGCCAAATGCTAAAAACCCACCTGGTTCCACAGAGGACCCTCCCACCAAACATGTGTACAGGTATGAAACCTTAAACAAGGCCAAAATCATCTGGAAAGAGTTAAAAGCAGCACTCGTTCTGGTTGTAATGTGATTCTGTGTGTACATCGTATGTATGTACCTGTGTGTATTTACCTGTGAGTGCCTGTGACTTGCACTGTGAGGATGATATGACACTGTCTGTACTCTAGTATGTGTTGCCTTGTTCTCAGAGTTACTTGTCAGAGGCTCAATCAACTGATGAGATAAATGCTAAACTATGGTCATTAGTTTTCCTATCTCTTCTCTTTCTCTCTCTTACATTTTCTAAGAATTACTAACACACCAAGAACAGTCTCTGTGACTCATCTTGTTCTATCAACAGATTATGATTGGCTTTTTCCTCTGCTCTATTTCATCTGATTGGGTTGTGCGAGCCCTCGCTGCTGCTCTAAGTGGAATGTGATTGGCTGTAAAGGAGCAGTCGTGACTTTGTTCTTTGTGTCTTTTCCACTGTTATTGAGAACAAGGCAACAATTCACTCACACCAGAGAGAGTGTCTGCTTCCAACTCTACAAACACCCTGGTGAAATTACGTATCAGTTGTCTAGAAATGTAGTTGCATGCCCTCCCATCCCTGTTCTAGAGAGAAGCACACAGGGTTTGTCCTAGACCAAGGCTACGTACCTAATAACATTGTGCATGAACAAGGCTACCCTCCCAGGAAGCTGAATACTTGTCATACTTAACATATTACCATGACACTGTGGCAAACGGGATCATGGTAATGAAATACTGTAGACACTTTCTTTTAGAATGTTCTTGGATCTCGGGGGAAGTGGCTCATATACAGTTAACGCTTTAGCTCCTGGAAGGGGCATTTAAAGTTTAGTTTCTATTCTTTTGTAGTTTCCATTCTTCACTTGTTTCTCTATTTTTGTGTGGGTGTGACGTAGTTAGAGAGTCACAGAGCAGACTGACTGACGTTGTTTTCTCTACCCACAGAACCGCATGCATGAGTCTATGAAGCTGTTCGACAGCATCTGTAACAACAAATGGTTCACAGACACCTCCATCATTCTATTTCTCAACAAGAAGGACATATTCGAGCAGAAAATTAAGAAATCTCCCCTTAGTATCTGCTTCCCGGAGTACACAGGTAATTGATGTAGAGTGGAGGCTATTGAGCTAGGAGAAAAGAGGGATGGAGTAGCAGCAGGAAGGACAACTAGAAGAAGGGGTAGTGTGGTAATGAGGGATAATGTGTAGAAATGCTTGAAGAGGGATGATTAGCTTTCCGAATCAGAACAGGAGAAGAGGATTCTTTCTCATTTACTCATGCCTTACCTGGCATGACTCCATGTTATCATCTTAGGGCTTATAGTGCAGAGCAGCCAAGGAGTCTGGCTCGCCTGCTGTACTCGCTGTGTAAACCAAGGCCTCCCTCCGCAGTTACAGCATAATCAAGTCACTTAGACAAGCACTAGGTTTTACATTGGGTGTGTAATATTTGGGGAAAAACATTGTTTTGTGTCTGTTCTTGTCCCTATATCTTTTCATTTTTTTTGTCTGCTTATCTTCCCCTTTTATTTTCATCTTTCTACTTCTTCTTTCTTTTATTAACCAACTTCCTTTCCACATCCTGTCTTGGGCCATATATTTTCTCCATTTCCTTTTTCTCCTGCTTTTTCACACCTTTCTGCAGGCACGGACACCTTCATGGAGGCGGTGGGCCACATCCAGTCTCAGTACGAGAGCAGGAACAAGTCCCTCCAAAAGGAAGTGTATGCCCACGTCACCTGTGCCACCGACACCAACAACATCCAGTTTGTGTTTGACGCGGTCACCGACGTCATCATCTCCAACAACCTGCGTGGTTGTGGCCTGTATTAACCCAGAGGATAGGCCCTTCTCCACTTTTCCCTCAGTCTTTTATGCTTTTAGATTTGTTTATATAATAAAACATTTTCATTCAGTTGTAGAAAGAGAGACAGCTGTATTTTAGGCCTCAGGCTTTGCACATCACAAGGAGAGGTGAAGACAGGAAAAAGAGAGGACTCCTGAGTGGAACAATTAGTTTAGTTTGATAAAGAATATAGATTTTGACAATTTGATACAAAAGTCATTTTATGTTTGGCAATATGCTGCATTGTTTACTAAAACACTTACACAATGTTACACAACAGTAATGATTGCCTAACTGGAATTGGGTCACCACCATAAACAAGAATATACAGTTTACAAGGAAAACTGCCCATCTTTACCAACGAAGTATCTCTTTTGCTTATTGAGTAGTAGTCATCTGATATGAGAGGAATTTGTGCCTGGACAGTTTTGTGAAACACTTTGAAGTGGGAATTGGAGTTGAAGAGTTGGAGATGTGTTTTTGGCTAGTGGAAGATGTTACCGTGTAAATAATGTGAATTTCAGGATTTATTTTTGGGTTGAAATATTATTTGTTGTTCCGCTTATATGTCATGTGGGTTCTAAGATTTTTGTATTGGATGGCTTTTTTTGGCTATTGTCTAATATTTGTACGATTCAGTGTAAGATTTGAAAGTACAGCCAAAGATGTTTTCAGCCCTTTACACTGCAGTGGTCTCACTGAAGGGTACATTTCCACAAACCGTACAGTGTATTTGCATAACTAATTGTAGCCCATTTATAATGGAAATTGGTAGCGGTGGTAATCTTCATAAAAGTCACTGCCTGTTGAGTTAGAGCTGTAGAAATATTCACCCGTCATATTTAGTCCAGATTTTCTTGTTGAGGTTTAGGTGCCTCAGCAGTCTCAATCAAGCACTGGGAGTTGTTTGACTTACGTTGATGGTGATTGTCAGTAACTACTTTGCCTTACCGGTGCCAATGCTATATTCTTAATGGGAGAGTCAATAGGATAAGCAGGAAGTATTTAATGTGTGTGAGGTCAAATACGTTAGTATCTGTTTGTAGTATACTGCAATAGAGAGCGTGTGTAGGATGAGGTTATCCAGGAAACAACTGTTCCATTCCTCATTACACAGAACCTCGGGGAGGAAACCAAATGTCACAACACCCTCCCTGTCACTTGCCAGATAATGCCAAACCACTCCAAGAAGGGGAAAAACCTGTTGGTTTCTTGCCAAATAAACCCTGCTCCCTGAGGTTTGATTCCGTCCTCCTCTTTTAGCTGTGCTCTTGTCATGGCTGTAGGAAGCTCTCTACGAAATCACTAGTTTGTCACACCCATGCAGGTGCCGGGTGAGTGTGGGTAGGGCAGATGTTTCCATGACGATCGTTCTCAGCACCACGCCTGCCTTAGCTGGCAGGTGCAGCCTCTTGTGTGTCAGGTGACTCTGACAGCCTGGTTCTCTGGGCTCTGAAAGATTTGTTGACTGTACTGCAGTACACTACAACACCATTGCAGTAAGTTACTGTGTTGCTTCGGTAGGTGCGCAGCAGGAAGCAAAGGCTTTGCCAGCTCCACAACAGGACATGGTCTCTGAGTTCTCATGGGCAGAAGAAATCTCATTCTGTGCCAAATCTGTTGAGACAGTGTTGGTGTGCCACATTTTAAGATTAATAAAAAGCTTGTCCGTGCTGCGGTGTCGGCAAGCAGAGTCACAGCTGGAGTTTTCTATACCAGAGGCTAAACTAAGATGGAAGCCATCAGAAGTCTAGCAGGGCATGTGTGTGTCCCAGAGCACCCGCCCAGATGGTCTCTCTGCTCATCTTATAGCTTGGCCTTACACCTGACTGATGGCCTATAAAGCCTGTGTCCTTGGTCCAGGGAATGAAGGGTAATAAGATCAGGGAACGGCAGGCAGAGAGAACGCTGGGTAATAGAGTTTATGTGCACAGCAGTGAGGCTGATGGATAATGGAGTCTTAGGGCCAAGGTAAAGAGACAGATTGGTAAGTGTGTCTGCTGGAGAGAAACAGATGGGAGGTACAATATGTGGCCCTGAGTAAACTGGATCTCCAGTCTGGTGGTTACCGAGAGAGAGAGAGAGACAGCAGTGGATATGATATACAGTAGTGTGGTCCTCTGATGTAATAGAGGTTAGTTTACCACGTCTGCACTTTGCCTTGGTGGAGATGGTTCACGTGATGTACAGAAGCTGTCTGGAGCTGTAATACAGTTGATTAGCTGTCAGGCTCTCCCAGTACCCAGTGTGTCAGTCCCAGTCAAGCACACACACGCACACACATACAAAACACGCGCACGCATACACACACCAAGGTACTCCCAATCACAGCAGGCTAAACATTCCAATATTTCAACTGCAGCCATAAATAATAAAACAATCGGCACAATAGAACTTTTGAAAAGGAGAATTCTTTCCCTGAATGCATTTCGCCATGTGTTACACAAAGACTGCCTCTGCATGAGCATGGGAGGAATACATTGGAGACTATTCTCTGGAGCTTACCACAACCCCTATGAGGAAATTAAATTGTTGTTCATTTGAAAATGTAGTGTCCGTCCAAACCGTACCAAGCCACCAACCCACAAGCAGCACTAGGATGCTGACAGTACAGTACGTCATGGTATGATTTACTGCCTGTTCTCTAGTAGGTGTTGTTTGTGTCTCACTGATGTAATTATTGTTTGCTCATTCGTCTCTTTCACTGTTATGATTATTTATTGAAGGGTGTATTTATATGAAGGAAATAATAAAGCACCACATGAAACTCTGTCTGACCCTCCCTCGCTCTCTTTTTTTTCTCTCTCCCTCTGTCACTCTCTCCCAGGCCAAGTGCCTGCTTCTTTATGACTCATGGCACTCTCTCTGCGTCATGTTTACCCTGGAAAAGGGAATTATTTAAATAGAGGTCATGGGCTTGATTCAAGTTGGATGATGATCAAGTTTGTGTATGCGCTGTGCAGTGAGTGTTTTGCTCTCTCGCTCTCTCTCTCTACTCTCTTCCCTTGCGCAATGGGATGCTACTGAACTAACTATGAGCGTGTCACCGCCTGCAGTACAGAGCCCAGGGGACTATGAGAAACAAACTACTACCCATTGCACAGCACACTCACACACACTTTACACTAACACACAACACCTCTCTCAGTACCACAACACACACTCTTACAGACACACAATATTTCACTATGTCTCTCCATCCTCTTTCTCTATCTCTCTCTGTATGCATGTTGATGAGAACTGTGAAGGGAGGATTGGTCTGGTCCTGTCTCTCTCTCCCCTGCCCCCTGTTTATCACCTGAGTCATTTTCAGACACACAGACACTGAACACAGCAGCTGCTAGCTGTCTCCTAGAAACATCTCATTATGTCTGATTCTAACCATTCAATGTTCTTTATCGCAGGGCGCAATTGTTCGGATTGGTTCAACAAAGTTTCATTAGAAACCCTTTCTTCTCCTACTTAGCAGTCTGTCCTGTCCGAGTGCTTTGGGAGGCTCTCTCTCTCTCTACTGTCCTCAAGTCATGAAGCTTGGTTCAACTATTCCAGCTTGGTTTTTATTGCTCTGGTGCTAACCTTTCCACATGATCTGTTTCTCTCTCCCTCCCTACCACTCTTCCTCCTCTCTCTCTTCCTCCCTCTGCTTCTGTCCTCCTTTCTCTCTTCCTCCTTTTCTCTCCACTGCAGAATCGCATGCACGAGTCTCTTATGCTGTTCGATTCCATCTGTAACAACAAATTCTTCATTGACACTTCCATCATTCTCTTCCTCAACAAGAAAGATCTGTTTGCCGAAAAGATCAAGAAATCTGCCTTGAGTATCTGTTTCCCTGAGTATACCGGTAAGATTTGTAACTTAATGGACACTTTTTTGTACCTTTTGTAAATGTAAGAATTGGCCAAATCATATCTGCTAGCTGAAACCCTGCAGTTGAGTCTGCAAAAATCCACCTAGGTCTTTACTATGTGATCTTAAAAGAAGTTGACATTGTGGTATATTCAACCACAGGGGTATACAAATATTTAGTTTCTCTAACCCCCCCTTGCCCCCTCTCCCTCCCCTATCTGACAAGGTGAGATGGTCAACCATGGCCTAAGAGAGAATAAAAGCAGAGCCACGCTTGAGCAGTCATGGAGAAGGGATGGCCACTGAGGGCTGTCTCCGTCCCTGTCTGCTCAGGCACAGACAGACAGACACCATACTCTTTCCTCTCCCTGCTTAGAGAGCCGCAGGGGACACTTTTATATATATTTTTTGGCCTTTATTTATCCAGGCGAGTCAATTTAAGGAACAAATTCTTATTTACAATGACGGCCTGGCCAGTGACGACTGGGAAACGCAGTGCAATAAATAATAACAAAATAAACACTGCAGAAGTGGACGTTATTCTGCAGCCTTCCACATCTGGCACACAAAGCTAAGCCAATGGGACTGCTGTATTCTCATGGTAACTAAAGTCACATGGGTTCTCTCAATAGAGTATTGTGATTTTTGCAATAGAGCTAACTACAGATGTAAGATCTTAATTTGATCCCCCTGTTGCAGGAAATACAAAAACTTGTAGTGTAGTTGAGGTTTAAAAAGGCTTCTGAAGTTTGAAATTTCAGACTTGGACGTCCATTAATTATGTCCATTAATTATAATCCACATAATTCACATTTCCTGTTGCTGCAGGATTATTTTCCTTCTGTAGCAAACTGACTCAAACTAGTATCCTACATCTGCATAGTTATGTTTGTTATGATAATATATTTATGTAGCAGAATGTTAAAACATATTGAATGGAATGAATTCAGGCCCTAAAAGCTTTCTTCAGCTTAGTTCTTACTCTTTCACTGTTACCTTTCTCTCTGTTCTGTCTTTCCTCCTTTCTCCCTCGTCCTTTCCTATCTTTTACTCTCTCCATTACCTCCATTACAGGTTCTAACACCTATGATGATGCAGCTGCCTACATCCAAGCACAATTTGAGAGCAAGAACCGCTCGCCTAATAAGGAGATCTACTGTCACCTGACGTGTGCCACGGATACAGGGAACATCCAGGTGGTGTTTGACGCTGTCACTGACATCATCATCGCCAACAACCTGCGAGGCTGTGGTTTGTACTAAGCCCTGACCGCCCCTTCGCCTCACCTCTGGAAATTATTCGAATTCAAAATGCAACTTGGTAAATAATGAAATTTAAAAATAGGCATACGTATATATAAATATATATACAGTACCAGTCAAAAGTTTGGACACACCTACTCATTCAAGGGTTTTTCTTTATTTTTACTATTTTCTACATTGTAGAATGATAGTGAAGACATCAAACTATGAAATAACACATATGGAATCATGTAGAAACCAAAAAAGTGTTAAACAAATCAAAATATATTTGAGATTCTTCAAAGTAGCCACCCTTTGCCTTGATGACAGCTTTGCACACTCTTGGCCTTCTCTTAACTAGTACAAATAAAGAAAGACCCTTGAATGAGTAGGTGTGTCCAAACTTTTGACTGGTACTGTATATAATAGGGCCATACTTGCAAACATTATGAACAGTTTACCTTTAAACTGTTTCCCCCTCTCAAAATGCGCATCAGCCAATTAATATCGTTGATTAGTATCGTTGTTCTATCAAATAACCTGGCACATTTTAGCCCTATCCTAACCTCACCAGCTGACAGTGATTATTCTGTATATCAAATTCCACAAAGATATGAGACTTTTTATCCACCAACCAATGGCATTTCTTGAAATAGGTTAACCCTGGCCACCAGAGGGATATTTTAAACCTATTTGCTATGGAATGTTAGGCCTATGTAGAACACAAATTCATCATTAAGTTTTTTTATTTCACCTTTATTTAACCAGGTAGGCCAGTTGAGAACAAGTTCTCATTTACGACTGCGACCTGGCCAAGATAAAGCAAAGCAGTGAGACACAAACAACAACACAGAGTTACACGTGGGATAAACAAAAGTACAGTCAATAACAATAGAAAAATCTATATACATTGTGTGCAAATGGAGTAAGGAGGTAAGGCAATAAATAGGCCATAGTAGCGAAGTAATTACAATTTGTGCAGATGATGATGGGCAAGTAGAAATACTGGTGTGCAAAAGAGCAAAAAAAGTCAATTAAAAACAATGTGGGGATGAGGTAGGTAGATTGGATGGGCTATTTACAGATGGGCTGTGTACAGCTGCAGCGATCGGTTAGCTGCTCAGATAGCTTATGCTTAAAGTTAGTGAGGGAGATATAAGTCTCCAACTTCAGCGATTTTTGCAATTCGTTCCAGTCATTGGCAGCAGAGAACTGGGAGGAAAGGCGGCCAAAGGAGGTGTTGGCTTTGGGGGTGACCAGTGAGACATACCTGCTGGAGTGCGTGCTACGGGTGGGTGTTGTGGTGACCAGTGAGATAAGGCGGAGCTTTACCTAGCAAAGACTTTTAGATGACCTGGAGCCAGTGGGTCTGGCGACGAATTGCGAGACGTTGATTCAGTTTTGACCTAAACTTTATTAAACATGCACCATTCTAAGTGGCGAAATGTGGCTCCGGTGTGCTCCAGCTGATCTGCACCCCTGTATAGCAGTGGCCTATATGTCAGTCTGCAAGAGGGAGTCCAAGAAGCGTCTCATTAAATATATTTGTAATTTACAAGGTTTTCGCAACACACTATCACAACTAACTAACACACTATCACAATAAATGTAATTCTACATTTCAAAGGAAAAAAACTATATCTCACCTGGAATTCGAACTTGCTGCAAACAACAAAAATTACCGGAAGTCAAGATCACAACAGTGAGCTATCTGTCCAATTGAAATTGTGTGTGTGTTTTAGTAACTTTGATTAGCAGATCAACGTGCGACTTTGGTCACGTCCAACTATGTCAACATTGGTAATTGGCTGATACAGAATTTGTTACAGGAAATAATCATGTCCAGCTGGTGGTGTTATCATATGGCTAAATATGCCAGGTTATCTAATGGGAAAAGCTAACAAGTAGCGTTCTATCACGTGCAACTACATCAACGATTTTAATTGACTGGTGTGGATTTAAATGTAAACGTTCTAATGTTCGCAAGTATGGCCCCATTGTTTTTGGTTTGTCTTCGAAGAGCTGCCAACAGAACTGATTTCTTATAGAAACCCAGCCTTTAAAATTTTAGAACAAAGTTGAGAACTCGTTTAATGTTTGTTTTTTCCCCTTCCCGACTGTGTCTTTTTGTTTTTAACAAAACAACCCTGTTTTTCATAATGTTTTTGTAATTTTTTATGTTTTTGTTTATCATGTCTATATTTATTACATGAATATCAGTCCATGGGTGACCTGTACACATTTGCCTGAGTATATTACTGTTGTAATTATGCTGAAAACTGCTCTAGCTCTAACAGTGGCTATGATAGGTATGATGGTCATGAGTACGACAGTCAAGATCAGTTTCTTTCTTTTGTACCAGACTGGGTTTTCATGGTAATCCTAGAAGTTCTGTTCAGCTATTTGATCATTTAGTTAAAAGGAAACACCCAGGATTGATGCGTCCTTTTTCCACCCATCCCTTCCTGTCACTCCGGTGGGCCTTTGCCATTGGTTGTGTGGATTTTGGAGCGGGGAGTCACAGCGTGACCCAAAGCCTCTGAACCGGATATCTGAAAAGTGTCATATCAGTGCCAACCCCAGGAGAATGACAGGTTTGGAGATAGTCCTAGGAACACGTTGTTACTGTAATGAATACCTATTAACATGATCATGTAAGGAACTTCTACTTTTTTATGATCATTTATTAATTTATTTATTTATTGTCTGTCCCACACACCACCTCTGCACTCACCACACACCTTGTACTTTATTCCTCCACTCATCTTTTCCTAGCACCCACCTCTCTCACCTATCGTTTAATTGTTTTGGGTTGGCCATTAGCTGAGTAGTGGTGTCTATCGTCACGCCTCCTGACACAAATAGCATGAGCAACCCTTCAGCCTTTGTAGAAAAAAAGAGAGAGATAAACGCGTCACATAGAAAATATTGAGAAAAAATCCTACAAAATCCACAAAAAAGGTAAAAGAAATGGAAAAACGAAAGAAAAAAGACAACAGCGACATAAAAAGACAACCGTCATATGCACTGGGTGTATGGACTGGGAGATTTGAGGTCAAGGGTCATTGGACTGTGTGTCTTGGTAGAAAGCTGTAGATCCTTGGGTTCTAAAATCTTTACAATGTGGAACTGTTGAAGAAAAAATGTACAAAAAAGAATGATTATGACAATAATAACAATGCAGAAAATGATGATGAATTACAATATCAATGATAATGATGATTCTGTAATATTATTAAAGTATATTTCTTGTGCTTTGTAGCTACAGAAAAAAATGTTTCTCTCTCCCCCATTTCAAAAAATGTTTGGCAAGGGTTCCCGTGATCCACACCGTTTTTACTGACTTACTGATGTTTATGAACTGTACTGATTATTTCTGCCTGTTCTCCCTGCATTACAGTGTCTTTACTTAGCCTGACTTATATATATATATATATAATATCTATTTTTTTTATTTTGGAAGAACCACTTTGGAGCACGTCCTGCCCCGTTGCTGTTAAGGGTGGGGTGTGTACGCGACTGTACAGATTCATGCGCTTTCTTTTATTTTGGGGGAATTGTACTCAAACACCTTCCAGGTCTGCATAGAAAAGCACAGCTCTTAATTCACACATAGATTTGGAAAGATGTATCTCTCCTCCCTATCTGCCTTCTTGATTTAAATGTTTTTAAAGAATACTGTGTATTATTACATATACCAGTTTGGCATTCTTTTTCCTTTGATCCCCTCCTTTTTCCTCAATTTTTTATCCCAGTAAATGCTTTTCCGTGCTGCTTTTTCTCCCTCCTCTTTAGTGAATGGTTGTTCTTTCATGTGGGATGTTCGTGCTGGAATACCAATCGAATGTAGTGTTTACATTAAAAGCCACAGTTTTCATGACTACAACTTGGGGCCTTCTGATTCTTATTGTCACTGATAATTAACCTTCTATCTATTACACTGTCCTGACACCTATCTATTACACTGTCCTGACACCTATCTATTACACTGTCCTCTGGCACCTGACACCTATCTATTACACTGTCCTGACACCTATCTATTACACTGTCCTGACACCTATCTATTACACTGTCCTGACACCTATCTATTACACTGTCCTCTGGCACCTGACACCTATCTATTACACTGTCCTGACACCTATCTATTACACTGTCCTCTGGCACCTGACACCTATCTATTACACTGTCCTGACACCTATCTATTACACTGTCCTGACACCTATCTATTACACTGTCCTGACACCTATCTATTACACTGTCCTGACACCTATCTATTACACTGTCCTGACACCTATCTATTACACTGTCCTCTGGCACCTGACACCTATCTATTACACTGTCCTGACACCTATCTATTACACTGTCCTGACACCTATCTATTACACTGTCCTGACACCTATCTATTACACTGTCCTCTGGCACCTGACACCTATCTATTACACTGTCCTGACACCTATCTATTACACTGTCCTGACACCTATCTATTACACTGTCCTGACACCTATCTATTACACTGTCCTGACACCTATCTATTACACTGTCCTGACACCTATCTATTACACTGTCCTCTGGCACCTGACACCTATCTATTACACTGTCCTGACACCTATCTATTACACTGTCCTCTGGCACCTGACACCTATCTATTACACTGTCCTGACACCTATCTATTACACTGTCCTCTGGCACCTGACACCTATCTATTACACTGTCCTGACACCTATCTATTACACTGTCCTCTGGCACCTGACACCTATCTATTACACTGTCCTGACACCTATCTATTACACTGTCCTCTGGCACCTGACACCTATCTATTACACTGTTCTCTGGCACCTGACACCTTCTATCTATTACACTGTCCTGACACCTATCTATTACACTGTCCTCTGGCACCTGACACCTATCTATTACACTGTCCTGACACCTATCTATTACACTGTCCTCTGGCACCTGACACCTATCTATTACACTGTCCTGACACCTATCTATTACACTGTCCTGACACCTATCTATTACACTGTCCTCTGGCACCTGACACCTATCTATTACACTGTCCTCTGGCACCTGACACCTTCTATCTATTACACTGTCCTGACACCTATCTATTACACTGTCCTCTGGCACCTGACACCTATCTATTACACTGTCCTCTGGCACCTGACACCTTCTATCTATTACACTGTCCTCTGGCACCTGACACCTTCTATCTATTACACTGTCCTCTGGCACCTGACACCTATCTATTACACTGTCCTCTGGCACCTGACACCTTCTATCTATTACATTGTCCTCTGGCACCTGACACCTATCTATTACACTGTCCTCTGGCACCTGACACCTTCTATCTATTACACTGTCCTCTGACACCTGACACCTATCTATTACACTGTCCTCTGGCACCTGACACCTTCTATCTATTACACTGTCCTCTGGCACCTGACACCTTCTATCTATTACACTGTCCTCTGACACCTGACACCTATCTATTACACTGTCCTCTGGCACCTGACACCTATCTATTACACTGTCCTCTGGCACCTGACACCTATCTATTACACTGTCCTCTGGCACCTGACACCTTCTATCTATTACACTGTCCTCTGGCACCTGACACCTTCTATCTATTACACTGTCCTCTGGCACCTGACACCTTCTATCTATTACACTGTCCTCTGGCACCTGACACCTTCTATCTATTACACTGTCCTCTGGCACCTGACACCTTCTATCTATTACACTGTCCTCTGGCACCTGACACCTTCTATCTATTACACTGTCCTCTGGCACCTGACACCTTCTATCTATTACACTGTCCTCTGGCACCTGACACCTTCTATCTATTACACTGTCCTCTGGCACCTGACACCTTCTATCTATTACACTGTCCTCTGGCACCTGACACCTTCTATCTATTACACTGTCCTCTGGCACCTGACACCTTCTATCTATTACACTGTCGTCTGGCACCTGACACCTATCTATTACACTGTCCTCTGGCACCTGACACCTTCTAGCACTTGACACCTTCCGGCACTTGACAAACTACTAATAAGATAAACAACGCTGTGAAACTGAGCTAGGGAGGTAAGTAAGAATGCACGAAACAACATAACTAGGGCTGTGGTCATGACATTTTGTCAGCCATGATTGTCAAGCAAATAACTGCTGGTCTCACAGTAATTGACCGTTAATTAACATAAACACGTTTAGCATCTCCTGGCTTCCACACGTAGCCTACAAGCCGCTGATGCAGACCTTTGGAACATCTACAGTACATTTAAAAAGTCTAATAAATCCATGTAATATAGCCTACACCTTCACAATAAATCCATTATTTATTTTAGACAGATTTAAAGAAACACGATATGAAGGAAATGTAGTCTATTTCAGAACAGAAATGCATACACTGAGTTGTCCTTATGTTAGGTCCTGATCTGGCTATGCCATATGGCTGTGTGCTACTCTAGTTCATTTACCAGACAAGATTTGCTTAGAATTCCATGGCATTATTTTATAAAATTATATAAGTCTGAAGAATACAATTGAACATAGCTGAATAAAATATAAAGGATATTTTCTCCAAACGATTTCTGAGGGAGTGTGCACATGCGGCTATTCTGTGTTGCGTGGTTAACAAAGAAACAGGTCCTCCGATATGCTTCATTTAGAGTTTTATTTATGCGACTTTAGTTGTGCTACAAACGCTATATGTTTAGATTTTTAATACATTCTAAGGCTGCATGATGAGACTCTAATGATGATTTGAAAAAAGTTGCATGAAAGGCATGAGCTCTGCTTTGTTTCTTAAGCAGACTGCACACACTTCATCAGTCTGTCATTCACAATTTGACAAGCACTTGATAATATTCTCACCAGGCCTAGAATTTCCTGGCGGCATCGCCTTTGTGTGGCCGTTAAGCCCCCTAAACAAAATCCATGCCTTTTGCAGCCCAAGTGGCCATTGTGCCCTTGGGCTGAATATAATAATTATAACTCCCTTCTCCAGGCTGCCAATCACCATGCTCCGAAGCACCTTTCCCTCACATATCTCAATTGTTATTAACTAATGCCCATCACGTGATCTGGTCCTTCTCACGGGCATCACAGCTCTGAAGTGGGCTGCAAATGAAGACAGACACACCAGAGATGTAACTGTTTAAGTCCTTATTGAATTCCGAGGCCCATATTGAAAGTGTTAGAAGAACTGTCCACGTTGACTTTTCGTCAGCCAACAAGATGAGTAGGTCTAACAAACAGCTAAAGCACTAGCCTACAGTATGTCAATCTACTATCCCCCATAGTACAAAAGCTGACCTATTCTATTGGTCAACTTGTCCTTCTGTGCAATAAATAAATATTCCAAACATAGTCTGGGACAGTTGTGGGATGCAATAGATCCCAAATTAATACAACCACTAGCATAAAAAAAAAATGTAAAAGCACTGAGGCTTATGCAACAAATCAGAATGTTTAGCTTAACATTTTGCTAAACTATTAGGCTATTTCTTCACATTATAAGCGCAGCAATGTGCACACAGCAGTAGGCTATACACGCAATGGTTCCAAAATGCAATCATAGGGGGAAAACACCACTCTCAAAAGTGACCACAAATGTGATTATGCATATAATGCTTTATTATGAAGGTGCATTTGCATGGTGAAAATGATCTTCCCCAAACTTGAAACTCACACGCCGCCTATGTATGCCAGTTAGGCACTACACATGTAAAGCAAATGAATGTGCTTAAATTTAAGAAGTTATTTGGCCACCTTAGTTGTGATACAAACCTTATCAAAACATAGAGGCCTATGGGCTAGGCTACATGAGGTGTGCGACTATGATTTGAAAAAGTTGCAAAAAAAGGCATGAACTGTTTCTTGCCTTATACTGCACATGCTGGGAATCATTCACCCATCAGTCTATTCTTAATGGAATCTTGTCTTTACATATATGTGTAAAATGAGTTTTGATTTAGAATGGACCATTATCATGCACCTGTCTTGGAACAGGGGCAGCGTGAAAAAATACATGTCATCTATGTAGTTAAATAGCGAATGGAGGACGCTTTTCCCTGTGGTTAATTTTCATGCCAGCCAGGTAGGCTATACTCCTGTTGTAAAGCGAAGCAATGTGCTTAATATTAAGAAAGTTGAGAAATAAATATACTAGATCTCCTCCTCTATTAATAGAGGCCATCAAAACGCTGTTGTTTCACGTAATTGCATAGCCCATAGAAATGTTGCGCAACATGAACTCATGGGCTCTTGTGAAATGTTTGATTCGATTTTTTATTACGTTTGCATTTATGGCAGAGTGATTAGAGGGACAATAGAGTGCTGAGTACCAGGCAGTTAGCAAGATTAGTAGGCTACTAATGACCATCAGCAGCATCAGAGCTTGGAGAAGTCTAGTTAGTCTGACTTAACGGTCACTTGGAATTTGACTGCAGTCATGACTCGTGACCGCCGATGTGGAGGTAATATGGTCACCATAACAGCTCTAAACATAACTACCAATCATTCCACAAGCTTAAACTAGGTTGGATAAGAATTTTGGGTTGTGACTCATCTGATAGATTGAGTGTGTGAGTGTCAGTGGAGGCTGCTGAGGGGAGGAAGGCTCGTAATAATGTCTGGAATGGAATCAAACATATAGAAACCATGTATTTGATACCATTCCAAGTATTCCGCTCCAGCCATTACCACCAGCCCATCCTCCCTAATTAAGGTGCCACTAATTTCCTGTGGTGAGTGTGTGATGGAGGCCCATATTCAGTGAAATAGCTGTGAGGAGGGAGGTGAGAGGGGATGAAAGGATCACTTCCCCTCCGTCCGTCCCCCTGCCTGCAGAAAGGATGTCCTGCTGCTAGCTGACATCTCTGCTGGGCAGGGGATGGAGGGAGTCAGCTCAGCCCAGGGGGGTACACATAGGCTACACACACCATGCATGAGGCTGACTGCCTCATAGACCCACACCCCATCCATGAGACACCCCATCCATGAGAATACAGATATGGATCTGTTGGTCACAGATATCTTTAAAAAGGTAGGGTTGTGGATCAGAAAACCAGTTAGTATCTGGTGTGACCACCATTTGCCTCATGCAGCACAACACATGTCATTCGCATAGAGTTGATCAGGCTGTTGATTGTGGCCTGTGGAATGTTGTCCCACTCCTCTTTAACAGCTGTGCGAAGTTGCTGGATATTGGCGGGAACTGGAACACGCATGCTCAATGGGTGGTGACATGTCTGGTAAGTATGCAGGTATTGGAAGAACTGGGACATTTTCAGCTTCCAAGAATTGTGTACAGATCCTTGCGACATGGGATCGTGCATTATCATGCTGAAACATGAGGTGATGGTGGCGGATGAATGGCACAATAATGGGCCTCAGGATCTCGTCACGTTATCTCTGTGCATTTAAATTGCCATAGATAAAATGCAATATTGTCTGTTGTCCGTGGCTTATGCCTGCCCATGCCATAATCCCACCGCCACCATGGGGCACTCTGTTCACAACGTTGACATAAGCAAACCGCTCGCCCACACGACACCATCTGCCCAGTATTGTTGAAACCCAGATTCATCCGGGAAAAGCACACTTCTCCAGCATGCCAGTAGCCATCGAAGGTGAACATTTGCCCACTGAAGTTGGTTATGACCCTGGTGAGGACAACAAGCAGGCAGATGAGCTTCCCTGAGATGGTTTTTGACAGTTTGTGAAGAAATTGTTTGTTTGTGCAAACCCACAGTTTCATCAGCTGTCTGGGTATCTGGTCTCAGACGATCCCGCACGTGAAGATTGTCCAAGTTCAACTTTCCCCCGATGCCTTGAGATGGATGAAATCATACCTTGAAGGCAGAACTCAGTGTGTCAGAGGGAGAAATGAGCTGTCGCCCACTCTTAGCTATGATGTGGGCGTGCCCCAATGGTCAATACTGGGGTCCCTCCTGTTCAGCCTGTACATTAATGATCTGCCTTCTGTCTGCACTGGGTCTGAAGTTCAAATGTATGCAGATGATACAGTGATATATGTGCATGCAAAGCGCAAACAACAAGCTGCACAAGAACTCACTACTGTAATGGTCCAGGTTACAAAGTGGCTCAGTGGCTCGTGTTTGCATCTCAATGTAAAAAGAATTGTCTGCATGTTCTTCTCAAAGAGGGCAACAGATGCTACTGAGCCAGATGTCTATGTGTCAGGGGAGAAGCTCCAGGTGGTATCTGGTTTTAAGTACCTTGGCATCATACTTGATTCCAACCACTCTTTAAAAACCAGGTGAAAATAACCAAATTCAACCTAGCTAATTTCCGATTTATACGAAATTGTTTGAATACAGAAGTAGCAAAACTGTATTTCAAATCTATGATACTCCCCAACTTAACATACTGCTTGACTAGTTGGGCCCAAGCTTGCTGTACAACATTAAAACCTATTCAGTCTGTCTACAAACAGGCTCTCAAAGTGCTTGATAGGAAGCCCAATAGCCATCATTACTGTTACATCCTCAGAAAGCATGAGCTCCTGAGTTGGGAAAATCTTGTGCAATACACCGACGCATGTCTTGTATTCAAGATCCTAAATGGCCTGGCTAGATCCTAGATGGCCCAACTCAGTATTTTTGTTCAACAGAAAACCCAAACATATGGCAGAAGATCCACAAGGTCTGCCATGAGAGGTGACTGTATAGTTCCCTTAAAGAAAAGCACCATTAGTAAATCCGCTTTCTCTGTGAGAGCTTCTCATGTCTGGAATACACTGCCATCAGACACACATAACTGCACCACCTATCACACTTTCACAAAAAACATGAAGACATGGCTAAAGGTCAATCAGATTTGTGAACACAATCCTTAGATGTGTATTGCCGCTTTTGATGTTGTCTGTTGTCCGAAGCTTGTGAGGTGTGGAAATACTTTGTTTGCTTTTATGGATTTTGTCTTGTTGCTTTTTGTTCTATGTTGCTCTGTCTGTATGCTATGTCTTGCTTGTCCTATGTTGCTCTGCGTGTGCTCACTGCTCAATGATTGTCTATATTGTAATTGTTTTTAATAACCTGCCCAGGGACTTCGGTTGAAAATTAGCCGGCTGGCTAAAACCGACACTACTGAAATGTTGATTCATGTGCACTGTCCCTGTAAAAATAAAATAAACTCAAACTCAAGAAGCCGGATGTGGAGGTCCTGGGCTGGCGTGGTTACACGTGGTCTGCGGTTGTGAGGCCGGTTGGACATACTACCAAATTCTCTAAAACTATGTTGGAGGCGGCTTATGGTAGAGAAATGAACATTACATTCTCTGGCAACAGCACTAGTGGACATTCCTGCAGTCAGCATGCCAATTGCACACTCCCTCAAAACTTAAGACATCTGTGGCATTGTGTTGTGTGACAAAACTGCACATTTTAGAGTGGCCTTCTATTGTCCCCAGCACAAGGTGCACCTGTGTAATGATCATGCTGTTTAATCAGCTTCTTGATATGCCACACCTGTCAGGTGGATGAATTATCTTGGCAGAGGAGAAATGCTCACTAACAGGGATGTAAACAAATTTGTGGCCAAAATCTGAGAGAAATAAGCTTATTGTGTGAATGGAAGATTTCTCTGATCTTTTATTTCAGCTCATGAAACATGGGACCATGTTGGGTTTATATTTTCGTTCAGTGTAGTAACAATCTGGTATTTTTTGTGGATGGGCAAAAGAACCAACAGCATTGCAAATCTGAGAAATTAAGTATGTAGTAGAATAAGCCAGAGAGCTGATTGTCTGAAAGAGAGAGAGAGCGAGAGAGAGAGAGAGAGAGAGAGAGTTTTGTCATTCAGTACAGAAGCACACAGTCATGCCCAAGAAGGGGGACTCAGCTTCTGATTGGGCAGACTGCTGAGGCTGCAAGTTCAGTGGGTTCAGCCATGGCACAGATAGATGGAGAGAGAGAGACAAGGAAGGAGAGAGGGAATGATTGTGAAGGGTGAGAAGAGGAAGAGGGTAGATAGGAAGTGAGGGAGGATGGTGCTTGATGAAATAGAGTGGCGTGTTGATTTGCAGTTGTCTTGAACTGTGCATTAGAGACTTGAGCTTGGACACTACATAGTGAAAGAACATGAATAGTATTACCAGAGGGCCGTTATTTTAAAAACACCCAAATCTATTTGAAATATGGGATTATTAAGGGATTAGCTATGCATCACAAAATGCAAACAAACATGTAAATCATCTCAACAAACATCACATTTTGCTAATTCAGAAGGTCACCAGTATCAGTGGAATTATAATACTGTCACGACTACAGTGACATACTTCAGCAGGCTACGTCTGGCCAGCCTGATTCCTTAGCATGACAGACTGTTTTATCAGTGTTGGAGAGAGGGAGATCGAGGAAGAGCAAGAGGGAGTGTTTATTTTAAAGATGGCATCAGCAGATGGGTGGGTACTGAATGGGTTCTATGGTCTGAGCTCTGTGTAATGGAGCAATTGCACCATCTTCTGGTCGAAAAGGGAAGGTCCATTTGTGGTCCCGCCTCTCGATGAATTACTGTAGTGATATACTGTACCCTTACAGTACTTTACTTTCTAAAATTAAAGCATGGCATTATATCAAAAAACAGACCGTGACATTTTAGGACGTGGAGCATTGCGTTTACTCACCGGTCAACCACGTAACCTACACTCACTTAGACATATAGCCTAGTTGTCGCATAAACACACACACACACACACACACACACACACACACACACACACCACACACACACACACACACTTCTCTCATCTATCAAGACAAGTTTGTGGTTGTAAAGGCTGACATATCTTAGAGCTCAGGTTTAGAGCTGAGAAGTAGATGTATTATCACATGCTTTCTGAGAAAGAGCTGCTATTCTGTCTGGTCCTTGAGACTCATAGTCGGCCTATATTCTCTCCTCTTCATGCAGTGCACTAGAACTGGACTGTGTGTCTTGCTCATGCATGCTTTGTCTGTCTGGAACAGTCAGGGTGTGAGGTCACCGTGAGTGAATTCAGAGTCTCGGAATGCCCCAAAACTCCTGTGCCTTATTCCTGTCCCCGCCAGCCTCACATCACACACCAACCAACAGGATATTTATAGCACAGCAGTGCTGTCTGTCTGTTGCTAGCAGAATTCTCAAGCTAGCAGTCCCCTTTTCGTTTACAAGATGAAATGTTCCATGAAAATTGCTACTATACAAATCATTGTATATACAGTTGACTGGGTTACCCAACCAACCCATGTATTTGTCTGTACAGTGTGAATGCATCTGAGCTGTAGGCTTATTCCTCCTAGCCACATAGGGCTTTTGCCTTAACATCCTGTACAGTATTAGATTAAACAATGCATAACACACTCACACAAATGAATACCTAAGTGCCCGCTCATGGGAATGGACATGGACAATAGTGTTGCCTCTGAGAAGGGTCCTGAGAGTCTTCTCAGATAGAAAGCCAGACTGCTGCCTGTAAGACATCTGCTCACATGTACATTTTCCTCTATTGTGTCTTATTTATTCTGGGGGGAGGGGGGTGTCATTGTCATTGAATGATCCTTGAATGAAGAGAAAGTGCTGATCATGTTTATTCCTCAAGGGTCAGGGCCCTCAATCTATGATTGCTATGGAAACTAACTGGCTTTCTGCTTTGTGCCCAGCTCAGTAACACAACGTTGTTCTTTGGTTTGTGCTGCTTGTTGCATCGTTCGTTTACTGTGTCCTGATAATATCACAGTATGGTGAATTCAGTTTGCAAGATTCATGCTTGTGTTGCATCTCTCTCTCTCTTTCTTTATCTCTCTCTCTCTTTCTTTATCTCTCTCTCTCTTTCTTTATCTCTCTCTCTCTTTCTTTATCTCTCTCTCTCTTTCTTTATCTCTCTCTCTCTTTCTTTATCTCTCTCTCTCTTTCTTTATCTCTCTCTCTCTTTCTTTATCTCTCTCTCTCATTCTTTATCTCTCTCTCTCTTTCTTTATCTCTCTCTCTCTTTCTTTATCTCTCTCTCTCATTCTTTATCTCTCTCTCTCTTTCTTTATCTCTCTCTCTCTTTCTTTATCTCTCTCTCTCTTTCTTTATCTCTCTCTCTCTTTCTTTATCTCTCTCTCTCTTTCTTTATCTCTCTCTCTCATTCTTTATCTCTCTCTCTCTTTCTTTATCTCTCTCTCTCTTTCTTTATCTCTCTCTCTCTTTCTTTATCTCTCTCTCTCTTTCTTTATCTCTCTCTCTCTTTCTTTATCTCTCTCTCTCTTTCTTTATCTCTCTCTCTCATTCCCACCCTCCCTCTTTGCTGGGAAATCCTCATTACCTGATTTGAATTTACAGTAGCCTACATAAACAGTTGAACTGTGTGTGTGTGTGTGGTGTGTGTGTGGTGCGTGCGTGCGTGCGTGCGTGTGTGTGTGCATACGTGCGTGCGTGCGTGTGTGCGTGTGTGTGTGTGTGTGTGTGTGTGTGTGTGTGTGTGTGTGTGTGTGTGTGTGTGTGTGTGTGTGTGCATGCGTGCGAGACAGAAACAGCATGATGCACTCACTGTGATGTTTTCTAGACCCCTTGGGTAGTCATTTTGGCTGTAATGGATAGTTGTTTTGGCTTTAATGAATAGCCAAAATGACTATCCTTTGGGGAGTTTTTCAGCACAGGGCCACAGGCAGGTCTATACAGTAGATGCACAGTGGAAATAACTGATGGTATGGCTGTGTTCCCTCTGGTGGACAAAAATCCTACTACAATTCCTTAGAGTAAAAATATATTTATCCTAAATTCTAATGGATATTCAGAAAAGTGTATGAAACTAAATGAATAATATTGTTTACTTTATGTTAAAATAAGCTATGCATTGAGTATGCATCTTGTTGTGTGGTTAGTTCCCACATATGTTCGTAATGTAAGCATAGCCCAAGTAATTGCATAACAAAATGAGGGATGATTTTCGTCAATATTTAGATTTGTCCTTCTGTAAATTGATCATGGTACCATGGGCATGAAATAGCCTTTTTTAGACTGGCCAATAAAATAACTTATCAACTTTATTTTAAAGCCATTATAGCCTACATCTTTCAACATAATCTACAAGTCTGTCTCCTGTCCTGTCATAAAAGATTTCCCGCCCAGTCATGGAGTCCAGTCTATATGTGTGTCAGTGTGTGATGTTATTTTTTGCTCTCACGAGGAGAGCCCCCTGTCTGATTGTCAGACAGACAACTTGCCACCACGCGCCTCTCTAAAACCGTCCAGTCTAGCCGTCTGACCTCCAGACACCCCTTGCCTTCTGTTTCAGCAGCTTGGCCTCAGAGCCAATACGAAACATACTTTATTTATTTTCTGAGCACCTCCAATATGTACTGTATGATACCTACTAATGGTCTAGTTACTTTAGACAGAAACAAACGTAGGGAGGTGGGTCAAGTAGGGTGGGTGGGCATTTTAACTAACCCTTCCCCTAACCCTTATTCTAAACTTAACCCATTTCACCTAACCTGCTACCTAAATTTACCTAACCTTTATCGTTTTAGTTCCCCTAACCTTTCATGTAAATTATCCTAACCTTTGTCATTAGTTCGCCCAACCACCAATGTAAATTCTCCACATAATTATCCTTTGTTGTTGACTCAACAAGCAACCTGGTCTCAGAGAAAGATATATTACCAGATCCAAATACAATGCCTTCAGAAAGTATTCACACCCTTTGACTTTTCCACAATTTGTTGTGTTACAAAGTGGGATTAAAATGGATTTAATATAACATATTTTGTCAACGATTAACACAAAAAAATTCTAACATTTGTAAAAAATAAACAATTCCAAAAACACACTCATATATCTTGATTAGATAAGTATTCACACCCCTGGGTCAATACATGTTAGAATCACCTTTGGCAGCGATTACAGCTGTGAGTCTTTCTGGGTAAGTCTCTAAGAGCTTCCACACCTGGACTGTGCAACATTTGCCAATTATTATTTTCAAAATTCTTCAAGCTTTGTCAAATCGGTTGTTGATCACTGCTAAACAACCATTTTCATGTCTTGCCATAGATTTTCACGCAGACCTTTTACTTGACCTCATGGTGAAATCTCTGAGCAGTTTCCTACCTTTCTGGCAACTGAGTTAGGAAGTATGCCTGTATCTTTGTGTTTAATGGGTGTAGTGATACACCATCCAAAGTGTAATTAATAACTTCACCATACTCAAAGGGATATTCAATGTCTGTTTAGTTTTTTTTACCCATCTACCAATAGGCCCACTTCTTTGCGAGGCATTGTGTAAGGACCGACGCTGGAGAAAAGAAGCAAGTACAGGGAAAATGGACATCAAACAAAACAAGAACAGCATCTGGACGGGGGAAACAAAACTACATTACGACAATAATGCTGACACGGGGAACAAAACTGAGGAACAGACAGATATAGCAGGGGCAATCAACAACCTGAAGGAGTCCAGGTGAGTCCAATGAGCACTGGTGCGTGTAATGTTGGTGACAGGTGTGAATAATGAAGGGCAGCCTGCCACCTCGAGCACAAGAGAGGGGGAGCGAGAGCAGGCTTAACAGATTGGAAAACCTCCCTGGTCTTTGTGGTTGATTTTGTGTTTGTAATTCACTGCTCGACTGAGGGACCTTACAGATAATTGTATGTGTGGGGTACAGAGATTAGGTAGTCATTCAAAAATCATGTTAAACCCTATTATTGCACACATCATACTAAATTGAGTGTGACAGATTTACATACAGACTAATACGAATTGCCCTGAGACCACGTTGCAACGCAGCCTGCAGCGTTTCAGAGGGCGCCCCATGCTGTTTATGTGTGGCCGACGGATGAGTGAGAGACAGGGAAGCCGAGGAGATTCCGTAACATCATTAATCATCCTCGGCGCTGAGACCGCGTGATTCTCAGCCTCTGATGTAGCTCGATATGCTTGGGTTAATAACTTGTGATGCCGGCCCAGGCAGCCACTATATTCAGATGTTCGCTTCATTTCCTACCCGCTGTCTACCAGCTTGTCCTGCCTGCATCCCCAGTCAGGCATGACAACAGAAGTTTCATCAAGTAGAATATGACCCAAAAACTGGGCTAATACTTAGGAGGCAGCAGATCTCATTGAACATACAGCAGGCTACTACTATTCACACCAACTCAATCTGCCGTCATGGCAGACACGGCATCAGTTTAATAGTTCCAGTAGACACTATCAGATAGACATCACTTTTAGGCCTATTTATGGTGTTTTCATTCTGCAAAGTGAATGACAAATAGGCTAACCACTATACAGATAATATGTATATATAAAGCCAATATATATATGAATAAATATATACAGTATATATATCTGTATATATATATATATGCATTGTTTTTTTCTACCCCTTTTTACCTTTCTCTTTTTGTTTACAGCATTTCCCCTTTAGTTATTCTCTGCTGTCTATCCTGCAGTGTCTGCAGAAAATGTGTTCAGACATGTAGAGCCAAGTTTAGATCTTTTCAGTTCAGATTCAGGTTGGAGTGTTAGTAGTCAAGATACTTCAAAGCACCTCGTTTCATATATAGATTTCCATTGATCATTATTTAACAACCACACAAATAACAACCGGCTCTTTAGTTCAGTAAAGGGAATGTGTGTAGTCTTAGCTCTGTCTGTGCTGCGTTATTGCTTGCTTCACTTGATGCCTTTTAATATGTAATACCAAATCTGAACAATGTTTTTTTTGCAAAACAAGAAAACAGGGTATTAACATGGCCTTGAATAGCAACTTAAAGGCGATGAGAGTGAAACGTTTTAATGTCAGAACATTTCAACTGCAGTAGGTTATGTTTCATCAGCACCAGTGTATGTGTTGGCTCAGGAGAGGGTTGTCTGTCTCTCTGTGTCTCCACACCACAGCTCTGCCTCTGTGTCCATCCTGTTGAGGAGGATTGGAGCAGACACCTAGCTCCTGACTGGAAGCTGCCTGTCAGAATGGCTCTCCAACGGTGACCACAGAATATTTTATTAATAAATTAATAAATATTTTATTAATCTGTGTTGAGTTGCTAAATCAAAAGAAGAAGCCAATTAGGAAGTTTAGTCCAGATACTGTCATCTTTCAACAGTGGAATGATCAGAAATGGAATCAGATGACTCATGTGTTCATCAAAGCACTCACAAAGCACTCACATGCCCCATTTGGCCAGAAGCCTTTCCTTTTAACACATTTACTCATGAAGGATCTCAATCCAAGAAACGAATCTGCAGTGATACAGTGCTCATAAAAGCAACAATTCCCACAAAAGAACCCTCAACAACATACTGTATGTGATTGGTCCAAATTGCCTTATGAAAGTCTAATTGTCTGCCACATCACCGATTCCCCTTTGGTTTAGAGTTTTCATTTACGTAAGTGCTAAATATACAGACAGCACAAAAAAGTGATGAAATGTTTCTTCATATATATGCTTTCGAATTGATGTTGATTGTAAAGTTGGAATTGTGGAATGGGCAATTCGCCCTTCGCTATTTGACCCTGACGTGTCTATTTGGGATCCATATCCTCCTCACAGACAAAGTGCTCATCGATCAAGATCTGTACACCGCAGCAGAAGTCACCCCAAAAAGCCCACTGGACAACATCTAAGTTGTTGGTCAGTGGTCATCAAGTTCATCATAGCACTTGGAGCAAACATTGTTTTTCAAAACCTTGTAACCACAAGTGTGTCTAAGGCGTTAACGTTGTACAACATTGAAAGCGATGGAAAACTGTATTGCGTGAAGTAATAACTGAAATCTTCCAAACAGGACGAGGACGTCTGTACATGGCCTCTTCATTGTTCTGCTCTTGCTTTTCCCTCTGTGTTTTTCCCCCACTCCCTGTCTCCTCCCACTGTCCTCAGGGAGATACTAGTTAAAACACATACTCCAAACATTTCACATTAGTCACACATTTTTTACGAGTTACTTTTTATCTCAATAATTTACAGAAATGTGTATTTGCTTTTTAATTAGTATATGTGGTTAATTATAATAATTAACTCCTGAGTAAATTGTTTTGTTTACAGTAAAATAATCATGATTGGTGCTGTTTAGTAACTGGAATGACATTTTGCAAAATGTCATTTCACAGGCAAGTTATTATACGCCTTGTAGCCATTGCATAATCTTGCAATCATTCCACAAGGGAGGGCTTGAGTTTGCCAATATGTTCTACAAGAGAATACAAATCATAATCATCATCAGTAAATGTATAGTAAAAACAAAGAGAATATTTAGGATCATGAAATTATGTTTGTGTGAATGTCTGTGTGTGTGTGCGTGCATGCGTGAGTGAGTGTGTGTGGTGTGTGTGGGGGAGAGAGAGAGAGGGACAGAGCACAAAGTGCCTCAACGTTTCAAATTATCAACAAGCGGCACTATTGCCCTTGGCCTTGATTGATATAAGGAGAGGAAAGAGATGGGGACCGGGTTTTCAAATCGTTAGCTTTACATGCAACTATTTTCCAGGAATTCAAATGTTCTACAACATTAGGGTACTCTCATATGCCTCTCCTTAATGTGCCTCCCAGAGATACAAATATTTGCCTTGAGTAATTGTTTCAGAAGCCTTGTCTTTTACCAGAAGTCTTATGCTTATGGAAAACATGTCTCCACAAGGTAGGCCTACTGATCCAAATAATTTACGAACAAAGATGTTTTTTTTTATGTCTCTGGGCTAAGGAACATGAGACATGGACATATACATAGGAAAGCTATTTATTGTGCTCTGAAGTTTGTTAAATTCAGCGCCTGCGCACTGCGGATCAGTAGTGAGGAGAATTGTGAATGGGGGGAGTATTTTGGGTGTACAGTCATAAATCGGACTCCGAGGAGCCAGGAAGTATGCAGCGCGACAGATAAAGTCGAGAGAGCGGGCGTTTGTTGTCAGTGGACGGGGATCACACGCTTCGGGGTGAGAGGGAATTATAGCCCAGTGCGAAATTGAGCCTAATCCATTGCAGTGGCAGAGACTGACCACTCACTAGTTTAGATTTGAAAGCGGGGAGAGATCACGACCCTGCTTACAATTAGGTAAATATTACGTTAGCACATTGCTACTAAACAAGACGGAAGAGAATAGAAGCGGGATAGCTGTTATTTCACGGAAAAGGTTTTTCTTGCTCACAAAACAATTAAAATCAAGGAAAATTTCTCAGCAAAGCTTCAAGATGCCTCGGGTGGTCCCGGATCAAAGGAGCAAGTTTGAAAACGAAGAATTCTTCAGGAAACTCAGTCGGGAGTGCGAGGCAAGTCTACTCATTGGATACATTTTATCTGGTGGCGGAAACAAAGTATCTCATAATGTGGAAATGCACGTTGCGCTGAGGCAGCACAATAGCCGTTTTATTATTTTCTTACTGAAAGATGGATATGGTTTCCATTATAGATATGAAGCACTGTTGAATTCATCTGATACGTTATTTCATATTTTAATGTCTGAATAAGCCTACACTTTTCAAAAAAGTGGAAGAGTTATGAAACTATTTTTAGTTTTGATTTGATTTGTTTTAAGTCCATCAACTTCGCTCATCACCTCAGTGCGCGAAGCACTGCCATTCACGGTGACTTTGCCTCATGGCTAATGTACATTTATTTCCCATATTGTATCATTCAATAGGCTAAATGGAGATGCATTTGAATTAAATTAATCTGATACCTCGGAATTGTAAGAATTTATAAAAAATAAAGACGTCTCTAAAATGTAGACTATCATCTGAGCCATAAAGTGAGCCATGATTAATGCCTTCACAGTAAAGTATATTTATGCTACTTACTTATGTATTTTTTTCCCTCTGGGATTAACTTTATTGATGCATTTTCCCCTTCCTATTTTCAGATCAAATACACAGGTTTCCGAGACAGACCGCACGAGGAGAGGCAAGCCAGGTTTCAGAACGCTTCTAGAGACGGTCGCTCAGAAATAGTGAGTAAAACATTTCTGTTCAGCATACAACTGCGATAATAACACTATAATCAGACATCATTACACTAACCTTAAGTGTTTGTCAATAAGTTGCATAAATAGACACACGGAACGGAACTAGACATTTTACTTGCCTAGTTAAATAAAGGTTTAAAAAAATAATAATTATAAAATAAAACATCAGCCAAAACATGACTTAATCCTTTATTCTCTGGCAAACAACACAAAAAACATCCTCATAACATTATTTCACAAACATTTCATAACACTGTAATATGATTAGTTCCCTATCCAGAACGGTCATAAACCTGTGTATCAGGTGTCTGACAGACAAGGCTATTAAGGTCTGTCTCTGTCTCAACAGCCTTTAGAGGAGAGAAACACAATTGGGGCATTGACAATGACTGAAGTCGGAGCAGAGCTGGTCTGGCGGCACCGATAGTGGCTACATAAAACGGTCCCTCTGCTCACTCCTTTTTCAGTCATCACGATATTTTCACGTAGGCTACACTCTTAAGTAAAGGACTCTGTCCCTGGAAGAACCGTTGGGGGTTCTAAAAAATGCCACACGGGGAAACTCTCCAGTTCAAAAAGGTTCCTTTGAAAGGATCTGTTTAAAGGTTCAAACTGGAACCTTTTTGTGATGGGAAGGGTTACATTTTGAACCTTTTAATTGTAGAGGTGGCAGCCTATCAATAGATTACCAGTTGCAGCATTTAAACATTAATTAAAGGTTCCTCCAAGAAACTCTTCAACTAACCAAAGGTGCAAATATGAACCATTGACCTCAATGGTTCATGGAGGAACTCCAGGGGTTCCTCCAGGTTTACTCCAGTCCCCGTTCATTCTAAGAGTGTAGTAAGGTATTTGCTGTAATAAAGTCAAATGTATTTTTTTTATGTAGGCCTATTACTTATATTCTTAGAGTAGTCTAACATTTCACTCTTTTTGAGTCAGATTTTTTAAATAGTTTTGGTAAGCTAATTCAAATCAAGGATTTTTCCTCGTGCCATTAAACAATAAAGTGACACTGCAGTGTATTCACTGCCATTTTCAGACAAAAAGATTCACAAAGATATTGACAAGAATAATATTGTGACTAGGCCTACTTCTAGTTAGTTCTTTTTTTGTGGTTAAAGTATTTTGGTGCTTTATGAGGATGGTTTGATTTGTTACTGTCACTGTTTGCTCTGTAAGGGTCCTAACCCTACCATTCACCCAAGTGTGTCTATTTCAAAATACAATTATTCTGACTGAGAAAGCCATTTGAAATTACCATCATCATACCTAAAATGTTTGTAAATTAAATACATTCAAATAGACTTTGTTAATTAAATAAGGCAGAATATATGCTATGCACATATAGCCTTAGTAATTATATGGTCATAACATTTTATTTTGTGTTAGTATGTGTTTTGTGTATTCTGCCTGTGTTGTTTTTTCCTTTATTCTGGTTGAAGTAATGCTGTGAAAACAACAGAAAACATTGTGTCCATGTTTGGAGCTCAGTTGTTTAAAATCTTTACCTATGAGCTGGTAAATTCCATAACACCAACCAAGCACAGGGAACATAATTCAGAAGAAATCATCTGGACCCTGCATCATTAGTGTTAGGCAGGGGCTGCTTTTAAGATACTATTGATTTTCCTTCCCTGTCTTTCTTACTGTATTCCTCCTATCTCTCACTCATGCCATCTCCCTCTCATTCAGTCTCTGTCTTTTCTAAAGTCAGTTCTCTATTGCCCAGTATTCCAACAGTGAGTGTTGGTAAAATAAAATCAGATGTACGTAACTCTATACTCCAAATAGAGAAAATTATGACTCTTGTTTTTTCTGGAGCGCTGGCTCCAGACACTAGTCTCTCTGATGTGAAAAAGAAATGATGGGCTGCATAATTTATGCTCAGGCCCAGTGTTCTGATCCTGTTTGTATTGATTTCCCTCTAAAAGGCTTTTGTGGCGACGGGCACCAACCTCTCGCTGCAGTTCTTCCCAGCCAACTTGCATGGGGAGCAGAGGCAGACGCCCACACGAGATTATGTGGACTTTGACCGGGAGACGGGAAAGGTAATCCTGACATCTCTTTTCTTTCTCTTCTTCTTCTCTCTCTTTTTATCCTCCCTCTAATCTCATCTGTTCATCTTTTGAGAGGTGATTTTTTTTAACCTCATCTATGACACTTTTTATTTCCCAGACATTTCTGTGAACTCATGTAACCGCACACTAATGATCTGTAAAGAGCTTGGTATGGGCGCGAGGTATTCCTAGAATTTTTCACCAAAAGTTGAGGTTGATCTCACGACAGTTTGATTGAATCCAGGCTGTTGATTCAGATTGATATGTTCTCTGGGTGGGATAAACCATGGGCTTTCCGTAATGATATGTTATTGCTTTACACAGAACACAGCCCTGCCGTCCACTTAAAACCCCACTCTTCACTGTTTCTCCTATTGTTTCTTTTTTTAGCATGCCCATTTTTCTCACTGTAATTCCAACACATTCTACCAACTCAATGAACACATGACTACAGTATGTGGTTTCCCTCAAAGCCATAAGGAAGGAAGATGATGACACTGTTCCAACCATAGAAATACAATCGTAATTATATAGTAATAGTATATCACAGTATAGTATAGCATAGTATAGTATATAAATAGTAATTCTATAGTAAAGCCTTGCTTTTCCTGTGATTCTGACAGTACTGCAGGGCAGGGCTTATTAACCAGGGCTCATTATCCACGAGGAGGCCTACAAAGATCACATTCACAACTACAAGAACTCACTTCCCACAACCAAATCTGCTTATTTCATCCAACATCATAAGGAATGAACAAGGAAACCCAGGAGTGCTTTTCTCAACCATCAACAGACTTCACCGCCCCTTGGAAAACCCTCTCTCACAATCACCACGACCTCTGTGACAGTTTTCTGGCCTCCTTTCAAAACAAAGTGGAGGCTATCTACCAACAGCTGCAACAGTCTCACCCTTCAGTCGGGCTTCCGGGCTATGCATAGCACTGAAACTGCCTTGGTAAAGATAGTGAATTACCACTTCTGTGCTTCTGATGCTGGGAACATCTCCATCAGCATCCTCTTGGACATGTCTGAAGCATTTGACACTGTCTGTCATCAGATTTTAACTGACCGGATGGAGAGGCTTCTTGGAGTTTCCAGAACAACCCTTGCCTGGTCCAAATCTTATCTATCTGATAGACAACAGTTTTTCTTCCTTGGCAACTACAGGTCTGCCCCAGCCCCTGTCTCACAAGGTATTCCACAAGTCTCAGTGTTAGGTCCATTACTGTTTACTATTTACATGCTAATCCTTGGTCAGATCCTCTGTCAATTTGGACTCAGATTTCACTGTTATGCAGATCACACACACATTTATCTACATCAACACAAAATCAAACTCCACTTTGTCACCTCCCTCTGTTGTTGACTGTCTCTGTGAAGTGAAAACTTGTATGAGCAATACCTTTTTCAAACTAAACAGCAAAACAGAGATCATGCTCATGGGCCCCAACTCCCTCATTAACAAACTGGGTCGACGGCTGCACCATCCACTCCAACTCCACAGTCAGGAACCTTGGTGTTACATTTGACCCAACCCTGTCATTTAAACCCCACATCCAGAACATCACCAATTCAGCCTTCTTCCACCTCAAAAAACATCTCACGACTCAGACCCTCTCTCACTGACCCAACTGCTGAAACCTTCATTCACACCTTTGTTTTATCACGCCTGGACTACTACAACGCCATTCTCTACGGACTCCGTGCCAAAACACGAGACAGACTCCAATAAATTCCAAATTCAGCTGCACGAGTCCTCACACACGCCAGACTTTGGGACCACATCACCTCCACCCTCATCAAACTCCACTGGCTTCCAGTTCAATATAGGATCATCTTCAAATTGCTCATGCTCACCTACAAAACCCTCAATGGACTGGCACACACATACCTTACGGACCTCCTGCACCCCTACACTCCCACCTGTTCACTGTGCACATCTGACACTGGCCTCCTCACCCTCCCTCACACCAGGCACCGCTCTATGGGAGACCAGGCTTTTAGCAGTGCAGCTCCCCAACTCTGGAACTCCCTCCCTCTCCATGTTAGAACCTCACAATCCATACACATATTCTAGTCCACACTAAAGACACACCTCTTCACACAGGCTTAGCTTTTATCCACTGTCTAGTTCACTTCCCTGGTTAGTGTGTCATCATGTCTAGGTGTTCTCCACAGTTAGTCTGTCATCATGTTTAGTGTTCTCCACGGTTAGTCTGTCATCATGTTTAGTGTTCTCCACGGTTAGTCTGTCATCATGTCTAGGTGTTCTCCACAGTTAGTCTGTCATCATGTTTAGTGTTCTCCACAGTTAGTCTGTCATCATGTCTAGGTGTTCTCCACAGTTAGTGTGTCATCATGTTTAGTGTTCTCCACAGTTAGTCTGTCATCATGTTTAGTGTTCTCCACGGTTAGTCTGTCATCATGTTTAGTGTTCTCCACGGTTAGTCTGTCATCATGTTTAGTGTTCTCCACGGTTAGTCTGTCATCATGTTTAGTGTTCTCCACGGTTAGTCTGTCATCATGTTTAGTGTTCTCCACGGTTTGTCTGTCATCATGTCTAGGTGTTCTCCACAGTTAGTCTGTCATCATGTTTAGTGTTCTCCACAGTTAGTCTGTCATCATGTCTAGGTGTTCTCCACAGTTAGTGTGTCATCATGTTTAGTGTTCTCCACAGTTAGTCTGTCATCATGTTTAGTGTTCTCCACGGTTAGTCTGTCATCATGTTTAGTGTTCTCCACGGTTAGTCTGTCATCATGTTTAGTGTTCTCCACGGTTAGTCTGTCATCATGTTTAGTGTTCTCCACGGTTAGTCTGTCATCATGTTTAGTGTTCTCCACGGTTTGTCTGTCATCATGTTTAGTGTACTTTTATATACTTACTTATTTAATATGTGATTTTATTGCTTTTTATACTACTGATTTATTGTGTATGTAAACTGACTTTGTGTGTCGTGAAAAGCGCTTAAAATAAAATCTATTATTATTATTACAGGCGTGTTAAGGTGATGCAGCCATGACAGCTGATAGTCCATGGGACTGTCTCCAGGTCTTACCAAATCAAAATATATTTGGGACATGTGCCGTATACAACAGGTGTAGACTTTACCCTGAAATGCTTAACTACGAGCTCTTTCCCAACAATGCAGAGTTAAAAAGTAAGAAAACTTTACAAAAATAAAAAACAAAATAGTCACACAGTAAAATAACAATAACGAGGCTATGTAAAAGGAGTATCAGTATTGAGTCAATGTGCAGGGGTACGAGGTAGTTGAGGTAATTGAGGTAATATGTACAGTACCAGTCAAAAGTTTGGACACATCTACTTAGCCAAGGGTTTTTCTTAATTTTTTTTACATTGTAGAATAATAGTGAAGACATCAAAACTATGAAATAGCATATATGGAATCATGTAGTAACCAAAAAAGTGTTAAAGAAATCCAAATATATTTTAGATTTTAGATTCTTCAAAGTAGCCACCCTTTGCCTTGATGACAGCTTTGCACACTCTTGGCATTCTCTCAACCAGCTTCACCTGGAATGCTTTTCCAATAGTCTTCAAGGAGTTCCCACATATGCTGAGCCCTTGTTGGCTGCTTTTCCTTCACTCTGCGGTCCAACTCATCCCAAACCATCTCAATTGGGTTGAGGTTGGGTGATTGTGGAGGTCAGATCATCTGTGCAGCACTCCATCACTCTCCTCCTTGGTCAAATATCCCTTACACAGCCTGGAGGTGTGTTGTGTCATTGTCCTGTTGAAAACAAATTATAGTCCCACTAAGCACAAACCAGATGGGATGGAGTATCACTGCAGAATGCTGTGGTAGCCATGCTGGTTAAGTGTGCCTTGAATTGTAAATAAATCCCAGACAGTGTCACCAGCAAAGCACCCCCACACCATCACACCTCCTCCTCCATGCTTCCCAGTGGGAACCACACATGCAGAGATCATCCATTCACCTACTCTGCGTCTCACAAAGACACGGCAGTTGGAACCAAAAATCTCCAATTTGGACTCATCAGACCAAAGGACAGATTTCCACTTGTCTAATGTCCATTGCTCATGTTTCTTGGCCCAAGCATGTCTCTTCATCTTCTTGGTGTCCTTTAGTAGTGGTTTCTTTGCAGCAATTCGACCATGAAGGCCTGATTCAAGCAGTCTCCTCTGAACAGTTGATGTTGAGATGTATCTGTTACTTGAACTCTGTGAAGCATTTATTTGGGCTGCAATCTGAGGTGCAGTTAACTCTAATGAACTTATCCTCTGTAGCAGAGGTAACTCTGGGTCTTCCTTTCCTGTGGTGGTCCTCATGAGAGCCAGTTTCATCATAGCGCTTGATGGTTTTTGTGACTGCACTTGAAGAAACTTTCAAAGTTCTTCAAATTTTCCGCATTGACTGACCTTCATGTCTTAAAGTAATGATGGACTGTCATTTCTCTTTGCTTATTTGACCTGTTCTTGCCATAATATGGACTTGGTATTTTACCAAATAGGGCTATTTTCTGTATACCACCCCTACCTTGCCACAACACAACTGATTGGCTCAAACGCATTAAGAAGGAAAGAAATTCCACAAATTAACTTTTTATAACACACACCTGTTAATTGAAATGCATTCCAGGTGACTACCTCATGAAGCTGGTTGAGAGAATGCCAAGAGTGTGCAAAGCTGACATCAAGGCAAAGGGTGGCTACTTTGAAGAATCTCAAATATAAAATATATTTTGATTTGTTTAACACTTTTTTGGTTACTACATGATTACAAATGTGTTATTTCATCGTTTTGATGTCTTCACTATTATTCAACAATGTAGAAAATAGTAAAAATTAAAAAAATCCTTGAATGAGTAGGTGTGTCCAAACTTTTGACTGGTACTGTGTGTTTTCCATGTCCGGCCACGACTCTGAGGAACATAGGATATTACAGTTCTTCAGATCATGTTGATAGGATAGATCGAATGGTGCTCGTCAAGTTTATTCTCCAGTGATTGCATGTTCACCAAAAGAACGGAGGTTAGAGGCGGTTTATCCACTCACCGACGTAGTCTCGTCAGGTATCCCGCACGCTGGCCTCTATAACGACGCCTCTTCCTTCTTTGAGTGTCGGGGATTTGGGCCTGGTCCAGGATGAGCCGTACTGAATAAAGTAGGTCATAAAATGATTATCTGAACCGTTAAACACCACTGACTGATCCCTTCCATTTCCATGGAGCGCTCAATAAAACAATGGGAAACATACATATTTTAGCCCTGAAGATTTTACTAGTCATTGTATAAAGATGACCCAAAATGATTTTCTTTTTTAACAGATTAGATAAGGAATCTTAAAACTTGACACCTTTGTTTCCACACCAATGAAGATGCAGTGTTTAGAAGGATTGTATTTTTTGTTATTGTTTTGTTTGTGTATTCATTTGCTCCCCTGGAGGGCTCGTGGCTGTTGCCGTATGTAAGGTGTGCCAGAGCCCCCTGTTCACAGACAGTGCCTCGCTGAAATGTGCTCATTAAAAATGCATCTGTGAGAAATCGATGGACCTTTCGGCTCAAGGCTGACGGACTAATCTTTGCCCATTAATTATTTAAAAAGGTGTGACTGGGAGTTGTCAGGCGTGCCGAGCACTTTACAGATGAGGCGTTGAGTGTCCGGGGCAGGGGCCTTGTAGTAACCATATCCCCTATCCCCTCTAGCAGGCTTAGAGACCATGCAGCTTTAATGAGCCCTGGGCCCTCCGTCTCTCCTATTCCAAAATAAGCCCCAAGGAGCTCCTAGTCACAGCCACTCTCCTAGCACTGTCACCCTACACAAACACATGCACTTTTGAACAAATGCGTGCGCACACACACACAGGGTATAAATCTCTAGATGGGTGCTACTGCTCTGCTCCTTGTCATAAGTACTTCTCTTTAGGAACTAAGGTGGAACTTACTTGGAGAACGTATGATTTTTCTCTGGGCTCCCCGTCCCTCCCTCCCCCTCGCTGCCTCCCTCGTTCCCTCGCTCCCTCTCACTTTACCCCTATCTACTCTACCTCCCTGCAGACTAGTGGTGTCAGGCTGGGAGAGATGTTGCGCACGCTGCAACCTCTGCTCTTAATTAGTGTGATTGTTAACCTTCTACACAAACACATCTCACGCTGCCTGGCTAGGAGACGTTAATAGACAGAATGTCTGCAGTGAAAACTGAAAGTGTGTGGAGTCCGTGGTGTCAGAAGAGGAAACGTGATGACTGGTTTAACTGAAATAACGTGGGCCAACCAGTTTGTGTCTGCTGCTGTATTCATTTAATACATTTTAAAAAGTCTGAAATAAAAGATCAAACTGTGGAGTTAAATATTGAAGCATTTCATAAAGTCCTTTAGCCAGTGGAACATGCACTGTATGATTTGTCAAAGATCCTGGCCTAGCTGTCCAGGTGTGGCCTATAGATACATCAGCCATGTCTCTGTATGTATGGCATGATCCCCCTATGCCCAGTTGAAGTGTGAGGTCCATAAAGAGCATATAGCATGCAGCTCTCCCCTCACCACCACCCAACGCCAGCCCAGAGTAACAGATGAATAGGGAGCAGTTATAATATTCTTTCCATGAAAAGTGAGTGATTTTATGGGTCTTGGTGTTTGTGATTGATGGAGTCAGAACCAACCACAGTGCAGTGTGAGCCCAGGGACTCTCTGTCTCTGAGCCCAGGGACCCTCTCTCTTTCCCTCTCTTTCCCTCTCTTTCTCTCTCTTCTGCCCTCTCTCACTCTATAGCTCCCTCTCTCTCTCTCTCTTTCTCTCTCTCTGTCTCTTTCTCTCTCTCTCTCTTTCTCTCTCTCTCTCTCGCTCTCTTGGTTTCTTTAGGTCTCTCTATCGCTCTCTCTTTATCTCTTCTGGTCTCTCTCTTTTTTTGGTCTGTCTTTAGGTCTTTCTATATCTCTTTTGTGGTGTTTCTCTCACTCTTGGTCTCTCTCTCTCACATTTCTCTCTCATGCGCGGGTGAATAAACCATTGAAAACAGACGGTGCCAGCAGAATGGGGCCAGTTTAAACTTGGACTCTGGTGGAGGACAGTAGTATTATCTGAGTGGGGCGGTGAGCCCAGCTCCACTGGAGCCCCCCAGTAGAGCTTAAGTACAGGCTCTGAGTGTCACTACAGGCTAATGGGAACCAGCTGTGTGGGAGGTTCATTTTAGCGGTAGGCCTGGGGAGGAGCCGCTAACCCTGTCCCAGCCAGGGGCTCCCAGTAGCCGACTGTTTCATACCAGAACCCTGGTCAGTCCCGTGGATCATCCACACTGCCCTAATGGTCATGGACCCTAACTCCCTAGTCCAATATTAAGTTGATTAGATTGGAGTGCCAAAGGATAGCTAACAGTGCCTTCAGAAAGTCATCAGAGATAGAAATGAATACACAGCAGCATACTGTTCAAAATTCACAGAGCAGAACAGGAAGTTGTATAACTGCCACGGAAGCATCGAGTATAGAGTCCTTAACTCAGGTCCTCATACTGTGACAGGCAGCAGAAGTGCAGGGTGTTTGAATTTCTACAGTAGCAGGCAGGAGGAGGGGGATGATTCAATGTATCGTAGTCAATTATTAATCTGTTCCAAGTGAAGTTAGCTTACCTCAGACATGAGTTCAGAGAGATAGGGGTCTCTGATGAGGATCCTCCATTGATGCCAGTGGTGGAAAAGTACCCAATTGTCATACTTGAGTAAAAGTAAAGATATCTTAACAGAAAATGACTCAAGTAAAAGTGAAAGTCACCCAGTAAAATACTACTTGAATACAAGTCTAGAAGTATTTGATTTTAAATATACTTAACCTCAAAAGTAAAAGTAGAAATCATCTCAAATTCCTTATATTAGGCAAACCAGACAGCACAATTTTCTTTTTTTCTTTTTATTTACGGATAGTCAGGAGCACAATCCAACACTGACTTAATTTATAAACGAAGCATTTGTGTTTAGTGAGTCCGCCAGATCAGAGGCAGTAGGGATGACCAGGGATGTTCTCTTGATAAGTGTGTGAATTGGACCATTTTCCTGTTCTGCTAAGCATTCAAAATGTAAGGAGTAAAAAGTACATAATTTTCTTTAAGAATGTAGTAAGTAAAAGTAAAAGTAATCAAAATATACATGGTAAAGTAAAGTACAGATACCCCAAAAAGACTTAAGTAGTACTTTAAATGATTTTACTTAAGTGCTTTACACCACTGATTGATGCTTTGTTGTTATGGAATTGCATTGATACTGATGACTCACCATGGGTAGGGTATCTCTTTAGGCTAGGTCAACAACCTCTACACAGACTACCTGGACTGAAGACATGCCCATTTGATAAAATAGGATTTTTACTGTAACAAGAGAAGGGAAGATAGACTCTTAAATATGAACTCTGTCTCCTCAACTCAATCTTGTTAAAATGTGAGACTTTTAGGGTTTTGGAGCGTGGTTCAGCTTTAAGGGTTTAAGAGATATTGTGTTTGGCATCTTGTCCAAATCTCCCTCTCTACTCTGTTCATCAGTAGCACTTGTGTGTGGTTTCCCTTTATACAAAGCACAAATTGGGTTCTGTCTGCATGGCCATGCCACAAGGTTGAGTTTGGAGTCTTGTTAACTGATTGGCCTCTTGCTGC
Organism: Salmo salar; assembly: GCF_965601325.2. Taxonomy (NCBI): domain Eukaryota; kingdom Metazoa; phylum Chordata; class Actinopteri; order Salmoniformes; family Salmonidae; genus Salmo; species Salmo salar. The sequence goes on along the minus strand of NC_138300.1, from coordinate 89,293,800 downwards.
TGGTGTAGACCATCCACAGTGTGCTTCCACTCTGTGTTAAGAGCTAAGAGCACAAATACTTGAAGAAAGTGGTAGAATGACTCCTAAACCTTTGAGCTACAGTCTTGGTATTACAGCAGTAAGCCATCCCGAGACTGTGTAGGTGTGTTGGTGTCTGTCATAGGGCTAGAACAGAGAGAGACAGATAGCGGGCCTCAGAGGCAGCAGATTATAAATCTTCGGCCTGTCTCTGGATGTAAGAATTTTCGCTCGGGGGCAGATAGCACAGGGAAGATTCACAGTAAATGACTCCATTGTGAAAGGGACTGCAGTCTGAGGCGTCACCACAGGAATTGGAGTTTTAATAGTTTTGTGTTAAAGCTTCTTCGCTTGTTCCCAAAACCAGCCTGTGTGTGTGTGTGTGTGTGTGTGTGTGTGTAGGGGTGGGTGTGGGTGACTGTGTTTTTATGTATGTGTTTGTCTGCCTAGCATTGCACTTACGGAGCCAATCTCCATATTCATGACGGGTCATGTGCCACAAAACATGTTTTTGAGCTGCCTGGCGCCAGCTTGACAATTAACCTTGTTACAGAGCCAGAGAGGGGGAACAGCTTGACAGTTAACCTTGTTACAGAGCCAGAGAGGGTGAACAGCTTGACAGTTAACCTTGTTACAGAGCCAGAGAGGGGGAACAGCTTGACAACTAACCTTTTTACAGAACCAGAGAGGGGGAACAGCTTGACAGTTAACTTTGTTACAGAGACAGAGAGGGGGAACAGCTTGACAATTAACCTTGTTAAAGAGCCAGAGAGGGGGGAACAGCTTGACAGTTAACCTTGTTACAGAGCCAGAGAGTGTGGACAGCTTGACAATTAACCTTGTTACAGAGCCAGAGAGGGGGAACAGCTTGACAATTAACCTTCTTACAGAGCCAGAGAGGGGGAACAGCTTGACAATTAACCTTGTTACAGAGCCAGAGAAGGGGAACAGCTTGACAGTTAACCTTGTTACAGAGCCAGAGAGGGGGAACAGCTTGACAATTAACCTTGTTACAGAGCCAGAGAGGGGGAACAGCTTGACAATTAACCTTGTTACAGAGCCAGAGAGGGGGAACAGCTTGACAATTAACCTTGTTACAGAGCCAGAGAGGGGGAACAGCTTGACAATTAACCTTGTTACAGAGCCAGAGAGGGGGAACAGCTTGACAGTTAACCGTGTTACAGAGCCAGAGAGTGTGGACAGCTTGACAACATACCTTGTTACAGAGCCAGAGAGGGGGAACAGCTTGACAGTTAACCTTGTTACAGAGCCAGAGAGGGGGAACAGCTTGACAGTTAACCTTGTTACAGAGCCAGAGAGGGGGAACAGCTTGACACGTATCCTTGTTACAGAGCCAGAGAGGGGGAACAGCTTGACAGTTAACCTTGTTACAGAGCCAGAGAGGGGGAACAACTTGACATTTAACCTTGTTACAGAGCCAGAGAGGGGGAACAGCTTGACAGTTAACCTTGTTACAGAGCCAGAGAGGGGGAACAGCTTGACATTGAACCTTTTTACAGAGCCAGAGAGGGAACAGCTTGATAATTAACCTTGTTACAGAGCCAGAGAGGGGGAACAGCTTGACAGTTAACCTTGTTACAGAGCCAGAGAGGGGGAACAGCTTGACATTTAACCTTTTTACAGAGCCAGAGAGGGGGAACAGCTTGATAATTAACCTTGTTACAGAGCCAGAGAGGGGGGAACAGCTTGACAGTTAACCTTGTTACAGAGCCAGAGAGTGTGGACAGCTTGACAACATACCTTGTTACAGAGCCAGAGAGGGGGAACAGCTTGACAGTTAACCTTGTTACAGAGCCAGAGAGGGGGAACAGCTTGACAATTAACCTTGATACAGAGCCAGAGAGGGGAAACAGCTTGACAATTAACCTTGTTACAGAGCCAGAGAGGGGGAAAAGCTTGACAGTTATCCTTGTTACAGAGCCAGAGAGGGGGAACAGCTTGACAATAACCTTGTTACAGAGCTAGAGAGGGGGGAACAGCTTGACAATTAAACTTGTTACAGAGCCAGAGAGGGGGGAACAGTTTGACACCTATCGTTATTACAGAGCCAGAGAGGGGGAACAGCTTGACAGTTAACCTTGTTACAGAGCCAGAGAGGGGGGAACCGCTTGACAATTAACCTTGATACAGAGCCAGAGAGGGGGAACAGCTTGACAGTTAACCTTTTTACAGAGCCAGAGAGGGGGAACAGCTTGACAATTAACTTTGTTACAGAGCCAGAGAGGGGGAACAGCTTGACAATTAACCTTGTTACAGAGCCAGAGAGGGGGGAACAGCTTGACAGTTAACCTTGTTACAGAGCCAGAGAGTGTGGACAGCTTGACAATTTATCTTGTTACAGAGCCAGAGAGGGGGAACAGCTTGACAGTTAACCTTGTTACAGAGCCAGAGAGGGGGAACAGCTTGACAATAACCTTGTTACAGAGCCAGAGAGGGGGGAACAGCTTGACAATTAACCTTGTTACAGAGCCAGAGAGGGGGGAACAGCTTGCCACGTATCCTTGTTACAGAGCCAGAGAGGGGGAACAGCTTCACAGTTAACCTTGTTACAGAGCCAGAGAGGGGGAACAGCTTGACAGTTAACTTTGTTACAGAGACAGAGAGGGGGAACAACTTGACAATTAACCTTGTTACAGAGCCAGAGAGGGGGGAACAGCTTGCCACGTATCCTTGTTACAGAGCCAGAGAGGGGGAACAGCTTCACAGTTAATGTCACAGTTGTCGTTGGTAGAAATGGACCAAAACGCAGCAGGCATGTGAATGCTCATCTTGATTTTTAATTACTCTCAAAAATGAACATACAAAAATAACAAACACGAAAAACGAACTCTCGACAAATAAACAGTCTGGTAAGGCACAAGGCTATACACAGAATAATCACCCACAAATAACACATACAAACACACCCTAATATATGGGACTCTCAATCAAAGGCAGATAGACAACACCTGCCTTCAACTGAGAGTCCCAACCCCAATCAACCAAACATAGAAACACACACACTAGACTAACCATAGAATTAACTAAACATAAACCAAAACCCGGAAATACTAAATCAAACACCCTTTACACAAACACACCACCCCGAACCACATTAAACAAATACCCTCTGCCACGTCCTGACCAAACTACAAAAACAATTAACCTTATACTGGCCAGGACGTGACAGTACCCCCCCCTTAAAGGTGCTACCCCAGAAGCACCTTAAAAAATAACCCCAAGCAACACCAAAAAAAAAATTCCCCTTTTCTAAAGGGAGGGAAGGGAGGGTGGCTGCCGTCAACGACGGCACTGTGCTACACCCCCCCTCCCCAACCCACCTATTTCTGGAGGTGGCTCTGGTTCCGGCCGTTCCAGGCTGTCGGGCCACTCTGGCATCGCCGAGGGGCAGTCGGGCCAGTCTGGCATCGCCGGGGGGCAGTCGGGGCAGTCTGGCAATTCGGGACAGTCTGGGCAGTCTGGCAATTCCGGACAGTCTGGGCAGTCTGGCAATTCGGGACAGTCTGGGCAGTCTGGCAATTCGGGACAGTCTGGTTAGTCTGGCAATTTGGGACAGTCTGGGCAGTCTGGCAATTCGGGACAGTCTGGGCAGTCTGGCAATTCGGGACAGTCTGGCCACTCGGGCCACTCCGGCAGTTCAGGGCAGTCTGGCCACTCCGGCAGTTCAGGGCAGTCTGGCCACTCCGGCAGTTCAGGGCAGTCTGGCCACTCCGGCAGTTCAGGGCAGTCTGGCCACTCCGGCAGTTCAGGGCAGTCTGGCCACTCCGGCAGTTCAGGGCAGTCTGGCCACTCCGGCAGTTCAGCGCAGTCTGGCCACTCCGGCAGTTCAGCGCAGTCTGGCCACTCCGGCAGTTCAGGGCAGTCTGGCCACTCCGGCAGTTCAGCGCAGTCTGGCCACTCCGGCAGTTCAGCGCAGTCTGGCCACTCCGGCAGTTCAGCGCAGTCTGGCCACTCCGGCAGTTCAGCGCAGTCTGGCCACTCCGGCAGTTCAGCGCAGTCTGGCCACTCCGGCAGTTCAGCGCAGTCTGGCCACTCCGGCAGTTCAGCGCAGTCTGGCCACTCCGGCAGTTCAGCGCAGTCTGGCCACTCCGGCAGTTCAGCGCAGTCTGGCCACTCCGGCAGTTCAGCGCAGTCTGACCACTCCGGCAGTTCAGCGCAGTCTGACCTCTCTGGCGACTGTTGACTGGCGGGCAGCTCTGACGACTGTTGACTGGCGGGCAGCTCTGACGATGACTGTTGACTGGCGGGCAGCTCTGACGATGACTGTTGACTGGCGGGCAGCACTGACGATGACTGTTGACTGGCGGGCAGCTCTGACGATGACTGTTGACTGGCGGGCAGCTCTGACGATGACTGTTGACTGGCGGGCAGCTCTGACGATGACTGTTGACTGGCGGGCAGCTCTGACGATGACTGTTGACTGGCGGGCAGCTCTGACGATGACTGTTGACTGGCGGGCAGCTCTGACGATGACTGTTGACTGGCGGGCAGCTCTGACGATGACTGTTGACTGGCGGGCAGATCTGATGATGACTGTTGACTGGCGGGCAGCTCTGATGATGACTGTTGACTGGCGGGCAGCTCTGATGAAGACTGTTGACTGGCGGGCAGCTCTGATGAAGACTGTTGACTGGCGAGGCTGGGTTGACGCACTTGTAGCCTGGTGCGTGGTGCTGGTACTGGGCTTACCAGATTATGTACACGCACCTCCAGGCTAGTGCGGGGAGCGGGAACAGGACGAGTCGGACTGGGTTGACGCACTTCCGGGTCCGCACGAGAGACAGGAGCTGGAAACCCAGGGCTATGGAGGCGCACAGTCGGTCTCGATCTTACCTCCTGCACAACCCGTCTTGGCTGGATGGAACTAGTAGCCCTGTACGAGCGGGGTGCCCGTACAGGGCAGACTGGGCTGTGCAGGGGCCTGATGGTAGCCGTGCGTAGAGCGGGAGTTGGGTAGCCTGGTCCTCGGAGGCGTACCGGCGACCAGATGCGCTGCGCAGGCATCCTCCTACCAGGCTGGATGCCCGCTCTAGCACGGCACCTGCGAGGGGCTGGAATAACGCGCACCGGACTGTGCGTGCGTATGGGTGAGATAGTGCGCTCCTCAGCGAAACATAGCGCTCTCCACCCAATACGCTCCTCCATATAACTACGGGTAGCTGGCTTCCGGCTCTTCTTACGCCTAGCCAAACTACACGTGTGCCCCCCCAAAACATTTTCTTGGGGGTGCCTCTCGTGCTTCTCCTTCAGCGCGTACTTGGCCTCATACCACCGCCTCTCTGCCTTGGCTGCCTCAATTTCCCACTGCGGGCGTCGATAATCCCCAGCCTGGTGCCAAGGTCCGGCCCCGTCCAGAACTTCCTCCCAGGTCCATTTCTCCCGCCAGTCCAACTCGAATTCCCTCTGCTCCTTCTTCTGCTGCTTGGTCCTTGAGTGGTGGGTGATTCTGTCACGGTTGTTGTCGGTGAATGAGGACCAAAACGCAGCAGGTACGTGAATGCTCATCTTGATTTTTAATTACTCTCAAAAATGAACATACAAAAATAACAAACACGAAAAACGAACACTCGACAAATAAACAGTCTGGTAAGGCACAAGGCTATACACAGAATAATCACCCACAAATAACACATACAAACACACCCTAATATATGGGACTCTCAATCAAAGGCAGATAGACAACACCTGCCTTCAACTGAGAGTCCCAACCCCAATCAACCAAACATAGAAACACACACACTAGACTAACCATAGAATTAACTAAACATAAACCAAAACCCGGAAATACTAAATCAAACACCCTTTACACAAACACACCACCCCGAACCACATAAAACAAATACCCTCTGCCACGTCCTGACCAAACTACAAAAACAATTAACCTTATACTGGCCAGGACGTGACAGTTAACCTTGTTACAGAGCCAGAGAGGGGGAACAGCTTCACAGTTAACCTTGTTACAGAGCCAGAGAAGGGGGGGACAGCTTGACAGTTAACCTTGTTACAGAGCCAGAGAGGGGGAACAGCTTGACAGTTAACCTTGTTACAGAGCCAGAGAGGGGGAACAGCTTGACAATTAACCTTGATACAGAGCCAGAGAGGGGGAACAGCTTGACAGTTAACCTTGTTACAGAGCCAGAGAGGGGGGAACAGCTTGACAATTAACCTTGATACAGAGCCAGAGAGGGGGAACAGCTTGACAGTTAACCTTGTTACAGAGCCAGAGAGGGGGGAACAGCTTGACAGTTAACCTTTTTACAGAGCCAGAGAGGGGGAACAGCTTGACAATTAACTTTTTTACAGAGCCAGAGAGGGGGAACAGCTTGACAATTAACCTTGTTACAGAGCCAGAGAGGGGGGAACAGCTTGACAGTTAACCTTGTTACAGAGCCAGAGAGTGTGGACAGCTTGACAATTTATCTTGTTACAGAGCCAGAGAGGGGGAACAGCTTGACAGTTAACCTTGTTACAGAGCCAGAGAGGGGGAACAGCTTGACAATAACCTTGTTACAGAGCCAGAGAGGGGGGAACAGCTTGACAATTAACCTTGTTACAGAGCCAGAGAGGGGGGAACAGCTTGCCACGTATCCTTGTTACAGAGCCAGAGAGGGGGAACAGCTTCACAGTTAATCTTGTTACAGAGCCAGAGAGGGGGAACAGCTTGACAATTAACCTTGTTACAGAGCCATAGAGGGGGAACAGGTTGACAGTAAACCTTGTTACAGAGCCTGAGAGGGGGGACACCTTAACAGTAAACCTTGTTACAGAGCCAGAGAGTGTGGACAGCTTGACAATTAACCTTGTTACAGAGCCAGAGAGGGGGGACAGTTTGACAGTTAATCCTGTTACAGAGCCAGATAGGGGGGAACATCTTGACACGTATCCTTGTTACAGAGCCAGAGTGGGGAACAGCTTCACAGTTAACCTTGTTACAGAGCCAGAGAGGGGGAACAGATTGACAGTTAACCTTGTTACAGAGCCATAGAGGGGGAACAGCTTCACAGTTAACCTTGTTATAGAGCCTGAGAGGGGAACAGCTTGACAGTTAACCCTGTTACAGAGCCATAGATGGGGAACAGGTTGACAGTAAACCTTGTTACAGAGCCTGAGAGTGTGGACAGCTTGACAATTTACCTTGTTACAGAGCGAGAGGGGGGGAACAGCTTGACAGTTAACCTTGTTACAGAGCCAGAGAGGGGGAACAGCTTGACAGTTGACCTTGTTACAGAGCCAGAGAGGGGGAACAGCTTGACAATTAACTTTGTTACAGAGCAGAGAGGGGGAACATCTTGACAATTAACCTTGTTACAGAGCCAGACAGGGGGGAACAGCTTGACAGTTTACCTTGTTACAGAGCCAGAGAGGGGGGAACAGCTTGACAATTAACCTTGTTACAGAGCCAGAGAGGGTGGAACAGCTTGACACGTATCCTTGTTACAGAGCCAGAGAGGGGGAACAACTTCAAAGTTAACCTTGTTACAGAGCCAGAGAGGTTGGAACAGCTTGACAGTTAACCTTGTTACAGAGCCAGAGAGGGGAACAGCTTGACATTTAACAATTTTACAGAGCCAGAGAGGGGGAACAGCTTGACAATTAACTTTGTTACAGAGCCAGAGAGGTGGGAACAGCTTGACAGTTAACCTTGTTACAGAGACAGAGAGTGTGGACAGCTTAACAATTTACCTTGTTACAGAGCCAGAGAGGGGGAACAGCTTGACAATTAACCTTGTTAGAGAGTCAGAGAGGGGGAACAGCTTGACAGTTAACCTTCTTACAGAGCAGAGAGGGGGGAACAGCTTGACAATTAACCGTGTTACAGAGCCAGAGAGGGTGGAACAGCTTGACACGTATCCTTGTTAAGGAGCCAGAGAGGGGGAACAGCTTCTCAGTTAACCTTGTTACAGAGCCAGAGAGGGGGAAAAGCTTGACAGTTAACCTTTTTACAGAGCCAGAGAGGGGGAAAAGCTTGACAGTTATCCTTGTTACAGAGCCAGAGAGGGGGAACAGCTTGACAATTAACTTTGTTACAGAGCCAGAGAGGGGGAACAGCTTGACAATTAACCTTGATACAGAGCTAGAGAGGGGGGAACAGCTTGACACCTATCCTTGTTACAGAGCCAGAGAGGGGGAACAGCTTGACAATTAACCTTGTTACAGAGCCAGAGAGGGGGGAACAGCTTGACACCTATCCTTGTTACAGAGCCAGAAAGGGGGAACAGCTTCACAATTAACCTTGTTACAGAGCCAGAGAGGGGGGAACCGCTTGACAGTTAACCTTGTTACAGAGCCAGAGAGGGGGGAACAGCTTGACAGTTAACCTTGTTACAAAGCCAGTGAGGGGGTGGGGACAGCTTGACAGTTAACCTTGTTACAGAGCCAGAGAGGGGGGAACCGCTTGACAATTAACCTTGATACAGAGCCAGAGAGGGGGAACAGCTTGACAGTTAACCTTGTTACAGAGCCAGAGAGGGGGGAACAGCTTGACAGTTAACCTTTTTACAGAGCCAGAGAGGGGGAACAGCTTGACAATTAACTTTGTTACAGAGCCAGAGAGGGGGAACAGCTTGACAATTAACTTTGTTACAGAGCCAGAGAGGGGGAACATCTTGACAATTAACCTTGTTACAGAGCCAGACAGGGGGGAACAGCTTGACAGTTTACCTTGTTACAGAGCCAGAGAGGGGGTAACAGCTTGACAATTAACCTTGTTACAGAGCCAGAGAGGGTGGAACAGCTTGACACGTATCCTTGTTACAGAGCCAGAGAGGGGGAACAACTTCAAAGTTAACCTTGTTACAGAGCCAGAGAGGTTGGAACAGCTTGACAGTTAACCTTGTTACAGAGCCAGAGAGGGGAACAGCTTGACATTTAACAATTTTACAGAGCCAGAGAGGGGGAACAGCTTGACAATTAACTTTGTTACAGAGCCAGAGAGGTGGGAACAGCTTGACAGTTAACCTTGTTACAGAGACAGAGAGTGTGGACAGCTTAACAATTTACCTTGTTACAGAGCCAGAGAGGGGGAACAGCTTGACAATTAACCTTGTTAGAGAGTCAGAGAGGGGGAACAGCTTGACAGTTAACCTTGTTACAGAGCAGAGAGGGGGGAACAGCTTGACAATTAACCGTGTTACAGAGCCAGAGAGGGTGGAACAGCTTGACACGTATCCTTGTTAAGGAGCCAGAGAGGGGGAACAGCTTCTCAGTTAACCTTGTTACAGAGCCAGAGAGGGGGAAAAGATTGACAGTTAACCTTTTTACAGAGCCAGAGAGGGGGAAAAGCTTGACAGTTATCCTTGTTACAGAGCCAGAGAGGGGGGAACAGCTTGACACCTATCCTTGTTACAGAGCCAGAGAGGGGGAACAGCTTCACAATTAACCTTGTTACAGAGCCAGAGAGGGGGGAACCGCTTGACAGTTAACCTTGTTACAGAGCTAGAGAGGGGGGAACAGCTTGACAGTTAACCTTGTTACAAAGCCAGTGAGGGGGTGGGGACAGCTTGACAGTTAACCTTGTTACAGAGCCAGAGAGGGGGGAACCGCTTGATAATTAACCTTGATACAGAGCCAGAGAGGGGGAACAGCTTGACAGTTAACCTTGTTACAGAGCCAGAGAGGGGGGAACAGCTTGACAGTTAACCTTTTTACAGAGCCAGAGAGGGGGAACAGCTTGACAATTAACTTTGTTACAGAGCCAGAGAGGGGGAACAGCTTGACAATTAACCTTGTTACAGAGCCAGAGAGGGGGGAACAGCTTGACAGTTAACCTTGTTACAGAGCCAGAGAGTGTGGACAGCTTGACAATTTATCTTGTTACAGAGCCAGAGAGGGGGAACAGCTTGACAGTTAACCTTGTTACAGAGCCAGAGAGGGGGAACAGCTTGACAATAACCTTGTTACAGAGCCAGAGAGGGGGGAACAGCTTGACAATTAACCTTGTTACAGAGCCAGAGAGGGGGGAACAGCTTGCCACGTATCCTTGTTACAGAGCCAGAGAGGGGGAACAGCTTCACAGTTAACCTTGTTACAGAGCCAGAGAGGGGGAACAGCTTGACAGTTAACTTTGTTACAGAGACAGAGAGGGGGAACAACTTGACAATTAACCTTGTTACAGAGCCAGAGAGGGGGGAACAGCTTGCCACGTATCCTTGTTACAGAGCCAGAGAGGGGGAACAGCTTCACAGTTAACCTTGTTACAGAGCCAGAGAGGGGGAACAGCTTGACAGTTAACCTTGTTACAGAGCCAGAGAGGGGGAACAGCTTGACAATTAACCTTGATACAGAGCCAGAGAGGGGGAACAGCTTGACAGTTAACCTTGTTACAGAGCCAGAGAGGGGGTACAGCTTGACAGTTAACCTTTTTACAGAGCCAGAGAGGGGGAACAGCTTGACAATGAACTTTTTTACAGAGCCAGAGAGGGGGAACAGCTTGACAATTAACCTTGTTACAGAGCCAGAGAGGGGGGAACAGCTTGACAGTTAACCTTGTTACAGAGCCAGAAAGGGGGAACAGCTTGACAATAACCTTGTTACAGAGCCAGAGAGGGGGGAACAGATTGACAATTAACCTTGTTACAGAGCCAGAGAGGGGGGAACAGCTTGCCACGTATCCTTGTTACAGAGCCAGAGAGGGGGAACAGCTTCACAGTTAATCTTGTTACAGAGCCAGAGAGGGGGAACAGCTTGAAAATTAACCTTGTTACAGAGCCATAGAGGGGGAACAGGTTGACAGTAAACCTTGTTACAGAGCCTGAGAGGGGGGACACCTTGACAGTAAACCTTGTTACAGAGCCAGAGAGTGTGGACAGCTTGACAAATAACCTTGTTACAGAGCCAGAGAGGGGGGACAGTTTGACAGTTAATCCTGTTACAGAGCCAGAGAGGGGGGAACATCTTGACACGTATCCTTGTTACAGAGCCAGAGTGGGGAACAGATTCACAGTTAACCTTGTTACAGAGCCAGAGAGGGGGGAACAGATTGACAGTTAACCTTGTTACAGAGCCATAGAGGGGGAACAGATTGACAGTTAACCTTGTTACAGAGCCATAGAGGGGGAACAGCTTCACAGTTAACCTTGTTATAGAGCCTGAGAGGGGAACAGCTTGACAGTTAACCCTGTTACAGAGCCATAGATGGGGAACAGGTTGACAGTAAACCTTGTTACAGAGCCTGAGAGGGGGGACACCTTGACAGTAAACCTTGTTACAGAGCCAGAGAGTGTGGACAGCTTGACAATTTACCTTGTTACAGAGCGAGAGGGGGGGAACAGCTTGACAGTTAACCTTGTTACAGAGCCAGAGAGGGGGAACAGCTTGACAGTTGACCTTGTTACAGAGCCAGAGAGGGGGAACAGCTTGACAATTAACTTTGTTACAGAGCCAGAGAGGGGGAACATCTTGACAATTAACCTTGTTACAGAGCCAGACAGGGGGGAACAGCTTGACAGTTTACCTTGTTACAGAGCCAGAGAGGGGGGAACAGCTTGACAATTAACCTTGTTACAGAGCCAGAGAGGGGGGAACAGCTTGACACGTATCCTTGTTACAGAGCCAGAGAGGGGGAACAACTTCAAAGTTAACCTTGTTACAGAGCCAGAGAGGTTGGAACAGCTTGACAGTTAACCTTGTTACAGAGCCAGAGAGGGGAACAGCTTGACATTTAACAATTTTACAGAGCCAGAGAGGGGGAACAGCTTGACAATTAACTTTGTTACAGAGCCAGAGAGGTGGGAACAGCTTGACAGTTAACCTTGTTACAGAGACAGAGAGTGTGGACAGCTTAACAATTTACCTTGTTACAGAGCCAGAGAGGGGGAACAGCTTGACAATTAACCTTGTTAGAGAGTCAGAGAGGGGGAACAGCTTGACAGTTAACCTTGTTACAGAGCCAGAGAGGGGGGAACAGCTTGACAATTAACTGTGTTACAGAGCCAGAGAGGGTGGAACAGCTTGACACGTATCCTTGTTAAGGAGCCAGAGAGGGGGAACAGCTTCTCAGTTAACCTTGTTACAGAGCCAGAGAGGGGGAAAAGCTTGACAGTTAACCTTTTTACAGAGCCAGAGAGGGGGAAAAGCTTGACAGTTATCCTTGTTACAGAGCCAGAGAGGGGGAACAGCTTGACAATTAACTTTGTTACAGAGCCAGAGAGGGGGAACAGCTTGACAATTAACCTTGATACAGAGCTAGAGAGGGGGGAACAGCTTGACACCTATCCTTGTTAGAGCCAGAGAGGGGGAACAGCTTGACAATTAACCTTGTTACAGAGCCAGAGAGGGGGGAACAGCTTGACACCTATCCTTGTTACAGAGCCAGAGAGGGGGAACAGCTTCACAATTAACCTTGTTACAGAGCCAGAGAGGGGGGAACCGCTTGACAGTTAACCTTGTTACAGAGCCAGAGAGGGGGGAACAGCTTGACAGTTAACCTTGTTACAAAGCCAGTGAGGGGGTGGGGACAGCTTGACAGTTAACCTTGTTACAGAGCCAGAGAGGGGGGAACCGCTTGACAATTAACCTTGATACAGAGCCAGAGAGGGGGAACAGCTTGACAGTTAACCTTGTTACAGAGCCAGAGAGGGGGGAACAGCTTGACAGTTAACCTTTTTACAGAGCCAGAGAGGGGGAACAGCTTGACAATTAACTTTGTTACAGAGCCAGAGAGGGGGAACAGCTTGACAATTAACCTTGTTACAGAGCCAGAGAGGGGGGAACAGCTTGACAGTTAACCTTGTTACAGAGCCAGAGAGTGTGGACAGCTTGACAATTTATCTTGTTACAGAGCCAGAGAGGGGGAACAGCTTGACAGTTAACCTTGTTACAGAGCCAGAGAGGGGGAACAGCTTGACAATAACCTTGTTACAGAGCCAGAGAGGGGGGAACAGCTTGACAATTAACTTTGTTACAGAGACAGAGAGGGGGAACAACTTGACAATTAACCTTGTTACAGAGCCAGAGAGGGGGGAACAGCTTGCCACGTATCCTTGTTACAGAGCCAGAGAGGGGGAACAGCTTCACAGTTAACCTTGTTACAGAGCCAGAGAGGGGGAACAGCTTGACAGTTAACCTTGTTACAGAGCCAGAGAGGGGGAACAGCTTGACAATTAACCTTGATACAGAGCCAGAGAGGGGGAACAGCTTGACAGTTAACCTTGTTACAGAGCCAGAGAGGGGGTACAGCTTGACAGTTAACCTTTTTACAGAGCCAGAGAGGGGGAACAGCTTGACAATTAACTTTTTTACAGAGCCAGAGAGGGGGAACAGCTTGACAATTAACCTTGTTACAGAGCCAGAGAGGGGGAACAGCTTGACAGTTAACCTTGTTACAGAGCCAGAAAGGGGGAACAGCTTGACAATAACCTTGTTACAGAGCCAGAGAGGGGGGAACAGATTGACAATTAACCTTGTTACAGAGCCAGAGAGGGGGCAACAGCTTGCCACGTATCCTTGTTACAGAGCCAGAGAGGGGGAACAGCTTCACAGTTAATCTTGTTACAGAGCCAGAGAGGGGGAACAGCTTGAAAATTAACCTTGTTACAGAGCCATAGAGGGGGAACAGGTTGACAGTAAACCTTGTTACAGAGCCTGAGAGGGGGGACACCTTGACAGTAAACCTTGTTACAGAGCCAGAGAGTGTGGACAGCTTGACAAATAACCTTGTTACAGAGCCAGAGAGGGGGGAACATCTTGACACGTATCCTTGTTACAGAGCCAGAGTGGGGAACAGCTTCACAGTTAACCTTGTTACAGAGCCAGAGAGGGGGGAACAGATTGACAGTTAACCTTGTTACAGAGCCATAGAGGGGGAACAGCTTCACAGTTAACCTTGTTATAGAGCCTGAGAGGGGAACAGCTTGACAGTTAACCCTGTTACAGAGCCATAGATGGGGAACAGCTTGAAGGTAAACCTTGTTACAGAGCCTGAGAGGGGGGACACCTTGACAGTAAACCTTGTTACAGAGCCAGAGAGTGTGGACAGCTTGACAATTTACCTTGTTACAGAGCGAGAGGGGGGGGAACAGCTTGACAGTTAACCTTGTTACAGAGCCAGAGAGGGGGAACAGCTTGACAGTTAACCTTGTTACAGAGCCAGAGAGAGGGAACAGCTTGACAATTAACTTTGTTACAGAGCCACAGAGGGGGAACATCTTGACAATTAACCTTGTTACAGAGCCAGACAGGGGGGAACAGCTTGACAGTTTACCTTGTTACAGAGCCAGAGAGGGGGGAACAGCTTGACAATTAACCTTGTTACAGAGCCAGAGAGGGGGGAACAGCTTGACACGTATCCTTGTTACAGAGCCAGAGAGGGGGAACAACTTCAAAGTTACCCTTGTTACAGAGCCAGAGAGGGGGAACAGCTTGACAGTTAACCTTGTTACAGAGCCAGAGAGGGGGTACAGCTTGACAGTTAACCTTTTTACAGAGCCAGAGAGGGGGAACAGCTTGACAATTAACTTTTTTACAGAGCCAGAGAGGGGGAACAGCTTGACAATTAACCTTGTTACAGAGCCAGAGAGGGGGAACAGCTTGACAGTTAACCTTGTTACAGAGCCAGAAAGGGGGAACAGCTTGACAATAACCTTGTTACAGAGCCAGAGAGGGGGGAACAGATTGACAATTAACCTTGTTACAGAGCCAGAGAGGGGGCAACAGCTTGCCACGTATCCTTGTTACAGAGCCAGAGAGGGGGAACAGCTTCACAGTTAATCTTGTTACAGAGCCAGAGAGGGGGAACAGCTTGAAAATTAACCTTGTTACAGAGCCATAGAGGGGGAACAGGTTGACAGTAAACCTTGTTACAGAGCCTGAGAGGGGGGACACCTTGACAGTAAACCTTGTTACAGAGCCAGAGAGTGTGGACAGCTTGACAAATAACCTTGTTACAGAGCCAGAGAGGGGGGACAGTTTGACAGTTAATCCTGTTACAGAGCCAGAGAGGGGGGAACATCTTGACACGTATCCTTGTTACAGAGCCAGAGTGGGGAACAGCTTCACAGTTAACCTTGTTACAGAGCCAGAGAGGGGGGAACAGATTGACAGTTAACCTTGTTACAGAGCCATAGAGGGGGAACAGCTTCACAGTTAACCTTGTTATAGAGCCTGAGAGGGGAACAGCTTGACAGTTAACCCTGTTACAGAGCCATAGATGGGGAACAGCTTGAAGGTAAACCTTGTTACAGAGCCTGAGAGGGGGGACACCTTGACAGTAAACCTTGTTACAGAGCCAGAGAGTGTGGACAGCTTGACAATTTACCTTGTTACAGAGCGAGAGGGGGGGGAACAGCTTGACAGTTAACCTTGTTACAGAGCCAGAGAGGGGGAACAGCTTGACAGTTAACCTTGTTACAGAGCCAGAGAGAGGGAACAGCTTGACAATTAACTTTGTTACAGAGCCAGAGAGGGGGAACATCTTGACAATTAACCTTGTTACAGAGCCAGACAGGGGGGAACAGCTTGACAGTTTACCTTGTTACAGAGCCAGAGAGGGGGGAACAGCTTGACAATTAACCTTGTTACAGAGCCAGAGAGGGGGGAACAGCTTGACACGTATCCTTGTTACAGAGCCAGAGAGGGGGAACAACTTCAAAGTTACCCTTGTTACAGAGCCAGAGAGGTTGGAACAGCTTGACAGTTAACCTTGTTACAGAGCCAGAATGGGGGAACAGCTTGACATTTAACAATTTTACAGAGCCAGAGAGGGGGAACAGCTTGACAATTAACTTTGTTACAGAGCCAGAGAGGGGGAACAGCTTGACAATTAACCTTGTTACAGAGCCAGAGAGGTGGGAACAGCTTGACAGTTAACCTTTTTACAGAGCCAGAGAGTGTGGACAGCTTAACAATTTACCTTGTTACAGAGCCAGAGAGGGGGAACAGCTTGACAATTAACCTTGTTAGAGAGTCAGAGAGGGGGAACAGCTTGACAGTTAACCTTGTTACAGAGCCAGAGAGGGGGGAACAGCTTGACAATTAACCGTGTTACAGAGCCAGAGAGGGTGGAACAGCTTGACACGTATCCTTGTTAAGGAGCCAGAGAGGGGGAACAGCTTCTCAGTTAACCTTGTTACAGAGCCAGAGAGGGGGAAAAGCTTGACAGTTAACCTTTTTACAGAGCCAGAGAGGGGGAAAAGCTTGACAGTTATCCTTGTTACAGAGCCAGAGAGGGGGAACAGCTTGACAATTAACTTTGTTACAGAGCCAGAGAGGGGGAACAGCTTGACAATTAACCTTGATACAGAGCTAGAGAGGGGGGAACAGCTTGACACCTATCCTTGTTACAGAGCCAGAGAGGGGGAACAGCTTGACAATTAACCTTGTTACAGAGCCAGAGAGGGGGGAACAGCTTGACACCTATCCTTGTTACAGAGCCAGAGAGGGGGAACAGCTTCACAATTAACCTTGTTACAGAGCCAGAGAGGGGGGAACCGCTTGACAGTTAACCTTGTTACAGAGCCAGAGAGGGGGGAACTGCTTGACAGTTAACCTTTTTACAGAGCCAGAGAGGGGGAACAGCTTGACAATTAACTTTCTTACAGAGCCACAGAGGGGGAACAGCTTGACAATTAACCTTGTTACAGAGCCAGAGAGGGGGTAACAGCTTGACAGTTAACCTTGTTACAGAGCCAGAGAGTGTGGACAGCTTGACAATTTATCTTGTTACAGAGCCAGAGAGGGGGAACAGCTTGACAGTTAACCTTGTTACAGAGCCAGAGAGTGTGGACAGCTTAACAATTTACCTTGTTACAGAGCCAGAGAGGGGGAACAGCTTGACAATTAACCTTGTTAGAGAGTCAGAGAGGGGGAACAGCTTGACAGTTAACCTTGTTACAGAGCCAGAGAGGGGGGAACAGCTTGACAATTAACCGTGTTACAGAGCCAGAGAGGGTGGAACAGCTTTACACGTATCCTTGTTAAGGAGCCACAGAGGGGGAACAGCTTCTCAGTTAACCTTGTTACAGAGCCAGAGAGGGGGAAAAGCTTGACAGTTAACCTTTTTACAGCCAGAGAGGGGGAAAAGCTTGACAGTTATCCTTGTTACAGAGCCAGAGAGGGGGAACAGCTTGACAATTAAACTTGTTACAGAGCCAGAGAGGGGGAACAGCTTGACAATTAACCTTGATACAGAGCTAGAGAGGGGGGAACAGCTTGACACCTATCCTTGTTACAGAGCCAGAGAGGGGGAACAGCTTGACAATTAACCTTGTTACAGAGCCAGAGAGGGGGGAACAGCTTGACACCTATCCTTGTTACAGAGCCAGAGAGGGGGAACAGCTTCACAATTAACCTTGTTACAGAGCCAGAGAGGGGGGAACCGCTTGACAGTTAACCTTGTTACAGAGCCAGAGAGGGGGGAACAGCTTGACAGTTAACCTTTTTACAGAGCCAGAGAGGGGGAACAGCTTGACAATTAACTTTCTTACAGAGCCACAGAGGGGGAACAGCTTGACAATTAACCTTGTTACAGAGCCAGAGAGGGGGTAACAGCTTGACAGTTAACCATGTTACAGAGCCAGAGAGTGTGGACAGCTTGACAATTTATCTTGTTACAGAGCCAGAGAGGGGTAACAGCTTGACAGTTAACCTTGTTACAGAGCCAGAGAGGGGGAACAGCTTGACAATAACCTTGTTACAGAGCCAGAGAGGGGGGAACAGCTTGACAATTAACCTTGTTACAGAGCCAGAGGGGGGGGAACAGCTTGCCACGTATCCTTGTTACAGAGCCAGAGAGGGGGAACAGCTTCACAGTTAACCTTGTTACAGTGCCAGAGAGGGGGAACAGCTTGACAGTTAACCTTGTTACAGAGCCAGAGATGGGGAACAGATTGACAATTTACCTTGTTACAGAGCCAGAGAGGTGGGAACAGCTTGACAATTCACCTTGTTACAGAGCCAGAGAGGGGGAACAGCTTGACAATTTACCTTGTTACAGAGCCAGAGAGGGGGAACAGCTTGACAGTTATCCTTGTTACAGAGCCAGAGAGGGGGAACAGCTTGACAATTAACCTTGTTACAGAGCCAGAGAGGGGGAACAGCTTGACAGTTAACCTTGTTACAGAGCCAGAGAGGGGGAACATCTTGACAGTTAACCTTTTTACTGAGCCAGAGAGGGGGAACAGCTTGACAGTTAACCTTGTTACAGAGCCAGAGAGGGGGAACATCTTGACAATTAACCTTGTTACAGAGCCAGAGAGGGGGAACAGCTTGACAATTAACTTTGTTACAGAGCCAGAGAGGGGGAACAGCTTGACAATTAACCTTGTTACAGAGCCAGAGAGGGGGGAACAGATTGACAGTTAAGCTTGTTACAGAGCCAGAGTGGGGAACAGCTTCACAGTTAACCTTGTTACAGAGCCAGAGAGGGGGGAACAGATTGACAGTTAACCTTGTTACAGAGCCATAGTGGGGGAACAGCTTCACAGTTAACCTTGTTATAGAGCCTGAGAGGGGAACAGCTTGACAGTTAACCCTGTTACAGAGCCATAGATGGGGAACAGGTTGACAGTAAACCTTGTTACAGAGCCTGAGAGGGGGGACACCTTGACAGTAAACCTTGTTACAGAGCCAGAGAGGGGGAACAGCTTGACAATTAACTTTGTTACAGAGCCAGAGAGGGGGAACAGCTTGACAATTAACCTTGTTACAGAGCCAGATAGGGGGGAACAGCTTGACAGTTTACCTTGTTACAGAGCCAGAGAGGGGGGAACAGCTTGACAATTAACCTTGTTACAGAGCCAGAGAGGGGGGAACAGCTTGACACATATCCTTGTTACAGAGCCAGAGAGGGGGAACAACTTCAAAGTTAACCTTGTTACAGAGCCAGAGAGGTTGGAACAGCTTGACAGTTAACCTTGTTACAGAGCCAGAGAGAGGGGAACACCTTGACATTTAACAATTTTACAGAGCCAGAGAGGGGGAACAGCTTGACAATTAACTTTGTTACAGAGCCAGAGAGGGGGAACAGATTGACAATTAACCTTGTTACAGAGCCAGAGAGGTGGGAACAGCTTGACAGTTAACCTTGTTACAGAGCCAGAGAGTGTGGACAGCTTAACAATTAACCTTGTTAGAGAGTCAGAGAGGGGGAACAGCTTGACAGTTAACCTTGTTACAGAGCCAGAGAGGGGGGGAACAGCTTGACAATTAACCGTGTTACAGAGCCAGAGAGGGTGGAACAGCTTGACACGTATCCTTGTTAAGGAGCCAGAGAGGGGGAACAGCTTCTCAGTTAACCTTGCTACAGAGCCAGAGAGGGGGGAACAGCTTGACAGTTAACCTTGTTACATAGCCAGAGAGGGGGAACAGCTTGACAATTAACCTTGTTACAGAGCCAGAGAGGGGGGGAACAGCTTGACAGTTAACCTTGTTACAGAGCCAGAGAGGGGGAACAGATTGACAGTTAACATTGTTACAGAGCCAGAGCGGGGGAACTGCTTGACAATTAACTTTGTTACAGAGCCAGAGAGGGGGAACATCTTGACAATTAACCTTGTTACAGAGCCAGATAGGGGGGAACAGCTTGACAGTTTACCTTGTTACAGAGCCAGAGAGGGGGGAACAGCTTGACAATTAACCTTGTTACAGAGCCAGAGAGGGGGGAACAGCTTGACACGTATCCTTGTTACAGAGCCAGAGAGGGGGAACAACTTCAAAGTTAACCTTGTTACAGAGCCAGAGAGGTTGGAACAGCTTGACAGTTAACCTTGTTACAGAGCCAGAGAGGGGGAACAGCTTGACATTTAACAATTTTACAGAGCCAGAGAGGGGGAACAGCTTGACAATTAACTTTGTTTCAGAGCCAGAGAGGGGGAACAGCTTGACAATTAACCTTGTTACAGAGCCAGAGAGGTGGGAACAGCTTGACAGTTAACCTTGTTACAGAGCCAGAGAGTGTGGACAGCTTAACAATTAACCTTGTTAGAGAGTCAGAGAGGGGGAACAGCTTCTCAGTTAACCTTGTTACAGAGCCAGAGAGGGGGGAACAGCTTGACAGTTAACCTTGTTACAGAGCCAGAGAGGGGGAACAGCTTGACAATTAACCTTGTTACAGAGCCAGAGAGTGTGGACAGCTTGACAAAATACCTTGTTACAGAGCCAGAGAGGGGGAACAGCTTGACAGTTAACCTTGTTACAGAGCCAGAGAGGGTGAACAGCTTGACAATTAACCTTGTTACAGAGCCAGAGAGGGGGAACAGCTTGACAGTTAACCTTTTTACAGAGCCAGAGAGGGGGAACAGCTTGATAATTAACCTTGTTACAGAGCCAGAGAGGGGGGAACAGCTTGACAGTTAACCTTGTTACAGAGCCAGAGAGTGTGGACAGCTTGACAACATACCTTGTTACAGAGCCAGAGAGGGGGAACAGCTTGACAGTTAACCTTGTTACAGAGCCAGAGAGGGGGAACAGCTTGACAATTAACCTTGTTACAGAGCCAGAGAGGGGAAACAGCTTGACAATTAACCTTGTTACTGAGCCAGAGAGGGGGAACATCTTGACAATTTACCTCGTTACAGAGCCAGAGAGGGGGAAAAGCTTGACAGTTATCCTTGTTACAGAGCCAGAGACGGGGAACAGCTCGACAATTAACTTTGTTACAGAGCCAGAGAGGGGGAACAGCTTGACAATAACCTTGTTACAGAGCTAGAGAGGGGGAACAGCTTGACAATTAACCTTGTTACAGAGCCAGAGAGGGGGGAACAGCTTGACACCTATCCTTGTTACAGAGCCAGAGAGGGGGAACAGCTTCACAGCTAACCTTGTTACAGAGCCAGAGAGGGGGGAACAGCTTGACAATTAACCTTGATACAGAGCCAGAGAGGTGGAACAGCTTGACAGTTAACCTTGTTACAGAGCCAGAGAGGGGGGAACAGCTTGACAGTTAACCTTTTTACAGAGCCAGAGAGGGGGAACAGCTTGACATTTAACTTTTTTACAGAGCCAGAGAGGGGGAACAGCTTGACAATTAACCTTGTTACAGAGCCAGAGAGGGGGGAACAGCTTGACAGTTAACCTTGTTACAGAGCCAGAGAGTGTGGACAGCTTGACAATTTATCTTGTTACAGAGCCAGAGAGGGGGAACAGCTTGACAATTGACCTTGTTACAGAGCCAGAGAGGGGCAACAGCTTGACAATTTACCTTGTTACAGAGCCAGAGAGGGGGAACAGCTTGACAGTTATCCTTGTTACAGAGCCAGAGAGGGGGAACAGCTTGACAATTAACCCTGTTACAGAGCCATAGAGGGGGAACAGGTTGACAGTAAACCTTGTTACAGAGCCTGAGAGGGGGGACACCTTGACAGTAAACCTTGTTACAGAGCCAGAGAGTGTGGACAGCTTGACAATTTACCTTGTTACAGAGCCAGAGAGGGGGAACAGCTTGACAGTTAACCTTGTTACAGAGCCAGAGAGGGGGAACAGCTTGACAGTTAACCTTGTTACAGAGCCAGAGAGGGGGAACAGCTTGACAATTAACTTTGTTACAGAGCCAGAGAGGGGGAACATCTTGACAATTAACCTTGTTACAGAGCCAGACAGGGGGGAACAGCTTGACAGTTTACCTTGTTACAGAGCCACAGAGGGGGGAACAGCTTGACAATTAACCTTGTTACAGAGCCAGAGAGGGGGGAACAGCTTGACAATTAACCTTGTTACAGAGCCAGAGAGGGGGGAACAGCTTGACACGTATCCTTGTTACAGAGCCAGAGAGGGGGAACAACTTCACAGTTAACCTTGTTACAGAGCCAGAGAGGTTGGAATAGCTTGACAGTTAACCTTGTTACAGAGCCAGAGAGGGGGAACAGCTTGACATTTAACCTTTTTCCAGAGCCAGAGAGGGGGAACAGCTTGACAATTAACTTTGTTACAGAGCCAGAGAGGGGGAACAGCTTGACAATTAACCTTGTTACAGAGCCAGAGAGGGGGGAACAGCTTGACAGTTAACCTTGTTACAGAGCCAGATAGTGTGGACAGCTTAACAATTTACCTTGTTACAGAGTCAGAGAGGGGGAACAGCTTGACAGTTAACGTTGTTACAGAGCCAGAGAGGGGGAACATCTTGACAATTAACCTTGTTACAGAGCCAGAGAGGGTGAACAGCTTGACAATTAACTTTGTTACAGAGCCAGAGAGGGGGAACAGCTTGACAATTATTCTTGTTACAGAGCCAGAGAGGGGGAACAGTTTGACAGTTAATCCTGTTACAGAGCCAGAGAGGGGGGAACATCTTGACACGTATCCTTGTTACAGAGCCAGAGAGGGGAACAGCTTCACAGTTAACCTTGTTACAGAACCAGAGAGTGGGGAACAGATTGACAGTTAACCTTGTTACAGAGCCATAGAGGGGAACAGCTTCACAGTTAACCTTGTTATAGAGCCTGAGAGGGGAACAGCTTGACAGTTAACCCTGTTACAGAGCCATAGAGGGGGAACAGGTTGACAGTAAACCTTGTTACAGAGCCTGAGAGGGGGGACACCTTGACAGTAAACCTTGTTACAGAGCCAGAGAGTGTGGACAGCTTGACAATTTACCTTGTTACAGAGCCAGAGAGGGGGAACAGCTTGACAGTTAACCTTGTTACAGAGCCAGAGAGGGGGAACAGCTTGACAGTTAACCTTGTTACAGAGCCAGAGAGGGGGAACAGCTTGACAATTAACTTTGTTACAGAGCCAGAGAGGGGGAACATCTTGACAATTAACCTTGTTACAGAGCCAGACAGGGGGGAACAGCTTGACAGTTTACCTTGTTACAGAGCCACAGAGGGGGGAACAGCTTGACAATTAACCTTGTTACAGAGCCAGAGAGGGGGGAACAGCTTGACAATTAACCTTGTTACAGAGCCAGAGAGGGGGGAACAGCTTGACACGTATCCTTGTTACAGAGCCAGAGAGGGGGAACAACTTCACAGTTAACCTTGTTACAGAGCCAGAGAGGTTGGAATAGCTTGACAGTTAACCTTGTTACAGAGCCAGAGAGGGGGAACAGCTTGACATTTAACCTTTTTCCAGAGCCAGAGAGGGGGAACAGCTTGACAATTAACTTTGTTACAGAGCCAGAGAGGGGGAACAGCTTGACAATTAACCTTGTTACAGAGCCAGAGAGGGGGGAACAGCTTGACAGTTAACCTTGTTACAGAGCCAGATAGTGTGGACAGCTTAACAATTTACCTTGTTACAGAGTCAGAGAGGGGGAACAGCTTGACAGTTAACCTTGTTACAGAGCCAGAGAGGGGGAACAGCTTGACAATTAACCTTGTTACAGAGTCAGAGAGGGGGAACAGCTTGACAGTTAACCTTGTTACAGAGCCAGAGAGGGGGGAACAGCTTGACAATTAACCGTGTTACAGAGCCAGAGAGGGTGGAACAGCTTGACACATATCCTTGTTACAGAGCCAGAGAGGGGGAACAGCTTCACAGTTAACCTTGTTACAGAGCCAGAGAGGGGGGAACAGCTTGACAGTTAACCTTGTTACAGAGCCAGAGAGGGGGAACAGCTTGACAGTTAACCTTGTTACAGAGCCAGAGATGGGAACAGCTTGACAATTAACCTTGTTACTGAGCCAGAGAGGGGGAACAGCTTGACAATTAACCTTGTTACAGAGCCAGAGAGGGGGAACAGCTTGACAATTAACCTTGTTACAGAGCCAGAGAGGGGGAACAGCTTGACAGTTAACCTTGTTACAGAGCCAGAGATGGGAACAGCTTGACAATTAACCTTGTTACTGAGCCAGAGAGGGGGAACAGCTTGACAATTAACCTTGTTACAGAGCCAGAGAGGGGGAACAGCTTGACAATTAACCTTGTTACAGAGCCAGAAAGGGGGAACAGCTTGACAGTTAACCTTGTTACAGAGCCAGAGAGGGGGGAACAGCTTGACAGTTAACCTTGTTACAGAGCCAGAGAGGGAGAACAGCTTGACAATTAACCTTGTTACAGAGCCAGAGAGGGGGAACAGCTTGACAGTTAACCTTGTTACAGAGCCAGAGAGGGGGAACAGCTTGACAGTTAATCATCTTACAGAGCCAGAGAGATGGGAACAGCTTGACAGTTAATTCTGTTACAGAGCCAGAGAGGGGGAACAGCTTTCATTTAGCAGCTCCACTTTCTGCTGCTTCTGCTGGCGATGGTGGTTATTGAAGGAAACAAAATGTTGAGCAAGTTAATCTCTCTCATCTTCAGCCCCAACGTGAAGCAGGGTGTGGTTTGGGAAGGGCTACGAAATGATCTCAGGAAGCCACACAAATACCAATTGGTCGGTTGCTAAGTTTAAAGTTTATGTCCTTAATGTCATAAAGCTACTATAGTTAGTCCATACATATTTAATGGAGTTTGTACTTAAGTCTGGCTGAAGTGGACCTGGTAATAATGAGTGTATGATGGGGGAGGGGGTAGGGAGGCATCAGCCCTCACTCCTGACACTGATGAGGAGAGGGGCGACTGGGCGAAGGCCAGGGCAGAGGGAGGATGATGGACTAGCGTCTCTGCGAGGAGCGCAGTGTGCCAGCTCCTTCTGTGGTGGGGGCTCTTGTTTCCGTCTCCCTCAAACAGAAGCCACTCCACTAGCAGATTACTTGTCAATGACATCATCAAAGTGAGCCCACTAATTGATTCCTGCTGCTCTGTCATGCCCATTGTGCACTGAGCCCTCCTCGTGTTCCTCTGATCTGATGTTAATTGTTTGATGTTTGTTAAAAAGAGGGGTCCTTTGTATTCTTGGCTATGCCATGTCCTTTTCTTGAATTAGGTTTTTACAAAAATGTTCCTGTTTTGACTGTCTGTTGGGACAGAACTGTCTGTGCTGGGGAAAGAGAAGCTTTGTTTTTCCCAGCTAAAAGTCAATCATACTCCTTCCTCTAGTCTTCCCATAGGGTTCTCGTTATAGCTCCCCAGCTCAAATTTCCTCTTCGTCTATCCCAAGCCTCAGATCAATGACCACTCGCAGGCTTTATTGCGGGGTACAAAGAAATGGAACGTTTCATGGCTTCCTAAATGAAAAATGTAATCTTACAGTCAAATGAAACAGGTGAGCTCTGGTTCGGCCATTATCATGGCTACTTTCGAAGACGTACAAAAAACATAACATTTAGCTGTTATTACTTAACTGTTCTGCTACCTACAGGAGCATTGTTCATTTCACAATGAGACGTGAGAGCATGTTGACTCATAACTGGACATTAGCGTTAGCCACTTAGCCACCTAGCTAGCTAACATTAGCCACAACAAATTGGAATTCATAACATATCATATGAATTGTAATTTGTGATATATCATACGAAATGCATGATGGACATCCACAAATTAATACATACCATACGAAACGTAACATATCATACTAAATGGAGTGTCCCAGATTTACTTTTGCTATGTTACGTCTACCCCTGAGTCCAGGTTGCAAACATCTATTGCTCAGTCTGAGGTTAATAGCAAGAGTTACAAGAGTCCTTCATTTCTTTTGTTTTCTTTATATAGACATCACACTTTTCCACCAAAAGTGAGGTGTTTCAGTTAACCACTCTCACCCTCTCCTTCTCGCTCTCCTCCTGCCAATTTAAAGATTTTCTTTCCTTTGTTTTCCAATCGCCTTGCCCTCCGGAATAATGAACATTCCATGATACTGTGGAATTCCTCCACTGATTCTGATTCCTGGGAGTTTGGAACATGGGGACCTAACTGGATGGTGATGTTGCATCTGAGCAGGTCACTTAATCAACATTTCATGAATGAATGAAATATTAATGACATTCAATTGTTCCTGCGTAAATGTCATAGATGGATAGCCCAGATGAGTAGGTGAAATACTTCAGTGTCTGTACTGATGCAAGTCTGAACCTCCCACCCTCCTTCCATCCCCCTGAGTGGGAGCAGTCAGACAGCGTTGCTGTCTGGGAGGGAGGAGAGGGAAGCATCCTGCTTTTGGATTTGTTTCTCCAGAAGCCTCAGGACACAGGTGAGAAATACAGCGTGTATTTGCCGACAGCATTCCTGGTCACTATTCCAGGAACTATGTTCTCTTCTGGCCACAGAGGGAGACCTGTGTGGTCACTTGGCCTGTAGGGTCGTGTCTCGCCTCTCTGCTTCCAACCTGACACTGTAATGGGTGTGTGTGGGGAGGGGCCAAGCGGCGCCCTACAACCCAGTATTCCCTGTCCAGTTCCTATGTCCCCCTGGTAGTATTGTACAGAGAGAGAAAATGGCAGACGTGAGCTGGACTTGGGTCCAAGTATTTCTAGAGTGCCTGAGAAATCAAGTCCCCAAAGATGCTCTTGGCAAGCCTGCTGATTCTTTATTTTGACTGTCGTTACCTCTTCTTATGAAAACTGAGCCCGCCATCACGTTCTTTTGAAATGCTAATATTCGTCTATTGTATTTTCAACCATTATTTTGTTAATTTGTTCATTTATTGTTAAAAATTGAGTTAATTGACTACTTTTAGATAATAACAATTCCATATCTAAGAGTGACGTTTATATTAGTGTCTGTGACTATCTGATGTGAATTCTCAGAATCCTCTGGGGTTTTGTAGACTCAGCCAATTCTCCTCTGTAGCCTGTCCCTGCAGTCTCTCTCCCATTCTCCTGTGGTTAGAAACTTTATCCAAATGCTGAATTTGCCTTTGCATGATATTTACTTAAGTTAAACAGCCATCTGTAAAAACTGAGAAATGGATATCATGTGTATGGTGTTCGTGCGAGAAATTATTTTACATAGTGTACTCTGTGTCCCCAACTACCCTATACCTTATTCCCAGTAAAAGTATAAATGGTAGAAAAAAGTGGAATCATAACCAAACTTACTCATAATCTGGCTGACAAAGTGACAAAGACTACGTTTTCCTTACCACCCAGATAATAAGGCATCTATTAAACTGGATAGCTTTTTGGGTTGTACAATTCTAAATAATATAAAGGATAAAGTAAAGCTGTATCACTATTCGCTGGATTGGCAAGATAGAAACAATCCATTTTGATGACTTTTACAATTGAATTGGGAAATGACGTAGAGGAAGCCTCACTGAATTTGAGTCAGTGTTACTGCATTACAGAATCAGGCTTAGCAGGCGCAGTTATCCTCTGATTAGGAACATATATCCGAGGAATAGTCTGTCTGCCAGGCTGTCTGCCAGGCTGTCTGCCAGGCTGTCTGCCAGGCTGTCTGTGATTGTATGTATGTATGTTTGTGAGTTCTGCCCTGGCATGGTGTCAGGTGAATGCAAGGCAGTTAGAGGGCTATAACTGGGTTTGGGCGGGAGGGGGTCAGTTGGGGGCTATAACTGGGTTTGGGCGGGAGGGGGTCAGTAAAAGGGCTATAACTGGGTTTGGGCGGGAGGGGGTCAGTTAGGGGGCTAGAACTGGGTTTGGGTTGGAGGGGGTCAGTAAAAGGGCTATAACTGGGTTTGGGTTGGAGGGGGTCAGTAAAAGGGCTATAACTGGGTTTGGGTGGTAGGGGGTCAGTTAGGGGGCTATAACTGGGTTTGGGCGGGAGGGGGTCAGTTAGGGGACTATAACTGGGTTTGAGCGGTAGGGGGTCAGTTAGGGGGCTATAACTGGGTTTGGGCGGGAGGGGGTCAGTTAGGGGGCTATAACTGGGTTTGGGCGTGAGGGGGTCAGTTAGGGGGCTATAACTGGGTTTGGGCGGTAGGGGGTCAGTTAGGGGGCTATAACTGGGTTTGGGCGGGAGGGGGTCAGTTAGGGGCCTATAACTGGGTTTCGGCGGGAGGGGGTCAGTTAGGGGGCTATAACTGGGTTTGGGCGGGAGGGGGTCAGTTAGGGGGCTATAACTGGGTTTGGGCGGGAGGGGGTCAGTAAAAGGGCTATAACTGGGTTTGGGTGGGAGGGGGTCAGTTAGGAGGCTATAACTGGGTTTGGGCGGGAGGGGGTCAGTTAGGGGCCTATAACTGGGTTTGGGCGGGAGGGGGTCAGTTAGGGGGCTATAACTGGGTTTGGGCGGGAGGGGGTCAGTTAGGGGGCTATAACTGGGTTTGGGTGGGAGGGGGTCAGTTAGGGGGCTATAACTGGGTTTGGGTGGTAGGGGGTCAGTTAGGGGGCTATAACTGGGTTTGGGTGGGAGGGGGTCAGTTAGGGGGCTATAACTGGGTTTGGGTGGGAGGGGGTCAGTTAGGGGGCTATAACTGGGTTTGAGCGGTAGGGGGTCAGTTAGGGGGCTATAACTGGGTTTGGGCGGGAGGGGGTCAGTTAGGGGGCTATAACTGGGTTTGGGCGTGAGGGGGTCAGTTAGGGGGCTATAACTGGGTTTGGGCGGTAGGGGGTCAGTTAGGGGGCTATAACTGGGTTTGGGCGGGAGGGGGTCAGTTAGGGGCCTATAACTGGGTTTCGGCGGGAGGGGGTCAGTTAGGGGGCTATAACTGGGTTTGGGCGGGAGGGGGTCAGTTAGGGGGCTATAACTGGGTTTGGGCGGGAGGGGGTCAGTAAAAGGGCTATAACTGGGTTTGGGTGGGAGGGGGTCAGTTAGGGGGCTATAACTGGGTTTGGGCGGGAGGGGGTCAGTTAGGGGCCTATAACTGGGTTTGGGCGGGAGGGGGTCAGTTAGGGGGCTATAACTGGGTTTGGGCGGGAGGGGGTCAGTTAGGGGGCTATAACTGGGTTTGGGCGGTAGGGGGTCAGTTAGGGGGCTATAACTGGGTTTGGGCGGGAGGGGGTCAGTTAGGGGCCTATAACTGGGTTTGGGCGGGAGGGGGTCAGTTAGGAGGCTATAACTGGGTTTGGGCGGGAGGGGGTCAGTTAGGGGGCTATAACTGGGTTTGGGCGGGAGGGGGTCAGTAAAAGGGCTATAACTGGGTTTGGGTGGGAGGGGGTCAGTTAGGGGGCTATAACTGGGTTTGGGCGGGAGGGGGTCAGTTAGGGGGCTATAACTGGGTTTGGGTGGTAGGGGGTCAGTTAGGGGGCTATAACTGGGTTTGGGCGGGAGGGGGTCAGTTAGGGGGCTATAACTGGGTTTGGTCGGGAGGGGGTCAGTAAAAGGGCTATAACTGGGTTTGGGTGGGAGGGGGTCAGTTAGGGGGCTATAACTGGGTTTGGGCGGGAGGGGGTCAGTTAGGGGGCTATAACTGGGTTTGGGTGGGAGGGGGTCAGTTAGGGGGCTATAACTGGGTTTGGGCGGGAGGGGGTCAGTTAGGGGGCTATAACTGGGTTTGGGTGGGAGGGGGTCAGTTAGGGGGCTATAACTGGGTTTGGTCGGGAGGGGGTCAGTAAAAGGGCTATAACTGGGTTTGGGTGGGAGGGGGTCAGTTAGGGGGCTATAACTGGGTTTGGGCGGGAGGGGGTCAGTTAGGGGGCTATAACTGGGTTTGGGCGGGAGGGGGTCAGTAAAAGGGCTATAACTGGGTTTGGGTGGGAGGGGGTCAGTTAGGGGGCTATAACTGGGTTTGGGTGGGAGGGGGTCAGTTAGGGGGCTATAACTGGGTTTGGGTGGGAGGGGGTCAGTTAGGGGGCTATAACTGGGTTTGGGCGGGAGGGGGTCAGTTAGGGGGCTATAACTGGGTTTGGGTGGGAGGGGGTCAGTTAGGGGGCTATAACTGGGTTTGGGTGGGAGGGGGTCAGTTAGGGGGCTATAACTGGGTTTGGGCGGGAGGGGGTCAGTTAGGGGGCTATAACTGGGTTTGGTCGGGAGGGGGTCAGTAAAAGGGCTATAACTGGGTTTGGGTGGGAGGGGGTCAGTTAGGGGGCTATAACTGGGTTTGGGCGGGAGGGGGTCAGTTAGGGGGCTATAACTGGGTTTGGGCGGGAGGGGGTCAGTAAAAGGGCTATAACTGGGTTTGGGCGGGAGGGGGTCAGTAAAAGGGCTATAACTGGGTTTGGGTGGGAGGGGGTCAGTTAGGGGGCTATAACTGGGTTTGGGCGGGAGGGGGTCAGTTAGGGGGCTATAACTGGGTTTGGGCGGGAGGGGGTCAGTTAGGGGGCTATAACTGGGTTTGGGCGGGAGGGGGTCAGTTAGGGGGCTATAACTGGGTTTGGGCGGGAGGGGGTCAGTAAAAGGGCTATAACTGCCCTGTCGTGACTCAGTGGTGAGGGGTAATTATAGGGCTTGGATGGGCGGGGAGAACGGGTGAGCGCACGGGGCAAAACAAGGCTAATACCTCTGTTTCTTTGTTTCTCTGGCAGGTGGTGTGGGTGGAGTAACGGAGAGTTGTGTGTGAGGGTGTTAGTCTGAGTATTGATGTGTGGGTGTGGATGGGTTTATGTGCCCAAGACAATAGTGTAAACGTTCAACTTCATCCGCTCTGATTACAGAGAGAAGCGTGCTCTATCTCATCTTGCTTTGTATGCATCTCAACTGCACCTGGTCACACCTGTTTGTGTGTGTGTGTGTGTGTGTGTGTGTGTGTGTGTGTGTGTGTGTGTGTGTGTGTGTGTGTGTGTGTGTGTGTGTGTGTGTGTGGTGTGTGTGTGGTGTGTGTGTGTGTGTGTGTGTGTGTGTGTGTGTGTTTGATCTCAACGATGAAGGATGTGTGTGTGCTCATAGATATGGATAGACTGACACTGTATCTGGAAAAAACAACTCAGCCCTGATTAGGATTGCACACACTACTCCTGTAAAGGAACTGTGCTGACTCGACTCCCACGGACTTCCTGCTTCTCCATATCTAGCGGAGCAGAGGGAGGGAACAGATAGAGATACTGGGAGAGGAGGGGGGGTGGAGGCTGGGGGTTGGGTAGCCAGGTTGAGAAGCAGCTGTGGTTCAGTTGCTGTAGACAATGAATGTCCATCAGTACAGTCTGATAGGGTCCCTCCCTCCCATGGCTGGAGCCCCCGGGCCAGCCCCTCTGGGTCCCTGCAGTAGAGGGCCAGGCTGACTGGCCCGGGCCTGGGAGGCCTTACTCACACACACAAACTACACATCCACACACACAAACTACACATCCACACATACACCATTACAAACACATCCACACAGTACACATTCACATATCCACATCTAAGTCATCTTAGGGGTAGACTGTAGTGTGTGGGTATTCTATCCTGTAGTTACCATTACAGACTGTAGTGTGTGGGTATTCTGTCCTGTAGTTACCATTACAGACTGTAGTGTGTGGGTATTCTGTCCTGTAGTTACCATTACAGACTGTAGTGTGTGGGTATTCTGTCCTGTAGTTACTATTACAGACTGTAGTGTGTGGGTATTCTGTTCTGTAGTTACCATTACAGACTGTAGTGTGTGGGTATTCTGTCCTGTAGTTACCATTACAGACTGTAGTGTGTGGGTATTCTGTCCTGTAGTTACCATTACAGACTGTAGTGTGTGGGTATTCTGTCCTGTAGTTACCATTACAGACTGTAGTGTGTGGGTATTCTGTCCTGTAGTTACCATTACAGACTGTAGTGTGTGGGTATTCTATCCTGTAGTTACCATTACAGACTGTAGTGTGTGGGTATTCTGTTCTGTAGTTACCATTACAGACTGTAGTGTGTGGGTATTATGTCCTGTAGTTACTATTACAGACTGTAGTGTGTGGGTATTCTATCCTGTAGTTACCATTACAGACTGTAGTGTGTGGGTATTCTGTCCTGTAGTTACCATTACAGACTGTAGTGTGTGGGTATTCTGTCCTGTAGTTACCATTACAGACTGTAGTGTGTGGGTATTCTGTCCTGTAGTTACTATTACAGACTGTAGTGTGTGGGTATTCTATCCTGTAGTTACCATTACAGACTGTAGTGTGTGGGTATTCTGTCCTGTAGTTACCATTACAGACTGTAGTGTGTGGGTATTCTGTCCTGTAGTTACCATTACAGACTGTAGTGTGTGGGTATTCTATCCTGTAGTTACCATTACAGACTGTAGTGTGTGGGTATTATGTCCTGTAGTTACTATTACAGACTGTAGTGTGTGGGTATTCTGTCCTGTAGTTACCATTACAGACTGTAGTGTGTGGGTATTCTGTCCTGTAGTTACTATTACAGACTGTAGTGTGTGGGTATTCTATCCTGTAGTTACCATTACAGACTGTAGTGTGTGGGTATTCTGTCCTGTAGTTACCATTACAGACTGTAGTGTGTGGGTATTCTGTCCTGTAGTTACCATTACAGACTGTAGTGTGTGGGTATTCTGTCCTGTAGTTACCATTACAGACTGTAGTGTGTGGGTATTCTGTCCTGTAGTTACCATTACAGACTGTAGTGTGTGGGTATTCTGTCCTGTAGTTACTATTACAGACTGTAGTGTGTGGGTATTCTATCCTGTAGTTACCATTACAGACTGTAGTGTGTGGGTATTCTGTCCTGTAGTTACCATTACAGACTGTAGTGTGTGGGTATTCTGTCCTGTAGTTACCATTACAGACTGTAGTGTGTGGGTATTCTGTCCTGTAGTTACCATTACAGACTGTAGTGTGTGGGTATTCTGTCCTGTAGTTACCATTACATTTACATTTTACATTTACATTTACATTTAAGTCATTTAGCAGACGCTCTTATCCAGAGCGACTTACAAATTGGTGCATTCACCTTATGATATCCAGTGGAACAACCACTTTACAATAGTGCATCTAAATCTTTTAAGGGGGGGGGGGGGGGGGGGGGGGGGTTAGAAGGATTACTTTATCCTATCCTAGGTATTCCTTAAAGAGGTGGGGTTTCAGGTGTCTCCGGAAGGTGGTGATTGACTCCGCTGTCCTGGCGTCGTGAGGGAGCTTGTTCCACCATTGGGGTGCCAGAGCAGCGAATAGTTTTGACTGGGCTGAGCGGGAACTGTGCTTCCTCAGAGGTAGGGGGGCCAGCAGGCCAGAGGTGGATGAACACAGTGCCCTTGTTTGGGTGTAGGGCCTGATTAGAGCCTGAAGGTATGGAGGTGCCGTTCCCTTCACAGCTCCGTAGGCAATCACCATGGTCTTGTAGCGGATGCGAGCTTCAACTGGAAGCCAGTGGAGAGAGCGGAGGAGCGGGGTGACGTGAGAGAACTTGGGAAGGTTGAACACCAGACGGGCTGCGGCGTTCTGGATGAATTGTAGGGGTTTAATGGCACAGGCAGGGAGCCCAGCCAACAGCGAGTTGCAGTAATCCAGACGGGAGATGACAAGTGCCTGGATTAGGTCCTGCGCCGCTTCCTGTGTGAGGCAGGGTCGTACTCTGCGAATGTTGTAGAGCATGAACCTACAGGATCGGGTCACCGCCTTGATGTTAGTGGAGAACGACAGGGTGTTGTCCAGGATCACGCCAAGGTTCTTAGCACTCTGGGAGGAGGACACAAGGGAGTTGTCAACCGTGATGGCGAGATCATGGAACGGGCAGTCCTTCCCCGGGAGGAAGAGCAGCTCCGTCTTGCCGAGGTTCAGCTTGAGGTGGTGATCCGTCATCCACACTGATATGTCTGACAGACATGCAGAGATTTGATTCGCCGCCTGGTTATCAGAAGGGGGAAAGGAGAAGATTAATTGTGTGTCGTCTGCATAGCAATGATAGGAGAGACCATGTGAGGATATGACAGAGCCAAGTGACTTAGTGTATAGCGAGAATAGGAGAGGGCCTAGAACAGAGCCCTGGGGGACACCAGTGGTGAGAGCGCATGGTGCGGAGACAGATTCTCGCCACGCCACCTGGTAGGAGCGACCTGTCAGGTAGGACGCAATCCAAGCGTGGGCCGCGCCGGAGATGCCCAACTCGGAGAGGGTGGAGAGGAGGATCTGATGGTTCACAGTATCAAAGGCAGCAGATAGGTCTAGAAGGATGAGAGCAGAGGAGAGAGAGTTAGCTTTAGCAGTGCGGAGAGCCTCCGTGACACAGAGAAGAGCAGTCTCAGTTGAATGCCCAGTCTTGAAACCTGACTGATTAGGATCAAGAAGGTCATTCTGAGAGAGATAGCAGGAGAGCTGGCCAAGGACGGCACGTTCAAGAGTTTTGGAGAGAAAAGAAAGAAGAGATACTGGTCTGTAGTTGTTGACATCGGAGGGATCAAGTGTAGGTTTTTTCAGAAGGGGTGCAACTCTCGCTCTCTTGAAGACGGAAGGGACGTAGCCAGCGGTCAAGGATGAGTTGATGAGCGAGGTGAGGTAGGGGAGAAGGTCTCCGGAAATGGTCTGGAGAAGAGAGGAGGGGATAGGGTCAAGTGGGCAGGTTGTTGGGCGGCCGGCCGTCACAAGACGCGAGATTTCATCTGGAGAGAGAGGGGAGAAAGAGGTCAAAGCACAGGGTAGGGCAGTGTGAGCAGGACCAGCGGTGTCGTTTGACTTAGCAAACGAGGATCGGATATCGTCAACCTTCTTTTCAAAATGGTTGACGAAGTCATCCGCAGAGAGGGAGGAGGGGGGGGGGGAGGGGGAGGAGGATTCAGGAGGGAGGAGAAGGTAGCAAAGAGCTTCCTAGGGTTAGAGGCAGATGCTTGGAATTTAGAGTGGTAGAAAGTGGCTTTAGCAGCAGAGACAGAAGAGGAGAATGTAGAGAGGAGGGAGTGAAAGGATGCCAGGTCCGCAGGGAGGCGAGTTTTCCTCCATTTCCGCTCGGCTGCCCGGAGCCCTGTTCTGTGAGCTCGTAGTGAGTCGTCGAGCCACGGAGCAGGAGGGGAGGACCGAGCCGGCCTGGAGGATAGGGGACAGAGAAAATCAAAGGATGCAGAAAGAGAGGAGAGGAGGGTTGAGGAGGCAGAATCAGGAGATAGGTTGGAGAAGGTTTGAGCAGAGGGAAGAGATGATAGGATGGAAGAGGAGAGAGTAGCGGGAGAGAGAGAGCGAAGGTTGGGACGGCGCAATACCATCCGAGTAGGGGCAGAGTGAGAAGTGTTGGATGAGAGCAAAAGGGAAAAGGATACAAGGTAGTGGTCGGAGATTTGGAGGGGAGTTGCAATGAGATTAGTGGAAGAACAGCATCTAGTAAAGATGAGGTCAAGCGTATTGCCTGCCTTGTGAGTAGGGGGGGGAAGGTGAGAGGGTGAGGTCAAAAGAGGAGAGGAGTGGAAAGAAGGAGGCAGAGAGGAATGAGTCAAAGGTAGACGTGGGGAGGTTAAAGTCACCCAGAACTGTGAGAGGTGAGCCATCCTCAGGAAAGGAACTTATCAAGGCGTCAAGCTCATTGATGAACTCTCCAAGGGAACCTGGAGGGCGATAAATGATAAGGATGTTAAGCTTGAAAGGGCTGGTAACTGTGACAGCATGGAATTCAAATGAGGAGATAGACAGATGGGTCAGGGGAGAAAGAGAGAATGTCCACTTGGGAGAGATGAGGATTCCAGTGCCACCACCCCGCTGGCTCGATGCTCTAGGGGTATGCGAGAACACGTGGGCAGACGAAGAGAGAGCAGTAGGAGTAGCAGTGTTATCTGTGGTAATCCATGTTTCCGTCAGCGCCAGGAAGTCTAGGGACTGGAGGGTAGCATAGGCTGAGATGAACTCAGCCTTGTTGGCTGCAGACCGGCAGTTCCAGAGGCTGCCGGAGACCTGGAACTCCACGTGGGTCGTGCGCGCTGGGACCACCAGGTTAGAGTGTGAAGCGTTTGTATGGCCTGTGCAGAGGGGAGAGAACAGGGATAGACAGACACATAGTTGACAAGCTACAGAAGTGTTGTTTCTTGTATTATTGTCTCTTGTGTCTTTAGAGAACTGTTTCACTTTGATATCCTTTTTCTTCTATCCTGATTTTCTCTTTCTTTTCTTCTGTTAACTAGATATTCTTTGTTGTTCTTCGTTAGCTAGCTAGCTTCTTCCAAAAGAGTCCCTAGCAACTGCTTAGCAACTGGTAAACAATTCAGCTAGCTAAGATAAATAACTATTTTATGAAAAATAGTTATTTTTCAAAAGCCTATCTTCTTTGTTTGTTGCTTGTTTTTTCTCCTATTCAGTCTTGCAGTTTTCTTTTGCTTTTTTCCGATGTACTTCACTCTAAAAACCATGTAAATTTCAATATTTGTAGGAGCTCATTTTTCAGCTGCTGCTGCTCAAATTGGAGTTCCGGAACAACAGACTGTAGTGTGAGGGTATTCTATCCTGTAGTTACCATTACAGACTGTAGTGTGTGGGTATTCTGTCCTGTAGTTACCATTACAGACTGTAGTGTGTGGGTATTCTGTCCTGTAGTTACCATTACAGACTGTAGTGTGTGGGTATTCTGTCCTGTAGTTACCATTACAGACTGTAGTGTGTGGGTATTCTGTCCTGTAGTTACCACTACAGACTGTAGTGTGTGGGTATTCTGTCCTGTAGTTACCATTACAGACTGTAGTGTGTGGGTATTCTGTTCTGTAGTTACCATTACAGACTGTAGTGTGTGGGTATTCTGTCCTGTAGTTACCATTACAGACTGTAGTGTGTGGGTATTCTGTCCTGTAGTTACCATTACAGACTGTAGTGTGTGGGTATTCTGTCCTGTAGTTACCATTACAGACTGTAGTGTGTGGGTATTCTGTCCTGTAGTTACCATTACAGACTGTAGTGTGTGGGTATTCTGTCCTGTAGTTACCATTACAGACTGTAGTGTGTGGGTATTCTGTCCTGTAGTTACCATTACAGACTGTAGTGTGTGGGTATTCTATCCTGTAGTTACCATTACAGACTGTAGTGTGTGGGTATTCTGTCCTGTAGTTACCATTACAGACTGTAGTGTGTGGGCACTGGTACCTATTTAAGACCAGTTTGTTTAAGCCCATATGGTGGTTTGTGACTATGTTCCTGTGTTGCTCGTTAAGGTTGGGTGGGTGGGAGTGTACAGTATGAATGGGCTGTTGGTGAGGACGTGGTGGTAGAACTGGGCACCAGTGTGTTTGTCACTTCCTGCCGGTTGCTGACCTGCCCAGTGAGGGTTGCTGAGTCACCAGGGGGGCACAGAGGCAGCTGTTACAGCCCAGCCAGAGGGCAAGGTGAGGGGAAAGGGGAGAGAGTGGTGCGGGGTAGGCAGCTGGCATGGTTTCACAGACCTGGAGGCGAGAGGGGAGGAGAGGGGAGGAGAGTGGAGGAGAGGGGAACATGGGCATCTGTCTCTGTGTGTTTGTGACTTTGGACCGGAACCTGAAGACTCCCAATCTAGATGTAGCCCTGCCCAGAGCACAGCATTGTGGGGTTGTGGTGGAGGCTTATGGGAGGATGGGGGTCAGAGGGTGTCGAGTCAGGAGGGTGGAATCAGAACAGGGTTTTCGACTAGATAATATACAGCTTATGTCAGAACTTACACAGCAGGTTAGGATAATTAATGTAGCAGGTCAGGAGAATTAACGTAGCAGGTTAGGAGAATAAGTTACTGTAAGGTTAGGAAAGGGGTTAGGGTTGGCTTAAATCCAAAACAAAACAACTTTTGACGTCAACTTGACAAGGTTTTAGGCATGACTTCAGAACAGCCATGATGACACAGCATGGTCACTGCCTGTAAATACACACACATTACAGGGGGGAACCCCATCATACTTACCCTGGAGACACAGAGAGAGAGAGTCAGAGAGAGAGAGAGTCAGAGAGAGTGAGAGTCAGAGAGAGTGAGAGTCAGAGAGAGAGAGAGTCAGTGAGAGAGAGTCAGAGAGAGTGAGAGAGAGAGAGTCAGAGAGAGAGAGAGTCAGAGAGAGAGTCAGAGAGAGAGAGTCAGAGAGAGAGAGAGTCAGAGAGAGAGAGAGTCAGAGAGAGTGAGAGTCAGAGAGAGAGAGAGTCAGAGAGAGAGAGAGTCAGAGAGAGAGAGAGTCAGAGAGAGAGAGTCAGAGAGAGAGAGAGTCAGAGAGAGTGAGAGTCAGAGAGAGTGAGAGTCAGAGAGAGAGAGAGTCAGAGAGAGAGAGAGTCAGAGAGAGAGAGAGAGTCAGAGAGAGTGAGAGAGTCAGAGAGAGTGAGAGTCAGAGAGAGTGAGAGTCAGAGAGAGTGAGTCAGAGAGAGAGAGAGAGAGAGAGAGTCAGAGAGAGAGAGAGTCAGAGAGAGAGAGAGAGAGTCAGAGAGAGAGAGAGTCAGAGAGAGAGAGAGTCAGAGAGAGTGAGAGTCAGAGAGAGTGAGAGTCAGAGAGAGTGAGAGTCAGAGAGTGTGAGTCAGAGAGAGTGTGAGTCAGAGAGAGAGTGTGAGTCAGAGAGAGTCAGAGAGAGTGAGAGTGAGAGTCAGAGAGAGTGAGTCAGAGAGAGTGAGTCAGAGAGAGTGAGTGTCAGAGAGAGTGAGTGTCAGAGAGAGAGAGAGAGAGTCAGAGAGAGAGAGTCAGAGAGAGAGAGTCAGAGAGAGCTCAGGCCCTGAGTGGGATCTGTCATCCCCACGTGCTCATGGTCACTGTGTGAATAATACACTCACACATCCACACACGTCCCAGACACTCAATAGCATAATTAGTACCGTGTTATATCAGTTGTTTCCTAGCATTCAGACGTGCATTCACTCACTTACACACACACACACACAGACACTCACATTCACACAAACGAGCACCCACGAGGTGTGTGAGGACAATGGTCCTCTGTGTGCGGGCTCACTGCCCTCTCTGCCCCCTGCGGCTGGGACTGCAGCCCTGCTCTCCTTCTCTCTAAAGTGCTTTTATTTTACTCTGAGAGCACCCAGATCTGCTGACGAGCCTTTGGCACGTGTCTAAATGAGGAGCCCTGTGCCAGTGGCTCGGCTGCGTCACGCTTGTTGCCAGGCCCTGTGCCAAGGCTCTGCAAGCAACCGTGTGCACAGCCTGAAGAAGACCGGCTAGCCTCCACTCTCATCCGAGTATACTAGTGTCCTGTTGTACCCCAACATGATTGCTATTGTCAAGTGCAAAACAAGGCCTCTGAAATATGGACGTCATACTGTCCTGCTGTGTGATGTTGAATGATTGAGCTCCAGTCCCTACATTCCTTCATTCTTTTCCTCAAATCAAAGGCGTTTCCTAAGAGCATGAATGTTGTGCAACTGCTCTTATAAGCGCAGAGCCTCACAGAGAGACTGAGGGTGGCTGGGATGGGAGGATGGCTGGGATAGGAGGACGGCTCACCCTCAGGCCAGTTGGGGTTGGGCTGTGGAGGGGAGGAGTGCCCCAGTGGAGTGGAGCTGACCTGGGATGGGGTCAGTGTCTCCCAGGGCTGGCCAGGGCTGGCCAGGGCAGGGACACCACACTGACCACAGGACAGTATACAGCACCACTCCTTGTGTGCTTTTCTAATATAATACTGTTGCTTAGACCACAGCAGAATGTTGGTCAAATCCATACTTAACTTTGAGACTTTACAGTAGTTTACTGTGTCATCCAGGCTGTATCACAACCGGCTGTGATTGGGAGTCCCATAGGGCGGCGCACAATTGGCCCAGCGTCGTCCGGGTTTGGCCGGTGTAGGCCGTCATTGCAAATAATAATTTGTTCTTAAATGACTTGCCTAGTTAAATAAAGGTTAAAAAAATACAAACTATAACAAATCCCTCCCTGTGGCTCTGTGTATGGCATTTCTGTAAAGCCAAAGATCCTGGTCCTGCATAGAGGTCAAGGGTGCTCTTCTCTCAGTCTTTTCGGCCATCTTTATGGAGGTACTTGGACCACAGTTGGTGCTGCTCACAAATCATGGCTGTGATGGTTTCATTTCCTTTGTGGATCTGTGGATAATGGACCTCTCTAGTCAGAGAATGTAGTCTCAACCAGTGGTTTTGTATTTGTGTTCCCATCTTTGTCCTCATGTCCTCATGGTTTAGGAGTGTCTGGTTCTGCTGAGTCAGTTAGACTCTGCCATGGTGGCATCTTTGGACCCAGTATTGCATACCCAATAGCTGCCCTGTTTAGACTTGGGTGTTTCATCAATTCAAGTTCTTTGCCACTTTTATTCACAATGTACCTATTTGGTATGCTGTGTGTGTGAATGTGAGTGTGTGTGTGTGTGTGTGTGTGTGTGTGTGTGTGTGTGTGTGTGTGTGTGGGTGTGTGGGTGGGTGGGTGGGTGGGTGGGTGGGTGGGTGCGGGTGGGTGGGTGCGTGCGTGCGTGTGTGCCTGTGCACACATGATCGTGTGTCAGTCACTGGGGTGTGGGGGATGTGGGGGTTGACATTTATTTCTGAAGAGGAAGTTTGTGGTTAGATCGTTTCTGCGCTCCCGTCTAAATTTTTCCCTCTCCAAGTAGTCGTGCTTTTTAAAAGCCATGCAGTTTCTTACAGATGTGGAAGTCATTTCAGCAGTGCTTGTGTAACAACTGGAGGAGTTTTTGTTCTGCCTTTAGACGCTGCTGGGTCTGGGCTGAGGGCTGAGCACACTGAACCGACTCCAATCTGAGAGCCGAGAGGCTCCCCCGCCTCGCCCAAGTGCAGCATGGGAAGGTCTGGGCTTGGCCCTCTCGTAAATGAAGCCCCTGTTTGAGGCTTGCTAGAAATAGCCTCTAAAGAAATGCAGGAACGTGGGACTGGGCATGTATCTGACAGAAAAAACAAACTTCACCAGAATCCACATCTTACACTGCGTGTGTGTTTGTGTTTTCATTTCTAATTTATTCCTGATCATTTGTTTACCTAGATAGAAATACTGCTTTCCCCAGCCGTAAAGCTGCCGCTTTGTTGACCTCAGTGTATGTCTGACAGCGTCTAAACATCGGGCAATGGTATACAGGCACACACACACACACATGCACACACACCTTTAATGTCTCTGAGATAGATAGATGAGGGGTGCACCCCACTCTCCTGGGTCGCTGTAATTGCACGAATTTATAAATGATCACTTCCCCATTTCTGGAGCATATGACATCTGCTTCGAGTCTGTCTCTTCTGTCTTACTTTGTAGAGAACTGCATCGTTGGAAGCAGGATGTCACACAGGGTGACACGTCTGTCTTCTACTTCCTGTTCTCTATACTTTGGGAGCGGTTGATTGGGGAGGGACTTATACAGTATAGCCTTAACAGACACATGGCGTGTGAAAGTGTATTACTACATTCTCTAGTCTGAAGGCTCCATTATGACTCCTCTGGCCATGTTTTGGTTAGTCCACACCTCCCTCTCCTCTCAGACATACTGCCTAGAGTGTGAGTCAATGTATCTCATTATGTCTGCATATCTACCATGTCTCTCAGCACCTCAGTGTATACATTCAAGCACTAGAGACAGACATGTTCAGACCTCTCTGTCTCAGCTTTGCCTTATTTTCTCTGTGTTTGAGCTTGTTAATCGTATAGGGCTTTGTGTGCAGAGAATGGGCCCATGTTGTTTGTTCATGCGCACATTCATTTGTGCTTCTTATTTGTAGTGGTCTTGTGTAGCTTTATTATCATAGAGTCTGGGTAGTCTTGACTCTAAACACATACTGTACATAACACATACTTTATTATCATAGAGTCTGGGTAGTCTTGACTATAAACACATACTGTACATAACACATACTTTATTATCATAGAGTCTGGGTAGTCTTGACTATAAACACATACTGTACATAACACATACTTTATTATCATAGAGTCTGGGTAGTCTTGACTCTAAACACATACTGTACATAACACATACTTTATTATCATAGAGTCTGGGTAGTCTTGACTATAAACACATACTGTACATAACACATACTTTATTATCATAGAGTCTGGGTAGTCTTGACTCTAAACACATACTGTACATAACACATACTTTATTATCATAGAGTCTGGGTAGTCTTGACTATAAACACATACTGTACATAACGACCAGAGCCAAGGTAAAAGGCACATTTGAGCTGTGCTGTTGAAGAATATATGGAATGCTTATACAAAGCATTGTACCTGCATTTATTTAAAGCATTTTTCAAAGACTGAGACAGACAGGAGCATATGTATCTAAATTAATGTCCGGTACCTCTGGGGATTTATGGGCAAATAATGTCTCAAAGAGAAGATCAGGATTGTTTTGGCTCTAGGAATCAACAGCTTCCAATGAATTGAATCCCAGTATTAACCCTCTCTCTCTCTCTCTCTCTCTCTCTCTCTCTCTCTCTCTCTCTCTCTCTCTCTCTCTCTCTCTCTCTCTCTCTCTCTCTCACACTCTCAATTCAATTAAATTCAAGGGGCTTTATCTGCATGGGAAACATATGTCAACATTGCCAAAGCAAGCTCTCTCTCTCTCTCTCACTCACACACACACACACGCACACGCACGCACACACACGCGCGCACACACACACACACACACTCCCCCACCCCTCTTCACAAACACACTGATCCTCTGTGTGTTATCCCCTAAACCAGTCCCACCCTGCAGGCATGTACTGCCTCCCTCTGAGCAGACAGCCTCCACCTCCCTCCTAACTTGTTGCACCACACATCTCTGTCTGTCTCAATTCTACTGTAAAAATTATTGGAGCTATTTTTCTTTCTCTTCCATTTCTCCATCCTCCCCCCCAGTATCATGACACTATGCAAGACCCAAATGTAGACACAGGAGGCAGATGGTTGGAGTTTAAGATGTTTAATAAATCCAAAGGGAATAGGCAAGAGAATGGTTGTGGACAGGCAAAAGGTCATAACCAGATCAGAGTCCAGGAGGTTCAGAGTGGCAGGCAGGCTCGAGGTCAGGGCAGGCAGAAACAGAGTCCAGAACAGGCAAGGGTCAAAACCGGGAGGACTAGAAAAAGGAGAAGGTAAAGCAGGAAAACGGGAAAAACCGCTGGTTGGCTTGGACATACAAGACGAACTGGCACAGAGAGACAGGAAACACAGGGATAAATACACTGGGGGGGGGGGGAAGCGACACCTGGAGGGGGTGGAGACAATAATGAGGACAGGTGGAACAGATCAGGGTGTGACACTGTCTATGGCCATTATGTCTATGATAAAGTAGATTAACTAGGTAGGTTAACTATGTAGTCTTACCCAACCTCCAGCCTCCCTCCTCCCTGTGTGTCACTGTGTAAATTCTCTCTCCAGGACACCAGTGACCACTCAACAGGCCATAAATCACTCCAACACCACCTCAGCTCAACTCCACTCAATCTGCCCCCCTCCCCATCACTTTCCCCTCTCTCTAAACTACATGGTCTGGCTCCAGTCAAGCCCAATAGGGTTAGTGTGAAGCAGTAAATAAGAGATCAGTTCACACACATCAAATCACTGATAATATGCTGTATGTAAACACTATATATAGCTAGAACAGATTTTCTCTGATATCACTTAGACCTTCCTCTTAAACCCAGTGCCCTTTTTGTTGTGAGAGTGGATAGTTGTGCAGCTCCACTGTATCGACAAACCATTTCTATATGGACCTCGCTTTGTGCACAGGGGCATTGTCATGCTGAAACAGGAAAGGGCCTTCCCCAAACTGTTGCCACAAAGTTGGAAGCACAGAATCGTCTAGAATGTAATTGTACGCTGTAGTGTTAAGATCCCTTTACTGGAACTAAGGGGCCTAGCCCGAACTATGAAAAACAGCCCCAGACCATTATTCCTCCTCCACCAAACTTTACAGTTGGCACTATGCATTGGGGCAGGTAGCGTTCTCCTGGCATCCGCCAAACCCAGATTCATCTGGAGAACTGCCAGATGGTGAAGCATGATTTATCACTCCAGAGAACTCGTTTCCACTGCTCCAATTGTGGTGAGCTTTACACCACTCCAGCCGACGCTTTGCATTGCGCATGGTGATCTTAGGCTTGTGTGCGGCTGCTCGGCCACGGAAACTAATTTCATGAAGCTCCCAACGAACAGTTATTGTGCTGACGTTGCTTGCAGAGGCAGTTTGGAACTCGGCAATGAGTGTTGCAACAGAGGACAGACGATTTT
Source organism: Salmo salar (assembly GCF_965601325.2). Classification (NCBI taxonomy): domain Eukaryota; kingdom Metazoa; phylum Chordata; class Actinopteri; order Salmoniformes; family Salmonidae; genus Salmo; species Salmo salar. Next base: position 89,250,177 of record NC_138300.1, on the reverse strand, counting down.
TCATCACTCGCCGGTCCCATTCTGTGAGCATGTGTGGCCTACCTCTTGGTCCTAGACATTTCCACTTCACAATAACAGTTGACCAGGGCAGCTTTATCAGGGCAAAAATTTGACAAACTGACTTGACGGTGCCACGCTGAAAGTCACTGAGCTCTTCAGTATGGGCCATTCACTGCCAATGTTTATCTATTGAGATTGCATGGCTGTGTACTCGTTTTTATACACCTGTCAACATACTTTTGGCCATATAGTGTATGTCTGTATGTATACAGTGCATTTGGAAAGTATTTAGACCCCTTGACTTTTTTTACGTTTTGTTATGTTACAGCCTTATTCTAAAATGGAATAAATTATTTTTTTTCACTCATCACTCTACACACAATACCCCATAATGACAAAGCAAAAACAGGTTTTTAGATTTTTTTCGTAAATTTATTTGAACTAAAAAACTGAAATGTCACATTTACATAAGTATTCAGATCCTTTACTCAGTACTTTGTTGAAGCACCTTGGCAGCGATTACAGTCTCGAGTCTTCTTGGGTATGGCGCTACAAGCTTGGCACACCTGTATTTGGAGAGTTTCTCACATTCTTCTCTGCAGATCCTCTCAAGCTCTGTCAGGTTGGATGGGGAGCGTCGCTGCACAGCTATTTTCAGGTCTCTCCAGAGATGTCCAATCGGGTTCAAGTCCGGGCTCTGGCTGGGCCACTCAAGAACATTCAGAGACTTGTCCCGAAGCCACTCCTGCATTGTCTTGGCTGTGTGCTTAGTGTCGTTATCCTGATGGAAGGAAAACCTTTGCCCCAGTCTGAGGTCCTGAGCACTCTGGAGCAGGTTTTCATCAAGGATCTCTCTGTACTTTGCTCCATTCATCTTTCCCTCAAACCTGACAAGTCTCCCAGTCCCTGCCACTGAAACATATCCCCACAGCATGATGCTGCCACCACCATGCTTCACCGTAGGGATGGTGCCAGGTTTCCTCCAGACGTGACGCTTGGCATTCAGGACAAAGAGTTGGTTTCAACAGACCAGAGACAACAATCTTGGTTTCAACAATCTTGGTTTCAACAGACCAGAGAATCTTGTTTCTCATGGTCAGAGTCCTGTAGATGCCTTTTGGCAAACTCCAAGCGAGCTGTCATGTGCCTTTTACTGAGAAGTGGCTTCCATCTGGCCACTCAAGCATAAAGGCCTGATTGGTGGAGGGCTGCAGAGATGGTTGTCCTTCTGGAAGGGTCTCCCATCCCCACAGAGGAACTCTGGAGCTCTCTCAGAGTGACCATCGGGTTCTTGGTCACCTCCCTGACCAAGGCCCTTCTCCCCTGATTGCTCAGTTTGGCAGGGCGGCCAGCTCTAGGAAGAGCCTTGGTGATTCCAAACTTCTTCCATTTAAGAATGATGGAGGCCACCGTGTTGTTGGGGACCTTCAATGCTGAAGACATTTTTTGGTACCCTTCCCCAGATCTGTGCCCCAACACAATCGTGTCTCGGAGCTCTACGGACAATTCCTTCAACCTCATGGCTTGTTTTTTGCTCTGACATGCACTGTCAACTGTGGGACCTTATATAGACAGGTGTGTGCCTTTCCAAATCATGTCCAATCAATTGAATTTACCACAAGTGGACTCCAAGCAAGTTGTAGAAACATCTCAAGGATGATCAATGGAAACAGGATGCGCCTGAGCTCAATTTCAAGTCTTATAGCAAAGTGTCTGAATAGATATGTAAAAGGTATTTCAGATTTTTATATGTAATAAATTTGCAAAAAAATCTAAAAACCTGTTTTCTCTTCGTCATTATGGGGTATTTTGTGTAGATTGACAAGTATTTTTTTTATTTAATCCATTTTAGAATAAGGCTGTAATGTAATAAAATGTGGAAAAAGGGGTCTGAAAACTTTCCGAATGCACTGTATATAGTATATACTGTATTACCGCCTCAAAATAACCTGGGGGAAAGGGGGGGTTTTGAGTGGAGCTGCTTTTCTCGTATGTCTGCATTGTTGGCATCTCCCCAATAAAAACTGTGTGTTTAGCCTGATAGAGTCATGAATTTTCCTTCTGGAAGGACCTGAGACAGACTGTTTAAATGTGTTATTGATGGCTAAAAGGACTGTATTGGTTGGGGGGAGCTCTGTTTAAGTTGGCCGGTGGAGGGCAAAAAAGGTGGAGAGGTCCAAAATGATAAAAATATACCGTATGTATGCAGACATTCATCTTCTGTTTATTTTAAACTCACTGCCCCATGGTATATGGATTCTCAGAACCACTTATGGTGCACATTTAAGTCCTTGGAAATGCTATATCACGCATAACCATGTGCATGTGCTGTGGTGCAGTTTTCACATTCATTCTTTCTCCATGCATTATTTGTTATACTTGTAGCCTATGTGTCTTCGTCAAACACTGTGTTATAGTGTAGAGTAGTGTGGTGTGTATTAGGTGCAGCTTGTGCACTACATCTATTCAGTTGATAGTTAAAGATTTAACTTTGCCTCTGACAAATTTAAAGTACCACCCTGTGTAAATGTATTCATTGCTTTCAGAGAAGGTTGGAATGGGCTTAGTTTTCTCTATATCCTTGGTGTTCAGTGGAAAATGTGAACACGTTTTGTAATGGAACCTAGGGCTGGGGGGTATACCGTATTTTACTATACACCGGTATTTATGCACAGACCGTTTGGGATTTTTACTTTACCTTCTATAACAGTATTTTAATGTTTGGTTTGATAAATGTGATACGCAGTGTGTAACGTCCATTTTTATAGTTTACTCCGCTACTTGAATCATCCCTCTCCGCTCTCTCTCTCTCCATGCCGCTTTCCACACAGACCTGGTCCCACCCCGTCACTCAAGGAGCGGATTTGTTGTTGCTTGACCACGAGACACTTTCGTTCTGTCTGCATGGTCAATGCAGCACATGCAACAATGTTGATAACGATGTTGTTTAAACTTTGATCAATATAAATCCACAAGCGTTCTATAATTACAATATTAGTTTGTGTTTCTTACATCTCCAAACAGCTAGTTTGTATTTTCTTAGCAAGTTAAGCTAAATCGTGTTAGCCACTAATGCTAATCGCTAGCTAACTAGCTAATAAAAGTACTGAGTCAGAGCAAACGTAGCTAGCTAATACAGCCTGATACCAGTACTGGTGGAGGCTTAAATCAGCATGTTGTTTGTGCAGCAGTATCTTCTAAATCAAAGAGGAATAGAAAAAGCATGAATATCTTGGCTATATGAATAAAGTTTTAATGTTGCCAAAGATTATTGGATCTCATAGGAAACACTGAACATTACTTTCGTTCCTAACCTGTCACAATAACTCATCCATGGCATTTTCATTCGTTGTCATGTCAAACAACACTGTATTCAAAGTGACCACTATTATTTATATTCTAACTATAGAATTATAATAAACATTCTATTTCCATGATTCCAAAAGTTCACCCAAGGGTTTTGATCTAAATCGCAATTGCAACATTTGGTTAAAAATGAGTGCAGGAAATGCAGAAATTGATGGAAATGCAGGAAATTCTTTTAGGTTGAAGTTGAATTGAACAGTATAAAACAATCAGAATGGAGAAAGACCCATTGAAATCACTAAGAATATATGTGTTGACACCCTAGGGTCACACACTACTCATAAAGCAAATTTAGAACTTTTATTAGAAAAAAACAAACATAAAATAACGTCAAATATCGTCATACCATCAAAAATGTTAAAAATACAATGATATGATATTTTTGCCACATCGCCCAGCCCTAATGGAACCCCAGTAAAGAGCCTGGTGTGTGAGGTGTGGATCTGATAGAGAGAGGAGGGAGTACAGATAGTGATGAAGGAAGAGAGTAAGTTGCCAGCGAGGAAGAATTATCGTTTGGATGGAGAGTCGGGATTGATGTGGTAGTGGTGCGATGACAAAGAGTTGGAAGAATAGAAGCGGAGAGGACCGAGGCTATGGTTCTAGGTGCTAGACTCTCCTGACACTGTGAGCTTGGCTGTCCTGTGAAATCAATAAGTGGTTTCTGTTTATGGCTAGGATTGGTGTTTGTGTTTCAGAGTGATTAGGTTTGCATGTGTGTGTGAGTATGTCTGAAAGAAGTTATACGTGTTTATAGCCAAAGCCACCTCCCCTCTCTTCCTCCTGCCCTATACTCCCAGCTACAGAAATAAACATCACCCCACAGACTGACAGACTGCACGCTTTTGTCTGGGACTGAATTCCAGAGTCTCAGGGATGTGATATTTCTATGGCCCTAAGCCAAACAGACAGCCATGTACTAAACCCCCTCACAGTGGGTTTTGATCAGAAGTGGCACCTCATCTTGACAACGCTTTGCTCCGCTTGCAATTTGCATAAAATAGAGCAGAGCTCAACTTTTTCTACCACTCCGCTAGCAGGGATCTCGCCATTCAACTTCCCACAATCCCTTGCACATTTCTCTGCATGCCCTCATTGAAAATGAAGGGGGTTGGGACTTCTCCTGCCAAATTCCTTGTTGGTAAAAACTATGCGTTACTCTTTCCCACTCTCTGGTAAGGAGGTCTATACATATACACCCCCCTCCTCCCCCTCTCCCTCTCTCTGTCTCCCTCTCTGTCACTCTCTCTCTCTCCCCCTCTCTCCCTCTTTCTCTGTCTCCCTCTCTGTCACTCTCTCTCTCCCCCTCTTTCTATGTCTCCCTCTCTGTCACTCTCTCTCTCCCCCTCTCTCCCTCTTTCTCTGTCTCCCTCTCTGTCACTCTCTCTCTCCCCCTCTCTCCCTCTTTCTCTGTCTCCCTCTCTGTCACTCTCTCTCTCCCCCTCTCTCCCTCCCTCCCTCTCCCTGTCTCCCTCTCTATGTCTCTCTCCCTCCCCCCTCCCTCCCCCTCTCTCCCTCTTTCTCTGTCTCCCTCTCTGTCACTCTCTCTCTCCCCCTCTCTCCCTCCCTCTCCCTGTCTCCCTCTCTATGTCTCTCTCCCTCCCCCTCTCTCTCTCTCTCTCTCTCTCTCTCTCTCTCTTCCTCCTTCTATTATGGATATTCACATACTTAATTAATGTATTCATGTTTCCTCACGCACTAATTTGTATAAATAAAGTTAGGATTTACTGATCTGTCATAGGAGAGCCTTGGTTTTTTATTTCTCCATCCTACAGCAGCCTTTATAAATAAACAGCAGCATGACAGGAAGCAAACCTCTCAGTGTGCTACGCTGTGCCTTGGCTGGGCCTGAGGTGAGACAGGAAGAGAGAGAAAGTGGAAATGTTAGTGTGTGTATGTGGGGGAGGGGGGGCAAACCACTGTCCTATTTCGCCTTCCAATCCCCATCCCTCTAACCCCTCCACTGGGCCTTAGATGGAGTGGGAGAAGACAGACACAGACATGTGTCTCTGATGGTGAACTGGGTGACCCTGTACTTGAGAAAACCTTACTACTTTTATCTGAGTGGTTGAAAGTGAGCCACAATGACTGTGGTTGAGTAATGTATCAAGGTCTGTGCATTCATTCTGAAGTGTATGTTTTCCTCGATGTTTGAGCCAGAGCATTGTTGTGTCTGTGTGGTCTGTCTGCAGGTGTACCTGAAGGCCCCTATGATCCTGAATGGAGTGTGTGTGATCTGGAAGGGCTGCATAGACCTGCAGCGCCTGGATGGGATGGGCTGTCTGGAGTTCGATGAGGAGAGAGCACAGGTACTGTGTCATACCATTACATTACACCCCCTGGTCTCCAACCACACCAACACAAAACACAACTAGATAGAACAATTGGCTACAGTATATACACACATTGACATACACCTCTAGACAAACTACTTTTGAATGACTTAACTAAAAGTCAACTAAGCAGGTTGCGCCCCTACCCCTATGCATATACAAACAAAACACCCACTCATCAGTCCAAACAAACTGTGTGTCTCTGTGTGTCTCTCCCACTCTGTGTGTGTTCAGCATGAGGATGCCCTGGCACAGGCATCCTTTGAGGAGTCGCGTAGGAGGACCCGGGACTTTGAGGACAGAGACCGCTCGCACCGGGAGGACCTGGAGGTGAGAAAGGCTGGACTGGCTGACAGGCCTGGATGGGGTGGTGATGTCCCCTCTAGTCACATGATTAGTGCTAACGCTAAGAAGTGTTGTTGGAATATGATGATTGGTTGTGTTTGTTACCATGAGAACTCTTATTGTGTGAATAACTCATTTAGTTTTTTATATTTACCATTAACACAATCATGAACTCATTGTGGTGTGTGTGTGTGTGTGTGTGTGTGTGTGTGTGTGTGTGTGTGTGTGGGTGTGTGTGTGTGTGTGTGTGTGTGTGTGTGTGTGTGTGTGGGGGGGGGGCTGTGTTTGTATTTCATCTTAAAGCATTTTTATGGTATGTAGGTTTAGTGCATGAAGAGTTTATTCATGATTAGAACACACAGACCCTAAATGCAACCCCTCTAAGATGAAAACCAAACTGTGTTTTTTTAGGACCCTGTGGCATCAAAAATCTGGGACTGATGGCATTCAAGGACCAGGGTCTGTCTTCTTTGCTTATCAATGTCCCTCTGTCATGCACTAAACCCTGTGTGTGGTGTGTGTGTTGTCTGTGTGTTGCCTGTGTGAGTGTGTTTGTGAATCAACCCGAGAGCATGTGCATGTATGTGAACAATTTGAAGTATCTGAGTCTGCCTGTTTTAGTGCCTGCATGTGCAGAGAGAGAGAATGAGGGAATGACAGAGAGAGAGAAAGAAAGTTACATATGAACTGTATCTGTTGAGTTAACACACTGTGTAATGAATGCTTAGTGATAATGTGGGTTCCTTCCCTCTCATCCCCCATAAACTGTCTCAGGGTCAGTCATATGAATATGCTTTATGGATTTTTTTATGCATTTTATGATAGTGGGACGTGTGCAGGTCAGGACATCCTACCAGGGTATAAGCTGGAAGACTGGAAGACAGACCCCCCACACACACTTTCCCCCAGTGCCTAATGGAGAACAGACCTCCACACACACACCACCCACCCTCACCCTGCTGCCGGAGGAGTACGCTGCAAGGCCTGCTGGGACATATCTGCCACAGCTTGGCAGCACATGATGAGGGAGAGGGAGGGAGGGAGATCTGAAGCAGGGCTTTCATGTTCACATCTAGTATTTCTTACCTCAGAAACATACCTTCCAGTTCCCTCAGGAAGAATTGTATCTTTTCTTCTGAAAATCTATAAGGCAATGCTCTTTATGGAGATATTATGTATTGGTCAAAGAAAAATAACATATCATTATTTTCTCTACTGACATTGAGACTGGATCTCCTCCAGGCTCGAACAGAACAGCGTGTGGAAGGTGTGCACATAATGAACATATGATATATACTGTATTCTAACGGAAGACTGTCCATGTGTTCCATTCTCAAATACTGACTGTGGTGGAAACATGAAACCCCCTAATCATTTTCATTACATTTAAATGTTTTTTTTTAATCCAAGTTGAAATAGCAGAATGTCGTCTCATAAACTGCTGTGATCCAGAATTTTCTGATTGGACTGTAGCATTTAGCGATTTCTTTAATTAGTGAATCCCTGTGCTCTGTTGTCCTCTCAGGGAAGGAGAAAAATGATATTGTTGGTTTTATTTTAGATAAAGATTTGCATTTGGACATCAGGACCGTGTTTTTATGTGATATGAGCGCCTGGCTCTTGAGTACTTTCAGCCGTTGCATTTCTGTGGTCTGAACTTATACTCAGTCCACTGTAACTCAAGGCCAACAGCACAATGACAGTCTGCCATCAGTGGTAGCTGGGAGGCCTCTTTAAGGGTTTAGAAACCTGTCATTTAGTTCAGAAATCACAGCTGTTCTTTAGCAGGGATATCAGTGTCAGCTCTTGAGTATGTATGTCTAAGTACAGCATATAAGGTTGATTCCTCTGCTGTGTGACCTGTACTTGTTTTGGTCACTGTGTAATGAATATGTATAATGAATATTGTCCAGGTTTTATGTTTTTCCTGTGTGTGTGTGTGTGTGAGTGTGTGTGTGTGTGTGTGCGTGTGCGTGTGCGTGTGTGCGTGTGCGTGTGTGCGTGTGTGCGTGTGTGTGTGTGTGCGTGTGTGCGTGTGTGCGTGTGTGTGTGTGTGTGCGTGTGCGTGTGTGCGTGTGAGAGCGATTCAGGACAGGACAGTGATGGCCATCTAGATGATTGATGAAGATAAGATGGATGCAGAATAAATGGTCCAGGCCCCATTCTGCTGGTGGAGTTAGAGGATGAATGATGTGCTGCCAGTAAAAGTATTAATATAGCATTAGTATTGATTTTTATTAGGATCCCGGTCTGCCCTGCCTAATCTCAGCTCTATTGACTTGTGGTACAGGCTAGCGCTCTGCCGGCTGGCTCAATGATCGATCACTGTGCTTGTCCTCTCCTCTCTGCCCCCCCGTAACTACGACAGCACTCCACTCAGGGCTGAGGCTTACTGTAATGCTTCTCCTCAAAAGAATAATCCTTTGACTGTAGAGTAGTTGCTGCACTTCTTACAGTATGTTATTACGTACTGAGTCCATGTTTCAAATCATGATAAAAAGTTGAATCCTTCCTGATGTTTCTTTATATTACTCCTTAGCTCTGCTTGTTTTGGAGGTTGGTCCGGTTCACATTGCATGGTGTGTGGCCTGAGACGTTGTTTTTTCTTCAACCATCACCAAACCGTAACTGGTGTATTTGGCTCACTGACTCAAGGACAGCTCTGACGCCTTCCGTTTGTAATCTGGGTGAATATGAGTGATAACTAAGGCAGAAGCATCCGTGTGTGTGTGTGTGTGTGTGTGTGTGTGTGTGTGTGTGTGTGTGTGTGTGTGTGTGTGTGTTGTGTGTGTGTGTGTGTGTGTGTGTGTGTGTGTGTGTGTGTGTGTGTGTGTGTGTGTGTTTGTGTGTGTGCCCATGCATATGTGTGTTGTTGTTGTCAAAATCACTCTGCAACTACTGAGTAAAACTTTGATCGGCCAGTTCATAAAATCTTGTTAAGTTCATAAAAATCTTCTTAAATTCTTTATATTTAACTATAGGGCTATTAATTGTTTTGAAGACACTCTATTTACGTTTATGATTCTGAAGTGGAAGAATGGATGAGCATCAGTGTCTCATTTAGGATTAGAGTAGTAGACTGAACCAGGGTTAGAAGGAGCTATTATGGTGAGTCATTTGGATGACGACTACATGCCATTTCGGCTGAGAGACCAGCGTCTGCTTTCTCCCTCTGTCTGCCTGTCTGTCTGTCTGCCTGTCTGTCTGCCTGTCTGTCCGTCTGTTTCACAGATATCTATGTTGGGAGAGATGTAGACGCAGACACATAAACATATGTATCTGTGACAGGCAGACGAGTCATTTTTTATTTTTAAAGCATGTTATGTTGAAGACTTCCCCGACGACTAATGACTGTCTGCTATTCGGCCCAAAAAAGAAAATCAATTTTTAGCCTCAGCTGGAAGCTCTCTGGTGCCCTCTGCCGAATATACTGTATGACATATACTGCACTCACTTTTGCCCCATCTAAGGCCATTCTCAACACATTACACACACACACTCATGATATTGTGTGCTATATTAAATCTGCCCCCCCCCCCCGCCATCTCTCTGCCCCCCCCCCCCCCCCCCCCCCCCCATCTCTCTCTCCCTGTGCCAACAGCCCAGGCGACAGCAGGACCCCAGCCCTGGCACCAACATGGGCAACAACGCTGATGATCACAAGATGCGCTAGAGGCCAGAGAGACGCAGGGGGTGGGGTCAGGGTGACCTGTCCATCGTACTATGCCAGTCTCACACCCTGTCACCAAGCTGTTAACTGGAGAGACCAAAGTCCACATTGCTAGGGATTTGGGGGTGGGTGGGGGTGGGGCCCTTTTTCATTTTAAGAAGGGACTGGGTGAGGTGGGTGTCCATTTTTAAGTGTGGTGTAAGAGGATCGACCCAAACCTCCTTGTCTTCTGGGGGGTTTTGCACTATCTGATACATTCAGTTTAGTACCCACATTGCCTTCTGTATGCATGGAGCACCTGCCTACCTATGTTTTCTTTTGTCCCTCTATGCAAGCTATTTCGGCAGCACTTTCTTTTACAATGCTTTATAAATAGGAAATTACTGGGTGATTAAATGGAACACATTTGTTCTTAAATAATTCCGTATTCTTCCTAAATTGTTACATTTCTAATAATTCCAAATATCTTCTTCCATCTTCCTTATTGTTTCCCATAAAGTTTGTTTCAAATCAGGTAGCACCTGAGGAGCACTGAGCATAAATGTATTTCACGCTAAATTCTAATCTATTGATAATTACTTATTAAAGCGGCAATCAGAAGTTGAAACAATAACATTGCGTCCACCCTACCCGTTTCTGTAAAAAGCTGAGGGATGGGGCTGGAGAAATGTAACCACTCTCAAATTCATAGACTACGCTATGGATGCAAGGACTGACTATCCATGATATCAAAATTATAGTTTTAACCATGTTTTGAGGCTATATAGTCTTTGTTTACATTTATTTTGTTTCGAAACATTGGAGTAAAACAAGCTTCCCACTGGGCACACACTGATTAAATCAATGTTGTTACAACATAATTTCAATGAAATTACGTTGAACCAACGTGGAATAGACTTTGAATTGACGTCTGTGCCCAGTGGGTTATATTTTGGGTTCTGATGCGGTACGACAGTTGAAATAAGCTTATGAGGCATTTATAAATTATATTCTTCAAGAATCAATGAGTATGTATCATTAATTTTCACTACATGACCAAAAGTATGTGGACACCTGCTTATCAAACATCTCATTCCAACATCATGGGCATTAATATGGAGTTGGTCCCCCCTTTGCTGCTATAACAGCCTCCACTCTTCTGGGAAGGCTTTCCACTAGATGTTTGTTTCCACCCAGCCACAAAAGCATTAGTGAGGTCGGGCACTGATATTGGGCGATTAGGCCTGGCTCGCAGTCGGCGTTCCAATTCATCCCAAAGGTGTTCGATGGGGTTGAGGTCAGGGCTCTGTGCAGGCCAGTCAAGTTCTTCCACACCGATCTCGACAAACCATTTCTATATGGACCTCGCTTTGTGCACGGGGGCATTGTCATGCTGAAACAGGTAAGGCCCTTCCCCAAACTGTTGCCACAAAGTTGGATGCACAGAATTGTCTAGCATGTCATTGTACGCTGTAGGGTTAAGATTTTCCTTCACTGGAACTAAGGGGCCTAGCCCGAAGCATGAAAAACAGCCCCAGACCATTATTCCTGGCACTATTCATTCGGGAATGTAGTGTTCTCCTGGCATCCACCAAACCCAGATTTGTCTTTCGGACTGCCAGATGGTGAAGTGTGATTCAGCACTCGCCGGTCCCGTTCTGTGAGCTTGTGTGGCCTACCACTTCGTGGCTGAGCCGTTGTTGCTCCTAGACGTTTCCACTTCACAATAACAGCACTTGCAGTTGACCGGGGCAGCTCTAGAAATTTTACGAACTGACTTGTTGGGAAGTTGGCATCCTATGACAGTTCCATGTTGAAAGTCACTGTGCTCTTCAGTACGGGCCATTCTACTACCAATGTTTGTCTATGAAGATTGCACATGGCTGTGTGCAATCCACACAGCCAAATCCACTAATATGAAGGGGTGTCCACAAACTTTTGGCCAAGTTTATATGTCCAAAAATGGATGTAGCAACTGTAGTTTGGAAATAGGCCTTTTTTGGTTCCAGGTAGAATAACCATTTTTGATTCCAGGTGGAACCATTTTGGTTTTCATGTAGAACCCTCTGTGGGAAGGGTTCTACCTGGAACCAAAAGGGTTCTATCTAGTACCAGAAAGGGTTCAAAAAAGGGTTCTCCTATGGGGACAGCCGAAATAACCCTTTTATGTTCCAGATAGCACCATCAAGTACAAATAGTTACCAATCAATCACCTATTGATTTTGTATTTATAAAGGACTATAAAAGATTGCTTAACGGCTATAATTTATCATATTATAGCACTATTTTAATGAAATTGTATTTTTTATTATTTTATTCATGTTTTGTGTGAAAGTCATGATGTTTACTTTTTTATTTCTTTTCTCTATATATAAATACTGTATTTGTATGTCTTTATGCTATCGTATGGGATATCAGTAGAATATGTAAAGTTGTGTTCAAGAAAAGTTACTTTTACAAAGAGACTGTTGATTTCCCGGATGAGGAAGGTCTATCATCCTCAGCGCTTTCTGTCTTCCTGTCTCCTCCATGTTAGCAGCATATTTTAACAGTCTTTGAACATGACTCTAGCAGCACATAGCGCACAATGAGCTCAGTGTCTCTGAGCTCGCTCTTTGGAAGTTGAGGCAAAGAGGCTTTCTCCTCTGCATTGTTTTTTTTATTATTCTCTTTATTTCACGTTTCATCCAGATCAGAGTTTGTAACGTCTAAGCAGTAACTTTCTCTTTTTTTGATCCATTGCGGCTTCATTCCAGAGGTTTGTCGCACATTTTGATCCAGCTCTGGGATCTATCTCCCTGAAAATTATGCAAGGACACAGCAACATTATCTCACTAACTTACCCTCCAGTTTTGTTTGGTATGTTTCAGGTAATCTGAATATCTTTGAGTTTCATCAACTATTGTGCTGTTGTCAGTGTTTCTTCCTCATCCTTTACAGGAATACAGTTTTAACAGTTCATTCATATGAAGTTGTCTGTACTGGGGATTAGAGAGAGCAACATCTTTAAAGAGATTGAAGACTCTCTATTGGAATAAATGATGTGTGTAAACCCTGAATGGCTAACACGGATGGCTGTATTGAAGCCACCATGCAGCCATCTTGGTACTCCTTCTCCGTTGTAAAAGATTTTGGAAGCTATAGAAATGCATTTATTAATGTCTACATTTGTTTTTGACACATTTATTCTATTACAGACACATTAATGCATACTTTTAAATTATATGTGAGTTAAACATAAAAAAATGAATAATCTCGAAAAAAATTTTTTTAGAGAGTACTAATGTTACTGTCCCCACTACAACAAAAAAATACTCAAATACATGTCAATTTCACCATACATTTTTTTTTCAAAAACTGTAGAATCATTCATTCCTATAGATGCGGTAAAGAGGTCAATCGAACTTGACCAAAACAATGGAATTGCCATGGAAACGTGTGAGGGAAAGGGCCATGGGGGGAAAGATAGCCTAAATGTAGGCTATTGTTAATATTGGTATTTCACACTATGTTGAGGTGAAAATCAGAGTATAATGCTTTTATGGATGTTAACCCCAACACATGTTCATGTCATCGTTACCAATCAATTGCATTACAGTTAAAAACGAATTTGACTACCACCAACAATTTTTGTATGCTCGCTATATTCCTGTATGCTAGCTATATTTCTCTATGCTAACTATATTTCTGTATGCTAGCTATATTTCTCTATGCTAGCTATATTTCTCTATGCTAGCTATATTTCTGTATGCTAGCTATATTTATCTATGCTAGCTATGCTCACCAGCTTATACGAAGTGGAGTTAGCATATAGCAGTCACATCTTCTAAACCTGAAAAGGGACAGACAAATATATCCAAATCGGACTTAAGAAACCACATTGTGTACCTGTTACAATACATATATAATGACGGATTTGATGAATACTCACTTTGTTAGATCAGATTTGTTGACTGTGCGCCAATCTGGTATATGGAACGTCTGCATTCCATTGACTCCTTTAACGCATCTATGGAGGACTGCTCCTACTGGGTAGTGCCAATATGGTTGACCGGTGGCTTCAAGGGCTCTCAATGGCCAATACATAGAATCAGCAATCCAGGGTTTATATAAATGATTGATTGCAATCCAGCACTGTTTCAACCAGTCATGAAATATTGGGATGAAATAGACCAAGAGTCAGTCAGGAGATTTTTTCCTCAAAATAAATAAGATGAATCACAGAAATATAGGCAGTATTTAAATCAGTTTGAACAGAGATGGATTGTACAGTCTGGGGCTCAATAAACTGCATATGAAATTAAAGGAGAGAGCTATGGTCAAGTCTAGCAGCAGTGATGAACCTGTGGTTTTCTTCCATTCATTTGAAATGCATCAGCTCAGTATTTTATTCAAAGTGAATTTGCTTTAATTTGAATAAAGAGGAAAGGTGGAGGAAGTATCCTATGTTTTGTAAAGAGACAAACGTTAGCAAGTTGTAAGATGTGGATGTGCAGGTCAGAAATAATGGGGTTTAGGTGGACAGAGGGAGAGGCAGTGGTTTGTCACACTTTGCTATCGAAGCAAGTTCTAATTTCATACTGCATGGGATTGTATTTCCTTGAGTTAGGTTTTTATCCCAAATACTTCTATTACACATATTTGCATAATGTTTCACATCCCACTAATGATGCAGTTCTTTTGCATTTACATCTCATAAAAACAATGTGTCAGGCCTTAGCTTGTTGCTTTAGTGTATCAAAGAGTTACTCAGTCAGTCATCTCAAGGTAGCATACCAATGTGGGTAACAGGAACGCACATGTTTACGTTATCTTCCATAGACCATTGTGATGTTTAAACAATGTGTACAGTATTTCACAATATTCTGGGAGCTCTATTTCAAGTGGTTTGTTTGATATCTACTCCAGTGTATAGATTACCTGATAGAAGTGTCAGTGCACAAAACATGTTGGACACTCAGAAACTAACTGGCCTACCTCCAGCTACAACCAAAAACAAATAGAAATCTTGGGTATTTATTACTTCACGATTTTGTGAATCTTTATTTCATTTAAATGTTTGTTACAGATGTAGGATCATAATTTGAACCAGTTTGCTACAGCAGGAAAATAATCCTGCAGCAACAGGAAATGTGAATTACTATGTGGATTTTGATTAATGGACATTTTTGTAGGGGTTGATAAATGTTTCTTAATGGAAAATCAAGTCTGAAATATCAAAGTGGAAATACATCTCAAATACACAACACGTTTTAAATGTTGTGCATTGCAGGAAAGTTATCCTGCAACAGGGCGATCAAAATTAAGATCCTACATCTGTAAATAGTGTGATTTGTGTGCATGAGGTCAGGAATGTCCAAAACACTGGAGTTATGATATACCCTACCTAGTGATGGGTGTCCCAGCCTAGATTTCCAACATAATTGATTACAATCCCTGGAGAACAGGCCCTCCTCTCGTCTCTCCCTTCATGTGTAGGCCTACTCCCCAGAGCCCCAGCTAGCTGGTACCCCGTCTGAGCTTCTCCCGTCACTTTAATGCTGGCATTAATGCTGGCATTAACACCAGAGACTGTCCTAGTTATTTTTATAAATTGTTTATTTTATTATTTGTTTTAAGTTATTGATACAGGTTGACCTTTGTTTTGTTCAGGTTACGCAATGAAGAACTGTGTATTTCTGTGTTTAATGGCCTATCTTTTAACATTTTACTGAATAATTTAGGTTTCTTTCTCTCTGTTTTATGGTTTAGCTTGTATGGCTTGTTTTGTTAAGGGGAAACTTAAATATGAAGTGTTGAATTTGACATGTTTCGTAATAAATTTGTAACAATCGTTGTACTTGGTTTTTAAGAATCACTCTTACCAGTAACACTAATTTATTACTGACTTTAAAACTGTCTACAGCGCACACTTTTGACTGGTATTGTACAGTTGAAGTTGGAAGTTTACATACACTTAGGTTGGAGTCATTAAAACTCTTTTTTCAACCACTCCACAAATTTCTTGTTAACAAACTATAGTTTTGGCAAGTCGGTTAGGACATCTACTTTGTGCATGACACAAGTCATTTTTCCAACAATTGTTTACAGACAGATTATTTCACTTATAATTCACTGTGTCACGATTCCAGTGGGTCAGAAGTTTACATACACTAAGTTGACTGTGCCTTTTAACAGCTTGGAAAATTCCAGAAAATGATGTCATGGCTTTAGAAGCATCTGATAGGCTAATTGACTTGAGTCAATTGGAGGTGTATGTGTGGATGTATATCAAGGCCTACCTTCAAACTCAGTGCCTCTTTGCTTGACATCATGGGAAAATCAAAAGAAATCAGCCAGGACCTCAAAAAAAAGGTTGTAGACCTCCACAAGTCTGGTTCATCCTTGGGAGCAATTTCCAAACACCTTAAGGTACCACGTTCATCTGTACAAACAATAGTACGCAAGTATAAACACCATGGGAACACGCAGCCGTCAAACTGCTCAGGAAGGAGACACGTTCTGTCTCCTAGAGATGAACGTACTTTGGTGCGAAAAGTGCAAATCAATCCCAGAACAACAGCCAACAGCAAAGGACCTGGTGAAGATGCTGGAGGAAACAGGTACAAAAGTATCTATATCCACAGTAAAACGAGTCCTATATCGACATAACCTGAAAGGCCACTCAGCAAGGAAGAAGCCACTGCTCCAAAACCGCCATAAAAAAGCCAGACTATGGTTTGCAACTGCACATGGGGACAAAGATTGTACTTTTTGGAGAAATGTCCTTTGGTCTGATGAAATAGAACTGTTTGGCCGTAATGACCATCATTATGTTTGGAGGAAAAAGGGGGAGGCTTGCAAAACGAAGAACACCATCCCAACAGTGAACCACAGCGGTGGCAGCATCATGTTGTGGGGGTGCTTTGCTGCAGGAGGGACTGGTGCACTTCACAAAATAGATGGCATCATGAGGATGGAAAATTATGTGGATATATTGAAGCAACATCTCAAGACATCAGTCAGGAAATTAAAGCTTGGTTGCAAATGGGTCTTCCAAATGGACAATGACCCCAAGCATACTTCCAAAGTTGTGGCAAAATGGCTTAAGGACAACAAAGTCAAGGTATTGGAGTGGCCATCACAAAGTCCTGACCTCAATCCTATAGAAAATTTGTGGGCAGAACTGAAAAAGTGTGTGCGAGCAAGGAGGCTTACAAACCTGACTCAGTTACACCAGCTCTGTCAGGAAGAATGGGCCAAAATTCACCCAACTTATTGTGGGAAGCTTGTGGAAGGCTTGTGGGAGGAAATTATTTGATGGTCCTATGAATAGTTACTGTGCTCAACAAGTTGCTAGTCTCAGGTTTAGTGAGTTCTATGTGTGCTCAGAACAAGTTTTGCATCATTCAGTCACAAGACTGAAGTGTGTAAAGACACGAGTTGGTAAACAGAACTGGAGATTACCTTTTGTGTCCCTTTGATATTTTAAGTTGAAATTGTGCACCAATATTGCATTTGAAAAGACTATTATATTAAATGAAGTTCCCTTTAATATAGACCACATGGAAAATTGAATAAATTTGATTTTTTTATTTGAATAAAGAAGACCTACTAAAGTGCCAAAATCCAGCATTTTCACATGTCCCTCTGTGACTTCTAGGAAGATTTTAACCCACTGAACCCCAAGTTTTCACCATCATTGTAAAGCCCTAGTATTTTGTTGTTTTGACAAAGTGATTTCTGAAGATGTATTATTATTTATTTGATCTAATAGTCACATCCTGGTGTAGAAGCAGGTAAGCTGGTTCTACTCTTGTTTGGTCATTTTCTGGTGTTTTGTGGTGCATAACTGAGTTGGGTTGAGCATAACATGTCAACCCTGTTACCCATAGACAGACGGTCTAGAAATGTTTTAACAATTTCATTTTTTTGTGAAGCTTGCATTCCCCCCCAAACAATTCCCCAAATTACGCTACCCAGAACGTAGTCAAACAGACACTCATAACAGTCAACCTACTGTGGGACAGATAGGCACATCTTTGTAGCCTATTACAACCACCGTTACCAGTGCAGGTCTAGGCTACACCTGTATGCTCATTGAGATAAATATAGAACATGAGTGAAAATAATAAGCATGAATTTTAAGTCCAAATATTTCTGTTTAATACTGTAAGTGAATATTAATGAGAAATGAAATATTAAATAAGCTACCCACAGAAAAGTTTTGATAGTTTGATTATAAATGATTTGTGTTAATTGCACTAATTATATAAATGTGCAAACACAGACATTTCCACATAGATGTTGCAGCCTATAATTTAAAAATGAAAGATTCAATTAAAATTAAAATATATACGGCACCAGTCAAAAGTTTGGACACACCTACTCATTCAAGGGTTTTTCTTTATTTTTATTATTTTCTACACTGTATGAATAATGGAATTATGTAGTAACCAAAAATATATTTGAGATTCTTCAAAGTAGCCACCCTTTGCCTTGATGACAGCTTTGCACACTCTTGGCATTCTCTCAACCACTTATGAGGTAGTCACCTGGAATGCATTTCAATTAACAGGTGTGCCTTCTTAAAAGTTAATTTGTGGAATTTCTTTCCTTAATGCGTTTGAGCCAATCAGTTGTGCTGTGACAAGGTAGGGGTGGTATACAGAAGACAGCCCTATTTGGTAAAAGACGAAGTCCATATTATGGCAAGAACAGGTCAAATAACCAAAGAGAAATGACAGTCCATCATTACTTTAAGACATGAAAGTCAGTCAATATGGAACATTTCAAGAACTTTGAAAGTTTCTTCAAGTGCAGTCGCAAAAACCATCAAGCGCTATGATGAAACTGGCTCTCATGAGGACAGCCACAGGAAAGAATGACCCAGAGTTATCTCTGTTGCAGAGGATAAGTTCATTAGAGTTACCAGCCTCAGAAATTGCAGCCCAAATAAATGCTTCACAGAGTTCAAGTAACAGACACATCTCAACATCAACTGTTCAGAGCAGACTGCGTGAATCAGGCCTTCATTGTTGAATTGCTGCAAAGAAACCACTACTAAAGGACACCAATAATAAGAAGAGACTTGCTTGGGCAAGAAACACAAGCAATGGACATTAGACCAGTGGAAATCTGTCCTTTGGTCTGATGAGTCCAAATTTGAGATTTCTGATTCCAACTGCCGTGTCTTTGTGAGACGCAGAGTAGGCGAACAGATGATCTCTACATGTGTTGTTCCCACCGTGAAGCATGGAGGAGGAGGTGTAATGATGTGCGGGTGCTTTGCTGGTGACACTGTGTGATTTATTTATAATTCAAGGCACACTTAACCAGGATGGCTACCACAGCATTCTGCAGCGATACTCCATCCCATCTGGTTTGCACTTAGTGGGACTATCATTTGTCATTTGTTTTTCAACAGGACAATGACCCAACACACCTCCAGGCTGTGTAAAGGCTATTTGACCAAGAAGGAGAGCGATGGAGTGCTTGCATCAGAAGACCTGGCCTCCACAACCACCCGACCTCAACCCAATTGAGATGGTTTTGGATGAGTAGGACCGCAAAGTGATGGAAAAGCAGCCAACAAGTGCTCAGTATATGTTAGAACTCCTTCAAGACTGTTGGAAAAGCATTCCAGGTGAAGCTGGTTGAGAGAATGCCAAGAGTGTGCAAAGCTGTCATCAAGGCAAAGGGTGATACTTTGAAGAATCTAAAATCTAAACTATATGTTTGTTTAACACTTTTTTGGTTACTACATGATTCCACATGTGCTGTTTCATAGTTTTGGCGTCTTCACTATTATTCTACAATGTAGAAAATAGTAAAAATAAAGAAAAACCTTTGAATGAGTCAGTGTGTCCAAACTTTTGACTGGTACTATATATATATATATATATATATATATATATATACTCTATATTTACAAAAGTATGTGGACACCCCTTCAAATGAGTGGATTTGGCTTTTTCAGCATACCTGTTGCTGACAGATATATAAAATCTAGCACACAACCATACAATCTCCATATACAAAACATTGGCAGTAGAATGGCCATTCGTGAAAAGCTCAGTGACTTTCAATGTGGCACCGTCATAGGATGCTGGAAAACAAGTCAGTTCGTCAAATTTCTGCCCTACTAGAGCTGCCCCGGTCAACTGTAAGTACTGTTATTGTGAATTGGATCAACAACGGCTCAGCCGCGAAGTGGTAGGCCACATAAGGTCACAGAATGGGACCGCAGAGTGCTGAAGAGCATGGGGCATAAAAAACATCTGTCCTCGGTTGCAATAATCCTTACCGAGTTCCAAATTGCCTCTGGAAGCAACTTCAGCACAATAACTGTTTTTCGGGTGCTTCATGAAATGGGTTTCCATGGCCGAGCAGCTGCACACAAGCCTAAGATCACCATACGTGATGCCAAGCATCGTCTGGAGTGGTGTAAAGCTTGCCGCCATTGGACTCTGGAGCAGTGGAAACGCCATCTCTGGAGTGATAAATCACGCTTCACCATCTGGCAGGCCGATGGATGAATCTGAGTTTGGCGGATGCCAGGAGAATGCTACCTGCCCCAATGCATAGTGCCAACTGTAAAGTTTGGTGGAGGAATAATGGTCTGGGGCTGTTTTTTGTGGTTCAGGCAGCTTAGTTCCAGTGAAGGGAAATCTTTACGCTACAGCATACAATGACATTCTAGATGATTTTGTGCATCCAACTTTGTGGCAACATGTCAATGCCCCAGTGCACAAAGCGAGGTCCATACATGAATGGTTTGTCAAGATCGGTGTGAAAGAACTTGACTGACCTGCACAGGGCCCTGACCTCAGCCCCATCGAACACCTTTGGGATGAATTGGAATGCCGACTGCGAGCCAGACGTAATCGCCCTACGTCAGTGCCCGACCTCACTAATGCTCTTGTGGCTGAATGGAAGTATTTGGGCTCCTGGAAGCATTTGGGCTCCCGAGTGGCGCAGTGGTCAAAGACACTGCATCTCAGTACAATAGGCGTCACTGCAGTACCAGGTTTGAATCCAGGCTGCATCACATCCGGCTGTGATTGGGAGTCCCATAGGGCAGCGCACAATTGGCCCAGCGTCGTCCGGGGGTAGGCCGTCATTGTAAATAAGAACTTGTCATTAACTGACTTGCCTAGTTAAATACAAACGTTTAAAAAGTCCCAGGAGAAATGTTACAACTTCTAATGGAAAGCCTTCTCAGAAGAGTGGAGGCTGTTATAGCAGCAAACGTGCGACCAGCTCCTTAATAGCGATGACTTTGGAATGAGATGTTCGACGAGCATGTGTCCACATACTTTTGGTCAGGTAGTGCATGTTGAACAATATTCGGCAGAACCTCCCACTTGGTCAGCTGACCAGGAAGTGGGTGTTTCTTCGCGATCTACAGGAAGTTGAATAATCAGCTGATACTGGAGGTGTTTTGATGGAAGTTGCTGTTGTTTGTGGAGAGTTTTTATTCCTTCTCTTCAAATCATTATAAAGACACATCAAACGATAAAAGGAATTCTGTGAACTTTGAACTAATAGTGAGGTTTTGAATATTAGCTAAGTGACACGGTTGTAATTTCGATTCATAGCTGCCTGTATTGCTATTGAGTCCTCGATAATGAAGAAAATAGCAACGTAGCTGACGTTAGTCAACGCTTTGAGACGTTCTTTGTTTATGTTGTGCCAGACATAGCTGCAGTGTTTGGTTTCGTCTTTTTGAAGATCGTGTTATATTTGTTTATAATTGTGCGTGAATATCGATTACAATAACGTTACAGCGGAGCTAATGTTAACGATAGCTAGCTAGCATAACTACAAGTTACCGACAATTGTTGTCAAGCTGCTGAGTTGTCCTGTAGAGTCTGATCATAAGCGAGACAGCTGAGATGTTTAGATAGTGACGAGTGTGGAAAGACTTCAGTCTAGTTGTTCTGTGGTCGTCATTTGCGCATCACTCAGTCAGTCAGCTCATCTGCGACCTGTTGGTAGAACTAGCTAACGTACATGTCAGCCACCAACCTAAGTCTCAGTTGGCTTTGTGTGTAATTTAGCAAGTTGGTTGCGCAATTCCTATATGCTAGCTACTTGTCAGCAAGGATCACTTCAAAGTATGTTAACAGTAATCGCTCGTCGCTAAATATTTTGTCTTGGTCTCTGAGAACGTACAATTTGTCCCGCTGTCAATATATTTCATGGTGTTTTATGTAAAGCCGTATTGTTTATGAATTAAGTATTTATTGTGTTAACTTCATGTTGTATAGAAACAATAGGAGTGTTTAAGAAGAGGATTAGGCAGTCTAGTATTAAAGAAAGGTCCAGTTCAGGCACAGGCAGAGAACCTTGTTGAAAATCCTTCTCCCTACTTGCCAATGCTGGATCTGGAAGTTGTTCCTGAAAGATCTTTAGGAAATGAACAATGGGAATTCGCGTTAGGTAAGTGACTCCTGAAGAGACTATTGGGTATTTCTTCAACCTACCACACACCTCAACTAATATGCATGTCAGTTGTTTTTAATGTTTGTTTGTCATTTGTAAATGAGAACTAAAGCAATCTCTAATATATTGTCCATGTTCTTGTCACAGGGATGCCATTGGCCCAGGCCATTTCCATTTTACAGAAACACTGCCGCATCATCAAGAATGTCCAGGTTCTTTACAGTGAACAGGTAAGATACTAGTTAACTACTATTGTGTGTGATATAGGGTGTGGGCTGTCAGATTAATTTGACCGTTTTTTGATTGACTGTCCGTTGAAATTATATGTTATGTTTCTGTGCTTCTAGACGCCACTTAGTCATGACCTCATACTCAACTTGACTCAGGATGGAATTAAACTGCTGTTTGATGCCTGTAACCAGAGACTGAAGGTGAGGGAGACATGCTCTGGTTGATCATGGCATGGTCATGGCGCTACAGACAATAAGGCTGTCTATGTTGACTTATCAAGTCTCTCATTACTCATGTTTAGGTGATTGAAGTATACGACTTGAGCAAAGTTAAATTGAAATACTGGTGAGTGATCTCTAGTTCCTTGTTCTAATACCAGTGTGACTGGAGTTGTGTCATAGCAAATGTATACACTATATATACAAAAGTATGTGGACACCTCTTCAAATGAGTGGATTTGGCTATTTCAGCCATACCCGTTGCTGACAGGTGTATAAAATCGAGCACACAGCCTTGCAATCTCCATATACAAACATCGGCAGTAGAATGGCCTTACTGAAGAGCTCAGTGACTGTCAATGTGGCACCGTCATAGGATGCCACCTTTCCAACAATCAGTTTGTCAAATTTCTGCCCTAACAACACTGTAAGTGTTGTTAGAAAGGGTTTGTCAAGATTGGTGTGGAAGAACTTGACTGGCCTGCACAGAGCCCTGACCTCAACCCCATCAAACACCTTTGGGATGAGTTTGAATACCGACTGCGAGGCAAGCCTAATCACCTGACCTCACTAATGCTTTTGTGGCTGAATGAAAGCAAGTCCCCGCAGCAATGTTCCAACATCTAGTGGAAAGCCTTCCCAGAAGAGTGGACGCTGTTATAGCAGCAAAGGGTGGAACAACTCCATATTAATGCCCATGATTTTGCAATGAGATGTTCGACGAGCAGGTTTCCACATAGTTTTGGTCATGTAGTGTATCTGACAGTTTGTCAGACTGGAATAGTTTGTTGTAGTCCATGAGAATAACTTGTTTTGCAAATTGTTTCAGCTTATGTTGGATGTGGGATTTTGTGCTACTACATATACTGTAATAGTATCTACGCCTAAATTGTCATTGTCTTGCAGTGGAGTACATTTCAACACTCAGGCTATAGCACCCACCATAGAGCAGATTGATCAGTCCTTTGGCGCCACACACCCTGGAGGTAAGGGAAGATACAACTTTTAGTCTTATTGATAGTACTGTGGAATGCTGCAAGGCTTGTTGTGTTTGACCATGTTTTCCTCACTCCCCAGTATACAATGCTGCAGAGCAACTTTTCCACCTGAACTTTCGAGGACTCTCCTTCTCCTTCCAGCTTGACTCATGGAATGAAGCTCCCAAGTATGAGGTGAGACTATTACCTTACCCTGCTATATTTATCCCTAGTGTGCTGTTTTTCTGACTGGCTTTATGGTTAACCCTGTTTGACACAGCAACTGTCTTCCATAACTTTCTCTTCTTGTTCAAACCTTACTGGTTTCCCTCACTGATTTTCTGTGCTTTACTTTACCTGGCTGACAAACCCTAATAGACCTTGTTTACCAGATAAAGAACTTGTCTTTCTGTCTTAGAGTATTTGTCTTAGAAAATGATTTCTGTTAGCGATAATGAGAACCCCCGTGCCTATTTTCGACCCCTTGGCAATGAACAAATACATGTACATACTTCATTACCAATACAACATGAGTATTTGGTTTTGAAGCATTTGGTAATGCTGGAATACAAAACAAATTGGCCCCGAAAATTACTCAGTATGTCTTTTTTATGAAAATACATTGTTATAAAGCTGTTGATGTGTGTACTTGTATATCCATGTTTTGAATATGAGCTGTTGAAATGCACACGCCAATCTACTCCCAGTTGTTTTGCTTTGACAGCCTAACTTTGCCCATGGCTTGGCCTCCCTGCAGATTCCACACGGGGCCACAGTGAAACGGATGTACATCTACGCTGGGAACAACCTACAGGACACCAAGTAAGAACATAATGTATTCACAAGCACACCTGGAATAATGGTTGAGCATGGCAAGTTTATGGGGAGATGGAGGAAGCAGGTGGAGGATAGGGTGAAGGGAAAGATACTGTGTGTTTGGTGAGCTTGTTTACTCAGATGTAAATTATTCAACTAACACCACCATTTCCTTTGAATATGATTAGGTTTAAATCTGATGCATTTGAGTTATCTAAATACTTATTATTAAGTATTGAGAGAAAGACATGAATTTGTAATGACCTGACTATGACTCACTCTGTCGTTCCTCAGGGCCCCAGTGATGCCCCTTGCCTGTTTCCTTGGCAACGTTTATGCAGAGTGTGTGGATGTGCTGAGGGATGGGGTGGGGCCACTTGGTCTGAGACTTCGCCTCCTCACTGCAGGTACTTAGCAAGGGGACATTTGAACCCACTCGTGTCCCATGAGTACAACACCATCAGAACTGTGGAATTCAAGCTAAATCTGTTCAGGTTGGTATTCCTTTTGAGGCTTCCTGAGTACATGCCACTGAAGGGACTGGAGGAAGTAGGTATTTTCCTCCTCTAGCTCAATCAGTCCTCAATTCTAATTGGATGAGGCTACTCTTCTCTTCCTCCCTTTAATGAATGAATTCCTCCAGTACTGTTGTAATGGCTGTAATAGAGCCTCATGGTCTGGAGCTACAATATAATCCTTTCCTGCCAGTCCCTCAGGTCTATCACGTTCCATGCTCTCTTCAGTCCACACATTAGCCCGTTAATCTCGTCACCATATATCACCTCTGACATACCCCTCCCCTGGGGAAGCTGAGCTAAACAAATGACCTACTACACCCTTTATTAGAAGGGGAGGAGGGCTATCAAAATATGCCCTCATCAATCTCTGTGTTTAGACGTGTCTCCTTAGACCAGCTGTTTTGTTTGTCTCTGTGGTTTGATGTATGATATACAGTCCTAATGAAACATCTGAGAGGAAGATGTGCTCCAACAGTTTTGCAACACCAGGTCATATTAAGTTTGTATAATGAGTGGTCTTGTTCCTATCCTCCTCAGGGTGTGGGCCCGGGGTGATGGCTGATGCCAAGGTGCGTGCCGTGGAGAGGAACATTTACTTTGGAGACTCCTGTCAGGATGTGCTGAGCGCTCTGGGCTCGCCACACAAAGTATTCTACAAGTCCGAAGACAAGGTTTGGCCCTCCACTCTGCTTCCTGTCTCTTCCTTTCCCTTGACCTGCTCCTTTCAGCAGTTGATATGGTCCTCTATGTTGATAAACAAGCTCTCTTCATGTTTGGGTTTCCTGTTTCAGATGAAGATCCACTCTCCGTCACCTCACAAGCAGGTCCCGTCCAAATGCAATGACTACTTCTTCAACTACTTCACCCTGGGGGTGGTGGGTATTGGTGTTCCATGGGGGGTGGTTAGAGAGGGCTTGCCTTAATTATGTTGACATTAAAGCTCAATGTAGGATGTTGCTTGTTTCTTACCACTGTTTGATTGGTCCCTTTTTGTTTTTTTACCAGGACTTACTCTTTGATTCTAGCACACACCTGGTGAAGAAGTTTGTCCTTCATACTAACTTCCCCGGCCAT
This sequence comes from Salmo salar, assembly GCF_965601325.2. Taxonomy (NCBI): domain Eukaryota; kingdom Metazoa; phylum Chordata; class Actinopteri; order Salmoniformes; family Salmonidae; genus Salmo; species Salmo salar. Next base: position 89,224,224 of record NC_138300.1, on the reverse strand, counting down.
TACAATTTCAACATGTAAGCCTCTCTCTGCTTCAGTTAAGACAGCTGGCACCTCATTGGTCCTTGGCTCAAGTATACCATTTTCAGACATATGATCCATTTGAATAAATGTTTTCCAGTAGAGCCAAAAGAGGCTATTAAACTCCTTAGTGGTGAAGTGATTTAGTCACAGGAGTGCTGTTCACTACACTCAGTAACATGTAACTGTCTCAACACCAGATATCATCGATGCGATTTCAAGATTCCACTTGTCATCAAGAAAGGTGAGTTTTCTAATCAGCATTTTTATTGTATTTGGTGAACTCTGCCTGTCTCCTCACGTATCCCTGTCTGTCTTTCAGAAGGTGCTGCCGCTCAGAGGGAGGACTGCACCCTCACTACCTACAGCAAGGTCAGACATGCCTACACTGCTCAGTCTTTGCCTAGCTCACTCAAGAGTAGTGAAAAGAGCAACTATGGGTGAATGTTATAGCTACTTCAGACGAGGTTTGTGTTCTTCTGACTGACTATGGTTGATTCTCCCGTAGTGGGATCAGATTCAGGAGCTGCTTGGACACCCCATGGAGAAGCCTGTCGTGCTCCACAGGTAAGAGATGTCTGGATTATAATTTACATGACTTCTGTCAGTTGAAACCTTTTCACTGGACATCTGACTGCTGGCCCTGCAGTTAACAAAAAGGTGTGAAAAACGATGTGTTTCACAGGTCATCCTCGGCAAATAACACCAATCCCTTTGGCTCTACATTCTGTTTTGGACTACAGCGAATGATCTTTGAGGTAAGAACACTTGGTGTGTGGGTCGAGTGATGACGGTATTAGATTGAGAAGTACAAAGACCTGGATGTATGTAAACTATGTATGGTATGTGTCTGAACTGTGCTAACTTGTCGTCCCAGGTGATGCAGAACAACCACATAGCTTCAGTGACCCTGTACGGAGCCCCCAGACCCAGCAGCAGGGCCAGAGCCGAGGCCATCGGCCACTGAACAGCATCCCACTGCCGCCCCAGGCCCCAACTTATACCCGGCCTGAGGGCTGTCTCCCCACCGCTCCAGTCCGCTCCACACCAGCCCTGGGCTGATCAGCAGTGTACTCTCTGTCTCAGCCACTGCCATCTTCACACCAGAGAGGCCTGCTAGGAGCTCCTCTGGACCCATCTGCCCCTGTGTGACGGGCGCCTCATGCAGGGTCCTGCCTGGAGCCTTACAGCAGCCATCATCCCTTCTCCCTCTGACTCACCCTGTCCCAATGCTCTTCATCATCAGAACACTCGTTAGATGTGTTGACAGTGTACATTTGTATGCCTGCGAGCAGAAACAAATGCTCACTTGCTTACACAAATGAGCACCTGCGTGCATGCTGTAGTTTTTTTAAATTGACATTTTAATACATGATTAACATACATCAGAAACAGATACCAAAAGCCTGCCACAGACACCAAAACCATTTCAATCCTTTTTCCACTATATGTTCATGTTACCGATTTTAAAACACATGCATATGGATGCAGGCTCATCTGCAGCACTAACACATCATGTACATCAATTCATAGGCAGATATATGCACATACAGAAACAACCATGCATGCGCATCGACATAAACCAATGCATGCACAAACAATTGCATGAACATATTTCAATTTTTTTAAGATTACAAGCACAAACTGGCCACACCTTGGAGTGTCCTAGTGCTTTGCATGCTGTGAGGGGTACTGTCTTGGTACATGAACAAACACACACATACTGGCCCACACACACGCATTCATACACTCATTCATACACTCATGCCATGACCAAGTCCACAGCATAAGCCACCTCCTATTGCAAGGCGGTGAAGCACCAAATACATTTATAGTTTGTTTGTGTTTTTGCATGGAACGATAAAAACATTGGTTTTGACATTTGCACTAAGATACACCATATTTACTTGATTCTTGTCTCCTATCCACTGCGGATTGTGTATTTTGTTTCCATTAGTGATGACTGAGGAAAGGCTCCTGCTCCTCTGTCACCTGAATTGACTTTGTACAGAAAAGCCATGCTTCCTTCCTTCCAGATGTACACCATCTCCTCCAACGTCCACTGCTATACCACTGTCCTTTACAACCTTCCTCCCCATGCACTCTCATCATTGCTCCCTTTCTCCATCCATTTCACTTCACTTTTTCTATTCACAATAGATATCTAAATGAATCCAGCTAAACCCCTTAGATGTACTTCATCATTGCTGTCATTCATTATCATTTTTTTTTGTTAATATGCCAACATTTTAGCCAAAGATGTTTTAAGTTATTGTCATTTTAGTTGTCAACTTGACCTCTTGCCCAAAAGAGCAGACATTCCCTCCTAAAACAATATTTTTTTTATTGCAGGCCCCAGAACCATAATCTTGATCTCATCTTAGTACTTCTTGAATATATAATATTCTTTATAATTGCTTTGTGCTTTTTAATGCAGATCTTTTATCATTCAGTTTTTACTCTAACCAAGATGTCTCCTATATGTGTAGCAGGTAGATTTGGAACTATGTGCAGCAGTCTCTTCTGGTGTTCTGTGTTTGTACAGATTTGTAAATAGTGTGTCCTTTTCTTTTGGCTTGTCATTTTAAGATAATGGTACGATGTGGGCCTGAATTGTTTTAAGGTCAGAGCACACGCCAGACACTTCTATTACATAGGAATTCTGTTTGATGTCTCTCCCCCCCCCTAGTGGAGAGAACACTGTCTGGTGCTCCTAAACCCTGTTCCTGAATGGTTCATTCATCTCTATAGCTCCGCTTTAACCACTATTAGTACTAGAGACCGATGCTGAAGATAGGATAAATCAGAGACAAAGCTGGATAGGGAAGGTAGCCCTGTACACTCTGTTTAGAACCACCGGGTGTTTGTGGTCAGTCGCCCTGTTATAGTGGGTTGATCATGTACTGGTGCTAGAACAGAGGTATGTCGTGTTGTTGTTCTGTCACAGGTGGCTGGTTTGCCTGTCAGCCCCACTCAGACCAGCCCTCAGCTTTGCAGCGTGTGATGCAGGTGTATTACACGGGCATTGTTTATTCAGTTACATTGACTTGTTTCATGAGTTGCAATGAAAAAATCCTGTACTGCTGTTGATGTTGTTAAAATTGTATCCCTTGCTTTGTTCAAGTAGTATACAAAAAAAAGCTACAATTCTTTGTTAACGTTGTGCCTCATTTCCCACCAAGCCTGTCTTGACTTCTCTCTGTAAATGAAACTATTGAACAGCATTGAGTATGACTGAGCATGACAAGCTAACATGATCGACTAACTGTCACCCATAGGCCATCATTTCCCTCTTGCTCTAAAAAACATGACAAATTGTAGAATAAAGACTTGATGTACAGTGCAGGTCCTGAGCTCAGTCATGAAGGGCTAATCCTCATCTCTCAACAACCCCTGGTGTTCTGATTGGAAGATTTGCACAATACACAATACATTGTTTTGGTTTGTTCTAGTTGCTGGATACAGAAACATGTATATCACTGAACATCTCATAGCAAGACTATGGTTTTAACATCAGTCTGACCATCACCACCGGCCAACCCTTCATGACCTGAGCTACACACACTGGTTGTTGGGGTTCAATGCAATGCACTCCCGGCCTGGTACATTTGTTGCATCTGATATAACTCACTGTAGATGAGTTTGCATTTATATTAGCGAGCAAACAAATGCAACACAACCAATGTTGTGGTAACGTTACTGGAATGTTACTGCTGAGCATGAGCTGGGCTGTGTTTGCCCAATCTCAGGTGGACATGGATCTTGTTTTAAATGCCAAGAGAAAGTGAATGCTTCCTTTTCAGCTGTTGGCTTTGGCTGTTTTATTTCCTCTCAATTGATCCTATTTTTGCATTGGATTGAATTAATGACTGTAATTAAGACTAATTATAAATGGACAACTTGAGTTGAGTTTAATACTCATATTAATGCTATGTATTGTCTCCCTTTATATTGTATGTTTTATCCCCATTCCCCAAAGTAGTTATTTTTGGTGGTTTCAGTCAATTTAACCCAGTTCTGGAAATGGGAGTTATCCTTAATTCAAAATGTGAATCAAATTAATTGGAATCTGGTGTCATATTTTGGATAGCTTTACTTCTGTACAATAAAGAACATGTAGATCAACATTATCAAGCATGTCATAAAAAGCAATAACCGTTGCTACGGTGAATCAGAACGGTCTGCTTAAAGCTTGCACAATGCTCCTGAAAGATGCAAGAATGCTGTGATTAAGATGAGCTCCTCATAAAATCTACTGAAACTCAACATTTTGAATTTTATAAAACTGCTCATTCTGAATTTTGTTCATTTAAAAAAATCCTGTTACTGTGTGTACAAAAAGGATATGAAAATATTGATGTAATAAATATGACAAGAAAGGTCTTGAGCTGTATTTTTTCTTTTTAAAGAACAAAAAAAGCAGTACATGCACATGTTTCCCACCAGGGACAATTTCAGTGTTAACTGATTGCTTTACATTTTGATATCAACAGCATGTCGTCTACTTACAGCATTTGGACTACAGCTGGAGGTATAGCTGAACATAACACGTTTAAAAAGAAACAGCATGTAAGGATTCTAAGATTATCAGAAGTATTGTAAATGAAAGCACACCACCCTCCCCTGTTCAGGGTTTACTCTGGGCTTTGGTTTGTTGCTTGGCGATTGTCATCTTCAGTGTAGCTAATTGTGAACTAAAAAAGTAGGTGCTGTGCACATAACATTCATGAATATGTAAACTATACCTCTGTTGGAATGTTTCTAAGAAAGATTTCTGGAACTACACTGAACAAAAATATAAACGCAACATGTAAAGTGTTGGTCCCATGTTTCATGAGCTGAAATATAAGATCACAGAAATGTTCCATATGCAGAAAAAGCTTTTTCTCTAAAATGTTGTGCACAAATTTGTTTATATCCCTGTTAGTGAGCATTTCTCCTTTGCCAAGATAATCCATCCACCTGACAGGTGTGGCACATCAAGAAGCTGATTAAACAGCATGATCATTACACAGGTGCACCTTGTGCTGGTGCCAATAAAAGGCCAGTGTACAGTTTTGCCACACAACACAATGCCACAGATGTCTCAAGTTTTGAGGGAGCGCACAATTGGCATGTTGACTGCAGGAATGTCCACCAGAGCTGTTGCCAGATAATTGAATGTTCATTTCTCTACCATAAGCCGCCTCCAACGTTGTTTAAGAGAATTTGGTAGTACGTCCAACCGGCCTTACAATCGCAGACCACATGTATGGCGTTGTGTTGGCGAGTGGTTTGCTGATGTCAACATTGTGAGCAGAGTGCCCCATGGTGGCGATGGGGTTATGATATGGGCAGGCATAAGCAACGGACAACAAAAACAATTGCATTTTTATCAATGGCAATTTGAATGCAAAGATACCAGCAACTTCGCACAGCCATTGAAGAGGAGTGGGAAAACATTTCTTTGAAATTGTTGCATTTATATTTTTGTTCAGTATATATATAATGAGGTCCATTGGGGACTTCCTGCCACAGCTACAGTTGATGCATTGAGCTTTGTCTCCCTTCATTTCAGATTGAAATCTACCTACATGTATCATTTGATGTGTAATCGCACACAAATGGTGTGTTCGTAAATTCAATCTGGATTACCAGAGTGCACTCAGAGTGCGCTCTGGGTGTTTGTAAATTCAGAGCGTTGTCAGATTGTCCGTTCGTAAATTCAGAGTGTTGCGCTTCAGAGCTTGCTAGCTACTTCCAGACACAAATTAGAGAACACCTCACTCTAACCATTTTACTCGCACTAGCAGAGCTGGTTAGGCTGTTTAAATGTTATCCAGAGCGTTGGTGACTGTAACTGTGCTGCTGGAAACAATTGAATTACATTTTTTTGCCGACGTTTACTGACGCCGGCCATATTCAACGAGTGTTGAGTGTTCGTAAATTCATCAGTTATTCTGCGCTCTGACACACTCAGACAAGAGTGCTCTGAAATCGGAGTAGATAGCCAGAGTGACTTTACGAACGCACCCAAAGATTCTTAATTTACAGCGCTGTACTGTATATTCAACTGCACACAATCAACCTGGCACATGTTTCAATCTATATTGACCTTATTGAGGCTCTGTGCAATAAAATAAACAAAGTAAGTCATTCTGTACCTAAATGGAGCAGGGGTGTTTTTAAAACATTACCACCACAGTAAATTTACCAACTGGTTTTACATCCAGGACGTTTCCAAGAAAAAGATAAGAAAAAATACTGTTTCCTAGAGACAATGCACATTTACAACGGCTGTAAACTGTTAAGCAAAAACCACTGTATTACCTAAAAATAACTGTACCAAACATTCAATCACAGCTTCCACATCACAATGGCTCTTTCACAGTGTAGTCCCTCTAATCGACATAACACAAAGCCCTCAATGCTTTACAAACACTTTAACATCATAGTCCTGTTCCACTGTAGTCTCGGAGTCCGTCTGTCCTGTTGTCCCGAGTACCTTGCCCCTCCACTTAAAGGGCCATGGGGTGGGGGCCAGGTTACTGTGACAGCTCAGTTGGGGGTCATGCAGCAGGTTCCACATGAGCCAGATCTGTGGCACTGTCAGGCTGTGTACCACCATCAGCTCCCTGTAGAAACAAGGGTCAAACACCTGGAGGTGGGGAGCAGCAGAGGGACGCACAATGCCAAATGTACGGAAACCTTCATGGCGTGACGGTTTGACTCCGATTCTCTTTAAGCACATGCCTAAGAACACATCGTCGATGGGGAATAGTTCTACCTGCTGACAAGCTTCACTCAGCCGCCTGGCGGTGTGACCGGACATCACAAAGCCTCCCCCTCCTGCATATGACGGATACATCGTCTGGCCGTACACAAACTCAGGCACAAAGTACTTGCTGCTGCGCCGGCGGATGGGGCGGGCGTGGTGGATGATGTCACCCACAAAGAGGTCCTTGTCAGGCTTCTGACCCTTCAGCATCTGCAAAATGTTGTCTATATTCACGTAAACATCAGCATCACCTTTGAAGATAAACTGGACATTGGAGCAGCTGTCATTCACCCACTGGAGGAAGTGGGTCTCTTTAAGTGTCAAATTGAAAAATGTGTCATCAAAGTCCCAGAGGAGAATGTCCCCAAAGGTGTGGCTCTCATAGGCAAGGAGCCGGTCCCATAAAGGCAGGGCTGTCTTGTTCCTGGGTACCCCAAGGAGGAATACAGTCTTCACTGTCTGCAAATCCTGGAGAACACCCTCTCTTCCCCAGGTGTGCCGCACTACCTGCCTTCTTTCAAAGTCTGCTGCTACGGACTTGATAGTAATGAGCATGTAGAGCTCGCCTGAGCACTTCCCTGGCTGGTCTATCAGCAGTCTGAAGTCCCGGTTGTCCTTATCTCTTAGGTAACCCTCAAAGTCAAAAGGTGGTTGTGTGGGTAAAACAGGAGCAGCCTTTGTTGGAGCAACCTTCTTTGTCCCCTCATCTTTCTTTGACTTGGATCTAGATTTGGTCTTGGCCTTAGGTTTGGATTTAGACTGAAGTTTGGACTTCGGATGTGACCGAGGCTCAGACTGGCACTTTGTCTTATCTGGGTGCATAGAGGGGACTAGTTTAGTCACGTGGCTCTCTGGTAGAGCCCCTAGAAGAGCACGGGAGCTTGTAGAGCCCTGCTCTAAGTGCCAAGTGTCCCAGGTGGGAGTGAAGCATTGGTGGGCATACAACAGCAGACAGAGTAGCCCCAGCATGAGCAGGGTGCACAGAACATCTCCTTTTATGTGAATTCTCCTCATTGTGTCCTACTGAACCTATTTCCCTTCAAAGGCTGATTTCATTTACAACTCTTTTCCCATTAATTTGTATTTTCCTCTTCCTCAGGATCTCTGAGATCAGAAAGCTCCATACAGCATCCTGTGAAGAGTTCACAATACTGATCACCCATGCAAGAGCAATTCCCGAGAGGTTTTCTGGGGGACCCTGAGGTCCTGCTGGATAATGCTCCGTAACCCAACACTCTGCAGTCCTTATGTTTCTACTCCAGTATCTCAGAGGGGTTTTCCCTTTAGTCTGCAAAATTCATTCCATTCCATCTCTTCAGCAGGCTGTAATCCTAGATATGAAAATAAATCACGAGAATGACATTTTACACATACAAGGAAAATAACAAAATATATTTGACAAAGTTTTTGGTTGTTGTTACTTTTATATTTGCAGTTATAGTTTGTTCTTATTTTTCTTTGTCTTTATTATTCATAAATGATCTGAGGCGCCATTACAGGGATATCTGCAGTTCCAACCGTTCAAACTCATTTCCCCAAGTTTCCAGAACTAATGCAAGAATGTTCATACCTTTTCCTATAGCAGACACGCCCCCTCAAAGGAACAGAACAGATAATCTCCCAGTAGTCTACAGAAATTGACCACGGTTTCCAAGTTAGCGTTCAAATGACACCTCAGAAGCAAATGTTAAGCCAGACCAAAATGTTCCAAAAGATTTTGAAGAACGACTTCATTGCCACCCTCTCCTATAGGAGCTAACCCCAAATCTGGTCAATTCGGCTATTATGAGGGCGTGTCGGATCTTATGTAAACTCTACATAAGATTTCTAAATAGAAAATGATTTCTTGTGTGCATTAGAACATAGTGTTCGTAACTCAATGTCCCTATCTTAATCTCCTTCACAAATGTAACTATTTATTGGTTCACCATGCAGTTTATAATTTGCAAAAATGCATCATTTTTCGGACATGCATGCGTTAATAACTCAAAGGAAAACTTTTGTCGCATGTAAAAAAAGAAAAAGCCGACCATGACGCATTAGATTTACATATAATTGCCAGACTGTTGCATATTTGCATAATACAGGGAGCCCTATATTGAATGACAGCGTTTGTATTGTATCAGTATATGTGTACAAAGTATTCAATCTACGCATCAGCCATCATACTTACCACAACAGATGAAAGTCACCAAAGCAATTTATAGCGCCACTGCCAAACCCGGGAACATCTGGTTTCTGTATGAAAACTGCAGTCTCTGACAGTGCTGGGGTCCAACAAAAACGAAGTTTAAAATGGAGAGAAAAATACATGAGATGAATACAGACTTACATGGTGTATGGAGGGAGGCTCAGTAAGGTAAAGTAAACTTTTTGAAAAACGTGCAAAATTGGCAAGACAGCATTTTAACGGTATTCATTTCACTGGTCACGTGACACGTGTGGGAGTCGCTGGTCCAGCTGTGCGCCAGATGCCAGCGCAGCAACTGGAAGCGGACTCTCCAAGAATATGAAGGAAGGGGAAAGGGGGGAGCATAATGATCCGAACCTAGCAGACTTATTTTTTTGTCAGACACTTTGTAATTTTATCGTGGTGATTGATGTCCTTGCAATACAGCACCATATGCACTTCTAGCCCCTAGCTGTCTTAAATGGCTGCAATTTAGGAGCTGGATTCACTTAACAGCAATCTGGCTTGAGAGACATTGAAGACATTCATTCAACCAACAAGACTTGAATGAAAATACTACAATGAAAACAAAAAACAGACATATTAAGTTAAAAGACCATTTAATTTAGTTACATTTTCTGCACACACAAAGTTCCCTGTCTATTAACAATCTACAAAAAGTAAACGTGTATCACACTATGGTCCCATTTAACATTAAAGGAGTATAGATTTCTTTGGCTAGAAAACCACATTTACAACGTGACAGTTACTCCCACCCACTGACTCTTCTAAAACATCACTGCTGACAAATATGACATCGTGGGGTGCAGGAGAGGACTGTCTTTTCTTCAGGCCTTGCCACTAGTGAACTAGACTTTCTTCACACTTATAAAGCCTCCTCTCCTGGCTCCCCCCAGACTGGCTCCCCCCTCTCACACAGGGGGTACCCTCAGGAAGAGGCTGTGCCTGCTCTCATGATCTTGAACAGGGCATTGACGTTGTTTTTGATAGCGTCTCGGCAGGCTGTGATAACCTGATTCTTCGGCTTACCCACTGAGAGAGACAAATAGTAGTAGAGGTTAGGAAAGATCACTGATCACGCTTTCAACCCCTACTCACCTCTCAGTCTCCCTGCCCTCTGAATGGGCCTGGTTGACAGACTTAAGAGCATTGTGATCTGATCTTGTACTCATTGATCAGGTCTCTGTTCAGGTCATAGAGCTCAATGTAGAGCTTCTTCATGTTCCTCCTGTCATGCAAAAAGATGAAGGGATGAAAAGAAAAGCCAAGCAGAGAAATCATGGTGGTTGTTGTGGCGTCACTAACTTGTCCCCCATGAGTTGTGCGTCCTCTGCCCACTCCAGCATGTTACGGATGTGATTAGAATGATCTGCAATGGCCGCCATCAGCATTTGGTGGACAGAGAGATAGTCATCTACCTGTTCAAACAATAGGTAACTTTGCGTAACGGTATGTAACCCCGTTTCTCTGAAGGAGATGAGGAAGACATCTCACTATGGGACACGCCCTCTTTTGTGGGTCATTGGTTGAAACCAATCATGCCTAACAGAGAAATCAGAGCTTTATGGGTGTATGCCCCGTGTGTCTATATAACACCCTTCACTGCTCTGGTTTCCTTAAGAACTACCTCTTACAAGAGGGGCAATCTGGTGAGATCTCCTTCAGAGAACCGGGGTTACATACCGTAACCCAAAGTTTTCTTTCAGTCGACTCGGTTGGACATTTCACTACAGGACACTTGCAAAGCTCCCCGATTGCCAATAGTACCTTTGCTGAGAAGCCTGTTGTGGTACATGGTAATGTACCTGATCCATCCTACTCAGCTCCAGTCCAAGGACTCTGTGCGTCAGGGAGGGCGCAGTAACGTCCATGCAATAGAACCTGACAAAGGTGTGAGAGGAAGCCTAACTAGCCGCAGAAATCTCCAAGACGGAGATGTCTCTATACAGTGCCCATGACGTGGCAATTCCTCAAGTGAAATGTGCTCGGACACCCAGGGGAGACTGCAATCCCAGACAACTGTACACCTTGGCGATAGCCTCCACTACACAATGGGTGAGGCATTGTTTGGACAAAGCCCGACCACGGATGTATCATAGCCTTGGGGTAGTCTGGGGGGAAACTGAGTGCATGAAGGATGAACCGAGAGCACATGAAGGTCACTAACACACTTGGCCATAGCCAAGGCGAGCAACTGGGCTGTCTTATAAGACAGAGTCTTAAGATCCACTGTCTCCACGGATTCAAAGTGATTGCCTGTAAGTTCATCCAGAACCAGTGCCAAATCCCATGATGAGGAAAGTGGCTTGGAGACCGGACAGAGATGGCGCACTCTGTACCGCCATGTAGATGGAGAGGAGGGCAGCAGCGTTCACGGAGCGCCCCACCTGAGATGCAGATTGGTAGATCCTCTCATACACGGACGCGGTGAAGCGGTCATTGGGATGAGCGAGCTTGGGGGCAGAGGAAGAGGAGCCAGGGATGGCTCCACGGGAGGCGGGCTGAGCCATCCCGATGACTCCATGCTGTGCATATCCAAATAGGGGTAGCCAGTCACAGGAGAAGGTGACTTGAGTGGCACACCCAGGAAGATTCCAACAACGCCAGACAGTCTAGGAAGGCTGGTACACGCTGTCGGACGGATGTAGAATTACTCTGAGAGGAGATTCCATCCATCCTAGTCTTCTTGGAAGGTGTGGGAGGCGTTGAATACTCAACATGAAGTTTGGTTGCAGTGCATCTGATTGCCTCGAAGAAGTGGAGGTCAATTATTGACTCCTGTCCTACCTCTGCAGTCTGGCTGGGTAGCACAAACTGAGCAGAGGGGAGAAATTATTCAGGGGCGTAATCCATCTCCTGGTTAGAAAGGCCGCTGCCTGATGCGGCAAGAGACATGCTGTCGTCCTCACTTACGGATTCGTCAGAATTAAGGTCCGAATCAGATGGAGGGGATGCCTGAGTAGCTTCTCCCTCCTCAGGGACTTCATTGTCAACAGAGTCATCTTCGAGCAAGGACGAGGCCTGGGCAATACTTTCCATGTACTTGGCTCTACGTCTTAGGCCACCGGAGCCCATCTGAGCGCAATGCACACAACTAGTGGGGTCAACGAGAGCCTCCATGGCGTGTTCAACGCCTAGGCAAGTATTACAGAGTGGATAGGAATCTGTCCCAGACATGTAATGCCCGCAATTGTAATGCCCGCAATCTTCACCTGAGTGACGATAGCCAGCTAGCCGAGCCGTCACGTGAGATACCAAGTGCCAACTCGGTGTGTAAACTAAATAACTCGAGGTAGAATGAACGGCTGGGCTATTATTCACAGGGGAAGGTAAAAGGGATGGTGCTTCAATGGTGGGGTAACACACTGAAGAAACAGCACCGCTCGTGCTAGCCAAACAAACCGAATGGGGGTTTAGCCCAAAGGATTCTAGCTAAAACACAAGTGGAGCCGTTAGCACACTACACAGCCAAGACATTCAAAAGTTCAGCTAGCTCCGAACGGTGGAATCCGACAGAGAGCTAGAGACCCCAGGTATAAGTAGCTTAAATTTGTGGGAACCTGCTATTAGCGGGATGCTAAAGCAGTGGAGCTAGCTAGCTAACAAGGCCAGGTAACAGATGTACTGTAGCTAGCCAACAACAAAAAGTGCTGCTAACAAGCTAACTGAGGTATCTTCACTCTGTAAAGTGAAGCTGAAGATTTCAGAGTTCCTGAAAATTGAAAATAAGCCACTCAATGCTCCATGGTGGGGTGGTAACCCACCAGGAAAGAAAAGTTAAGTTGAGAGCTAGTTTTCTGAAGAATGCTGCTTAATGAGCTAGTACCCAAATAGACTTGTGAAGATGCAAAGAAATAGGAAACCAGAGCAGTGCAGGGTGTTATATAGACACGCGGGGCATACACCCACAAAGCTCTGATTGGCCTGTTAGGTTTGATTGAATAAGGCTTCAACCAATGACCCGTAAAAGAGGGCGTGTCCCATAGTGAGACGTCGAACCGAGTCGACTGAAAGAGAACATAGAAATGTTAGGCCCACTACACAAAAATAAAGCGATATCAAAAGTGTTGTGAGGTTGGTAATGAGAGAAATGCTATTGGTGTGAAGGTTGAGGTGGGTAGTGTGGGAAGTGTGTTGTTCACCTCAGTCATGGTGGTCCTCAGCTTCCCAAAGTACGTGGGGAAGTCTGCCTCTGCCTGTAGGTCTATGTCGTCTGTGATTAGTGTGATCTGATTGGAAAGCAAAGAACCACTGAAGGGGCCATTTTGAAATACTACAGATCTCCTGTGCACGAAGATGTGTGTTAACACATGTAGACATACCTCTGCCCACGGCGCAGAAAGTTGAACATCACAACTGGGGTATCAATGCCCTCTGGTAGAAGGAAGATCTGGTTCAGCCACATGACGACATAAAGACGAGAATACAGATTTTCTGTAATAACAGTTAACATTACTATGAAGCACAATGCCAGAGGGGCTTGGGAGAGTCTGTAGAGGAGCGTGACAGCACATGGAAGTGTGTGTGTAAGTTAGAGTAAGAGAGAGAGAGATACAAAGAATGAATGTGCTTACTCTCTGTGGCCTGGCGAAGGTGACTTTCCCAGTAGGTTGAGATACATCAGGATCAACATTAAGATCATACACGGAGAAGCCAGGCAGCCGACGCAGCTGACGCGTGATCTCAAAGACGTGGAACTGAACGCTGGAGGAAAGAGAAGAGAAAGAATAAGCACATTCAAATTACAAAATTATTTATTGTTGTCATTAGACAGAGCTAAAGTACTGCTAAACTTACAAAGTTGGAAAGTAATTGATAGTCAAAATCAATGATTGGTTGTTTTAAAGTGTGAATTTCACTGGCAAATCACTTCACTAACACATCTATGCAAAGGACTCAGCTGTCTCTTTCATAATTAAAATATGTGTACCTGCTCTTGCCGCCAACAAAAGCTTTGACGTGTAGATCCACAAGGATATCTTTCGGAGGAATGATGGGAACACGGATACAACCAGACCAATTCTGGGCACTGGGGTGTACCACATGACTTTCACCCTCGAAAATTCCCTCAGCAAAAATCAGCACAGCTCTAATGATGGTCTCTGTAGGGGGAAATCCAAGAGGACAGTACTCAGCCCACTCAGTTACCACAGCAAGCCACATGAGGCTGCACATTCTGGATTATAGGATGTTGAGTGGAGAGAGTGATTGGGTTCAATGTGGGACAGGCTGAAGTTTGGTCAGCATGGTGAGTTTCTGTGCGGTTTTAGGGCTGTGTAAGTGAGCTGCTTACTGTGTTTTGATGACAGTGCATGAATGTGTTAGTGGTTAGTAGGGAGGGTATCTGTTTGGGGTGATGGTGTTTACCATTGGGCGTGGAGATGCTGAGCTCTATGTGTGCCCTCTGGGACTCCGTGGCAGCTCTGACAGATGGCAGTCTAGAGCTGGGTATTGGCTGGTATCACCCCCATCTGGGTATCACCTTCTGAAGTCCCTGGGACAGCCTGCTACCAGAGACACAAGACACACAGTCCTTTACACTAAGGTACAAACACTATGCGTGTGTATGTTTGTACATAGAGTGGGAGGATCAATGTTCTCCTCAGAGTACAGTAACTGATAGGTCTGGGAATGTTTGTCTGAGGTGTGGGTGTTTGATTGTACATGTGGGCTTAATCATTTTCTTCTAATATTAGTTACTTCAGAGAGTTTCAGTGTGTATATATCCATGTAAACGTGTGTTTGGTTGTAGCTTTATCCTCATAGTTGATTCTGTGAAAGTGTTTGTCAGTGTCTGTTCTTAGTAGGGCTGTCCCCGACTAAAAAAAATGTTGGTCGACAGAGATTCGATTGGTCGAAATGTTAAAACATATATAGACACACCCTATGTTTGAATAAAATCAACTATATATAGACTACTGAGCCTGTCTGATGCTTAAAGCACTGCAATTAAAAATGAAGACATAAAATGACTAAAGAGGGAGCCAGAGATCAATATCACCTAACCAGAACAGTTTCATTTCATTTATAGTAAATCAATATCATGTGGTTTATCAAAATTCTATGAAAATGATACAAATCTATAAGTAACTTCTATTGCCAATATGTAAAAGTAGCCTACATAAAGCCAACAAATAAAAACATTGCAGCCCGGAGGTAGAAAATATCCTGATAAAAATAAATATCCTATGAATCACATTGGCTACGCATGGCCTGTCTGCAAGGAACTTGACACATTGTGTCAACTATTAACTTGATCCAGCATGAGGCTAACAAACTTGCAACATTGTATAAAATATTCTGGGCCCTCAGAGTTTCCTGCTCCAGTGAGCTCCGGACAGACACAGCTGTAGGCTATTTGCGTAATGGATAAGAATTAATCAGGTAGGCATATTTAATGACGTTTTCACTGGATTAGAGCATGACATTTTTTCCCCTTTCATTCTGAGTAGTTATGGAAAGGGAGAGAGCTGGAAAGATGTTTCTAATAGGCTACGTTAAGGAACGATTGTCCTTCTCAATGGATGTAAAAACAGACTTAATTTACTTGCTGTTTGAGGCGAAGAAAAAATGACTTTGAGAAGCTCCACAGTAATGGTGAGTTAAGACTATCATAAATAGTATCAGATCCCCAAATGGGCACATAGGCCTACATTTGCGCGCAGACCAGGTATCCTAGGCCTACTTCTATGTGTAATCAGGCCAGGTATCCTAGGCCTACTTCTATGTGTAATCAGGCCAGATATCCTAGGCCTACTTCTGTGTGTAATCAGGCCAGGTATCCTAGGCCTACTTCTATGTGTAATCAGGCCAGGTATCCTAGGCCTACTTCTATGTGTAATCAGGCCAGGTATCCTAGGCCTACTTCTATGTGTAATCAGGCCAGGTATCCTAGGGCCTACTTCTATGTGTAAGGAGTGCTCCAAACAAGACAATTAATACATTGACAACTCATAAATGGAATGAAATAAACCCAAACTTTTTTCTCACAAGTGTAGCCTACATTGTGCGCTCTGCAGACAACATTTCCACTCCTACAATGACAACAGAAATGACCGTAATTAAACAATGTAGATGAGAAATGATGGAAATGAATAGTAGGCTAAATGTACTACTGGTGATACTGGTGTACCATTCCCGAGGCCTCCGCAATGGATTAGTCTGCTCAGAAAGGCGTGAATTAGACAGGTGTCTCGTGTTCCACATATTTTTTAAATATATTTGCCACTGCTCGACTAACAAAGTCTCGGTCGACCAACAGCCTATCGACCAGTGGACTAAATGGGTTCAGCCCTAGTTCTTACAAACCTTGGCATTCTCCTTATAGTTGCGTAGTTCCAGTAGCAGGTTCTGCCTGAGCTGGCTCAGCTCTCGGATCAGATCCTGCTCCACACTGGAGTCCATCAGGTTCCCCTTCATCTCCTTACTGGCAGGCAGGTAGCCACGCACTGACAACAACCATACAACACATTGGATGTCAAAGACAAATTCTGAGAGAATACACACAAATAAACTAGGCCTATACGAAGTACTAGTAGTGTTACTCATGTCTTTACCTTCTCCCTCCACAGAGGTACAGATGAGCTGGATCTGTCCATCCATGTAAGGTCCCTCTCCACCACTCCAGCCACAGAGGACGAGAAGCTGTCTTTGAAGATGATTTCACCTGTTTCGATCGCTCCGTGCATCAATATGTAAATTAAGGTGAAGTCAAGGGGCCTTACAACATTCCTTACACTTGGAGGAAAGGCTGGTGCCAAGTGTCAACCAGTCCTAGACAATGTGACAAAGTGAAGGATTAGAGGACTTTGAAGACTCTCCTTGATTGGTTCTGTACTCATTTTAACAAATAGGTCTTCTCGATTGCCCTAAATTGATTATTGACTGACACATCAAGGTGGTTTACCTTTCCATTGGACCAGCCCTTGATGAGTTCTACAACACCGTCAGCATTAAGGTCAAATACATGGATGCTCATTGCATGGTTCTTAGACTGCAGAGGGAAAGAGGGTACAGTTATTGGCACATCTTTAAACATAATGCTGGTTCAAATTCAATACGTTTTGTGTAAAGTGACAGATGCATTAAGAAGGAAAACTAATATTCCACCCATTCAAAACTTGCAGTACCTTGATTATCCAGTAGTGGGCAGTGTGGTCATATACACCCACTGTTCCATTGGCCAGTGCATAAGCAAACTTGCTGCCATGCTTATGACAGAGGGAGGTAACCTTCTGAAAGACACAAAGAGAGAACAATCAGCACACATCCTCTCTTTGCTGACATTTTCTGTACTATACACAGCAAGATTTTTTAAAGTTTTAAAACATCAAATTGCTGCAGAAACACAACTCTGGGTATGTAATATGAGCTATACCTCATTTTCACAAGTTCATCTTCTTTGATCAAAATCAAATCAAATTTATTGGTCACACGTGTTTAGCAGATAGTTATTGCGGTTGTAGCGAAATGCTTGTGCTTCTAGTTCCGACAGTGCAGTAATATCTAACAAGTAATATCTAACATTATTAAAGGGCTAGTGTTTCATTTCATTAAAGTGGCCAGTGATTCCTAATCTATGTCTATAGGCAGCAGCCTCTGATATGCTAGAGATGGCTGTTTAACAGTCGGTGGTGTAGTATAGAATACAATACAGTATATACATATGAAATGGGTGATGCAATATGTAAACACAATTTAATAGTGATTAAGATACTGTAGAATAGTGTGGAGTGCAGTTTCTACATGTGAGATGAGTAATGCTAGATACGGAACATTATTAAAGTGGCTAGTGATCCATTTCTAAAAGTGTCCAGTGATTCCTAATCTATGCCTATAGGCAGCCGCCTCTGATGTGCTAGTAGTGATGGCTGTTTAGCAGTTTGATGGCCTTGAGATAGAAGCTGTTTTTCAGTCTCTCGGTCCCAGCTTTGATGCACCTGTACTGACCTCGCCTTCTGGATGTTAACGGGGTGAACAGGCAGTGGCTCGGGTGGTTGATGTCCTTGATGATCTTTTTGCCTTCCTATGGCATCGGGTGCTGTAGGTGTCCAGGAGGGCAGGAAGTTTTCCCCCGGTAATGCTTTGGGCATACCACACCACCCTCTGGAGAGCTTTGCGGTTGTGGGCGGTGCAGTTGCCGTACCAGGCGGTGATACAGCCCGACAGGATGCACTCAATTGTGCATCTGTATACCCTAATGTCAAAGTCCTTTGATCTGACAAGAAGCTGCAAAGACCAGACAAAATAAAATATACACAGTATATTACCCATTTTAAGATCTAGTATATTTATGTAATAACAACATTTAAAGTCGTCTAGCTGTACATTGCAAAGTACTTGCTTTCATCTTTGGATGAAACTTCTGCAAAATAAAATGTCAAATAATTTTTTCAATTGCCAGTAAAAACACAGAGAACCAATGACTGGACATTTTCCCCTGTGTCCTGAAAAGGAACCCAGACAAACAAACAAACATATAATTTCATTTATTGTGGTAAAACTATTTCAATTTCAATCTTTGACAACAGTTCACAGGATGATGAGGAACACAATCCATACCGTCCAGAGCTGGTCGTTCCCCTCACAGTCAAATCCTTGTAAGGCACAGTTTCCTCCGATGATGGTGTTTGCCAATTTCCCTAAAGCTATGGCATTGGCCCCATCTGTCACCTAAGAGGAAAGGAAATAGCATTATTATTTGCTAAACTTTATTATTATGTAATACTACTACAACAGAAACATGATTATGTTGTATCATTGCTTCCTGTCCAGTCCTTGGCTCACCTCTCTGTTGAAGATGTCAGCAATTTCGTGTACATCATAGGCGAGCAGGTTTGTCTGGGTGCCCACGAGGAGCGTGTCTTCAGTGGTGTTGGGTCCTCGAGTACCAGCTGTCGAGCAGCTCAGTGCCTGGTGATGTTGAGCAAAGAGATGTCTGAGTCCTGGGCACTCTGGCTCAGACGGTAGGCTGCCTGCCACTGGCCACACATGTGAGGGTTATGGATGAACACCTGATAGAAGAGAGAAGATTGAATCACTTGAGCTGGAGTGCTATATTACGATGCATCAAGCTTCATGCATACATGTAAATGGCAACTACCAAAGGGAACTGGGCGAGGCCATACCTTCCCTGATTGTGTGACTGCAGTGAGGCATGGGTGGATCCCATTAAACCTGCCCATTGTAAACATGCAAGGATTTATTTTATGGTTCATCTTGAGGGTGAGTGCCTTCGGAAAGTATTCAGGCCCCTTGACTTTTTCCAAATGTTGTTATGTTGCAGCCTTACTCTGAAATAGATTTTTTTTTAAATCCTCAGCAATCTACACACAATACCCCATAACGAAAAGTTAAAACAGGTTTTTAGAAATTTTTGCAAATGTATTAAAAATAAAAAACTGAAATACCTAATTTAGATAAGTATTCAGACCCTTTGCTATGAGACTCGAAATTGAGCTCAGGTGCATCCTGCTTCCATTGATATTCCTTGAGATGTTTCTACAACTTGATTGGAGTCCACCTGTTGTAAATTCAATTGATATGACATGATTTGGAAAGGCACACACCTGTCTATATAAGGTCTCACAGTTGACAGTGCATGTCAGAACAAAAACCAAGCCATGAGGGTGGAGGAATTGTCAGTAGAGCTCCGAGACAGGATTGTGTTGAGGCACAGATCTGGAGAAGGGTACCAAAAAATGTCTGCAGCATTGAAGGTCTTAAGAACACAGTGGCTTCCATCATTCTTAAATGGAAGAAGTTTGGAACCACCAAGACTCTTCCGAGAGCTGACCGCCCGGCCAAACTGAACAATCGTGGGAGAAGTGCCTTGGTCAGGGAGGTGACCAAGAACCTGATGGTCACTCTGACAGAGCTCCAGAGTTCCTCTGTGGAGATGGCAGAAACTTCCAGAAAGACAACCCTCTCTGCAGCACTCCACCAATTAGGCCTTTGTGCTAGAGTGGCCAGACGGAAGCCACTCCTCAGTAAAAAGCACATGACAGCCCACTTGGAGTTTGCCAAAAGGCACCTAAAGACTCTCAGACAATGAGAAACAAGATTATCTTGTCTGATGAAACCAAGATTGAACTCTTTGGCCTGAATGCCAAGCGTCGCATCAGGAGGAAACCTGGCACCATCCCTATGGTGAAGAATGGTGGTAGCATCACGCTTTGGGGATGTTTTTCAGCGGCAGGAACTGGGAGACCAGTCGGGATTGAGGCAAAGATGAACGGAGCAAAGTACAGAGAGATCCTTGAGTGCTACAGAGTGCTCAGGACCTCAGACTGGGGTGAAGGTTCACCTTCCAACAGGACAATGACCCTAAGCACACAGCCAAGACAATGCAGGAGTGGCTTCAGGACAAGTCTCTGAATGTCCTTGAGTGGCCCTGCCAGAACCCGGACTTGAACCCGATTGGACATCTCTGGAAAGACCTGAAAATAGCTGTGCAGCAACACTCCCCATCCAACCTGACAGAGCTTGAGAGGATCTGCAGAGAAGAATGGGAGAAACTCCCCAAATACAGGTGTGCCAAGCTTGAAGCGTCATACCCAAGAAGACTCAAGGCTGCAATCGCTGCCAAAGGTGCTTCAACAATGTACTAGGTAAAGGGTCTGAATACTAATGTAAATGTGATATTTCCATTTTTAAATTTGTATAAATTAGCAAAACTTTCTAAACCTGTTTTTGCTTTGTCATTATGAGGTATTGTGTGTAGATTGAGGAGGAAGAAACAATTGAATCCATTTTAGAATAAGGCTGTAAAATAACCAATCACAGTACATATTGTGAGTTTGTTCTACTGGATGCTTGTTCTGAGATGAGTATGAAATCTAATCATCACTGCTGGAGATGCATGCATGTTGCATCCACTTTCAAACTACCCTCATAAACTTTGTTTTTACACTGCTGCTACTCACTGTTGACTATCTATGCATAGTCACTTTACCCCTACACCTGCCCATTGACTCAGGTACCGGTACCCCCTGTACATAGCCTCTTTATTGTTATTGTGTTACTTTTTATTTTTTTACTTTAGTTTATTTCGTTTATATTTTCTTAACTATATTTCTTGAACTGAATTGTTGGTTAAGGAATTGTAAGTAAACATTTCACGGTAAGGTCTTTTACACCTGTTGTACTCGGCGCATGTGACAAATACAATTTGATTTTGAAACGGCTTACTCCAGGCGCCCGCTGGGTGTCCCGGCGGTCCATGTTCATTGTATTGGCTCCTCCTAGTCTTCGAAAATAACCAACAAAGATAGAACAGATGCCTAGATAGATGGCATAGCTATGACTAATTAAAATATTGTTAATACTAGAGTGCAACATTTCAGTAATTATCTTTCCCAAATAAACACATCCACAAGACAGTCAGCGATTGTAACTCATCACAGATAACGACGTTCACTACTTACTATAGCTAGGTATATTTATTCCACCATTTCCATATGCAACAAGACATGAGATATGTCGACAGAACATACAAAGCATTTCATATAGTTGGCCCATTTGATAAAGCGAGACGATATCTTAACGAAGTCCTCGATCTTTAACTGTCAATGTTTCTGGGTTAGCTAGCTAGCTAAAACCATGCAACGGCAGTTATTTAAAAAACTATTGCAAATGACTTCACTTGTCACTCAAAGCTGCTCAAGTTACTTTGTATTATTCCACAGTACCAAACAAGTGCTTTGAAGTCATCATCGTTCATGGAGTTTAGACTATATTTCTGTATTGATCCTGATTCTTATTAGGGTACATTTGTTTTATATATATTTACATGATGAAAGATGAAAGTATTTATGAGGTTTGTAGAATAGTTCTGAATGCATCATTGTTTTTGTTTTCTTAACTGTCATTTGTAATTAATTGTAAGACTGGCTGCTGACGGTGACTATTCTTACCACGTCGCACAATGCTTGTGGTATGACACAGCTCATTTACTCAGGCAAGATATTCTAGAAAATACTAACACTCAGTCGACATGCGCAAAGTGATTCATTCACATCCGAATGTTGCTCATGGGCACAGCTCGTGTGCAGATAAAGGAAGCACGGGACTGGAAGCTCTCAACACAGCACCAATGACAACACCACTCCCGAAAAAGTGACAACTGAACCGTTTAATAATTTGCGTACCGTGTGCATTGTGCACGGTAACGATGACTGTCCAACCTAAAACCAGTCAACAATGTAGTGATTTGTAAATCGTCGTTTTAATATATTTTCCATATACACTAGGCATATTCAAATTCTTCCCGACAAGTAATATAATTATATTAACTTTTCGCATTCTAATCTTTAGGCATATGTCTAGATTAGATTATAGTATATAACAATTGAAATCATCATGTATTTGAACATTACAATTAGATCGTGCCTGTAAAATAACAATATAATTGCTTGATTGATTACAACTCTCCAGACCCTGGGGGTTATTGAAGGTATTCCTAAAAACAAAAAAGATCCCAATAAATGTTTGTATAGTTAAATAAGGGTGTAGCCTTAATTAATCGATCAACGTGGTAATCAGATTTATGTAACAGGCTTTTGAATTTGGAAACAATAGGAAACTCTTCCTTGATTATTTTCGCGCAGTATAATGAAATAACCCGGGTGCAAACCCTGATCGTCTGAACGCGAGACTGTTTTGCACACGGCACCCGTCTGTCCTGACGCTATAAAAACGGTGCTTCGCCAAAGAGAAATTTGAAGCTTACAACTCATCAGTGAAATTAAGCTGAACTACTTCATTTGAATAAAGAAGCGCGATCAAAAACTGGAACATGGATCCTTGTGAATGCTCTAAAAGTAAGTTTATGTATATTAAATAATATAATCAGAA
Organism: Salmo salar; assembly: GCF_965601325.2. Classification (NCBI taxonomy): domain Eukaryota; kingdom Metazoa; phylum Chordata; class Actinopteri; order Salmoniformes; family Salmonidae; genus Salmo; species Salmo salar. Next base: position 89,201,404 of record NC_138300.1, on the reverse strand, counting down.
TTTAGTCCTATTTATTCGTAACAAATTACCTGTTATTTTGATCATCTCTTAACCCAACTTGTATTTGTAGCTGGCTCTTGCAACTGCGGTGGATCCTGTAAGTGCGCCAACTGCGCATGCACCAGTTGTAAGAAAAGTAAGAGTTTTTGTTGGTTGTTACATTCTAAATACCACTTCAGATTGCCTATGTAGGTATATTTACCCAAGCTCTTCTCAATGGTGTCTGGTGGCACTTTAAATGGAGAGGACGGGCTGTGCACCCTATGTGATAACCAAGTGGGAAGGTAATTTACCACATACAACTGGAGAGAAATCCACTTAAACCCCCCCAACTGGTAATTAGTGGGGGAAACTTATGTCCTGAGCGCCGACTTCTCTCATACTGGCGTCACCTAAGGAAATGACTTTAACTGCAATTTCGGCAGAGAAATTCAACTGCACAACTTTTATAAAAAACAATACTTTTTAACACTCATTTTGTTTACCAGCATGATGGCTGTACTTGGTTGACACTGCGTGTTGGCCATTAGAAAATGTTTCTCAAAGCATGGTTCAAAGATGGTATTACCATTTTCCCACTTAGTTATGAACACCTGGTAGCCTAATTAGGCTTTTTTTCAAGAGGACGCCAAACTAGGAAGTCTTTGCTTTGAGTAAGTTGACCATGACTGGGGAGACAAGTTGCCAACTCATCCTAGAGCCTCATTAATAGGTTATGCAATAGTCTGTCATTGGTCATCACTAATTGATTGTTTTTGTCCCGTCAGGTTGCTGCCCCTGCTGTCCTTCCGGCTGCAGTAAATGTGCTTCAGGCTGTGTGTGTAAGGGCAAGACCTGTGATACCAGCTGTTGTCAGTGAGGCCTGGTGCATGACTGACAATGCAGTCATTCCCTATGAAATTGGTTGTACCATCTTGAGCCTAGACTTAGTACTTAAATGTAAGAAAATAAATTCCATTTAACTTATTCAAGTTTGCCTTTCATTTGTGTTACTGGGGGTGGGTAACAACACAAATGTTTAACCTTCCAGTGTCTACATGTTTCTTGATTCCCTCCCAAATTAAAAGTGGGGGATTTGCGTAGTTAACCATAAGTTTCCATTTTAAGATTTTTTTTCTGTACTGGCATTTTGTCTAAATACAAAATGTATTTCATAACAGATCCCCCTTAGCTGTTCTTGGGGTCCAAACACTAAGGCTCTTACATAAAACAGTAAATAGCGTTACACATACAAAATGTATAACACTAAACAGTGTGCTAGCATGTCTTCACAGTACTTGCTGTTCCGTAAGGTGAATTATTAGTTTTGAATCTGATCTTACCGCTTGCATCAATTACCTGATGGGGGCTAGTTCTATATAATACTGTGTGCCTCCCATAGTCTTGGGGATTGAAGACCTTTTAGCATGCCTTGTGGCGTGTGCATGGGTGTCTGAGCTGTGTTAGTAGTTTTAACAGAGCTCGGAGCATTCAGCTTGTCAACCTCCCACTTTGACCCATGAACGATTGACATGCTGTTCTGAGCAAATTGTAATTCTTAAGTATTTGTGGCACCTGACCCCACACCTGAACAGTAGTCCAGCTGTGACAACTAGGGCTGGTAGGACCTGCCTTGTTACTGATAAGGTTAGAGCAGTGCTTTATGGCCAGACTTCTCTTATCTTAGCTACTGTTGTATCACTGTTTTGACCATGACAATTTACAATCCAGGGTTACTCCAAGCAGTTTGTGGTTAACATTAGCTAGAGTTAGGTTTGGGAAGGGGTTAGCTAACATGCTATCAAGTTAAAATGCTAGTTGTCTGAGATTCTGGTTACCCTCCTTGGTTACCTATCATAACAATTTGTGTCCTGTATTTGTTACGTCTAGTCTACAAAACCAGAATGGACAGCCACCTCATTAAGTAGACAGAACCTTTTTTTTAATGGTAAATGGCCTGAGTACTAAATGTATCCACAATATGCTATACTGTCTCCCTAACAATGAAGGCTAGAATAGGCTTGAAGTATTTGGATGGGAGACACATGGGAACCAATTGCTGCTGGGGACAAGTATGCCACTCAAGTAGGCTGAGTAATTGTGGGGACAAGGTGAAGGTCACAGTCCTGACTCAGTGGTTCCTGCAAGTCTAAGATCTTACCTGTCCTTGACCAAGTGTCTGCTACCTTCTGGTATCTAATCTTCTCCAATGCAAATCTAAATACTACACTGGTCTGTCATACATAAGTTTAAGTGCCTAATTGTCCTTTTTCCATGGCTGTTATGTGTAGATGGGTTGGCCGACATCACGAAAATGATGCGCACGCATTGTATTTTAACATTGTGGAGTGACAGGTGAATAAACTGTTCTAACACAGTTCAACCTGCATGTCAACACTGCTTTGAGATTAGTGATTAATAATAGATTAGGTTGAGGAGTGTTTATTTTGGGGGTGTTTAGTTGCCAATTAGGCATAGCAGGCCTGTCACACTTTAAGGGGTTATACAAAAGGCATATATTGTATTCATTAATTTAACCTTTATTTAACTAGGCAAGTCAGTTATGCCAGCACATGAAGGGATTGAAAAATGACAATTGCAATACATGATCATTTTGTCCCCATCCCTAATGAGGATGAGGCAGACTCAACCAAAAGGGGGGTTGGGTTGGAGGCTGAGCTCCCACTCCTTCATGATGACGGTATAGGCACAAGGTTGCGTGACTTCTCGATCTACCACCTCCATTACATTCCGGCGCAGCAGGTGGCGGCAGAGAGCTGCCCACAAGTAAAAAGCGCAATGTCGTTTTGGAAAACGAGGCATCATCCAATCATCGTAGACCTCAGAAGTGCCGGGGTAAAATGTATGTACGACGGGGGGGGAAATGAGATAATCGCAAAAGAACTGTTATAACTAGTTTCCAAAAGAAAGAAAAAACTAGTAGTTTGTGGAACAAGGGAAAGGATCATTTGCTATCTAGTCTTCTTGTAAGTTGCCCAACTAATACGCGTTATAACTAGCAAGGAATGATACTAGTTATTGTAGTTATCCTGCTAGCTGATACTAGCACCATTCATCAGTACTCGGTCTGTCCTTGCCAAGCATGACTCTAGCCAGTTTGCTAACATGCTTTCCTTTGTACCTGTCTACCGTTAGTAAACGAAGGATTTATTTTAAAATGTTGATGGCATAAAATGTGTAATTCGTATTTGAGTTTTTGTAGACAGTGATATCAAAATCTATTCGTAGTAAGAGGCTCACTACGATAGCAAGCTAGCCTAATAGCTAATCGTGCTAATGGGGCAGTCGCGCGTTGGGTTCGATTTTCGGAAAACTGAGGAAAAGGGTCCAAACACAAATGAGATTAGTTTGTACATGGTGTGGCCCGTGACAGATTAAAAAACACTGAATTATATAGAACCAGTCCAGTGATCAGTCCTGGTCTGGACAACATCATTACATACACTAACATTACATACAGACGGTCTTTTTTTTCAAGTTTTCATCAAGAATGTTTTGTGGTATCTGGAATGATTGATATCTGGAATCAGTCATTAGGTCTAAACAGCAGACAGTCACTGATTTGTTTAAATGCCATGTTCCCAGCCAGGATTAGGATAGCTAGCAGTCAGATTGTTACAGGCTAACTCAGCCTTACTTACAGGTTAGGTACTTTTTGGTGTATTACAGAGAATGTTCGACCAACCTTAACTTGGCAATAGCCCAACTTGGAAGAAGATGACAAATGTTTTAGAAAATGTCAATAAATTAAGTAAAAAATAAATAAAATAAAAAACATTGCTCCATGAAGTCATCCAGGCTGCAATATTGTCTATTTCAAATCTTCTCTCATTGATCAAGTTCTCTGTGCTATGCTAAACCGTACCTATCTAATAACTCCTATCAGCCAGCTGGAACAGAGTAATGGTTTGACTAGGCAGTATTTTTAATAGTTAGGCTAGAGTCATGAAGACTGCAGGCCAATTAATCCACTATAGTTATATTTGTTTTAATCCAGCCAGCCTGTCTGTTGACTCCCAGTGGTTGCCATGGAAGCGGAGGGCTTTGGAGAACTCCTGCAGCAGGCAGAGCAGCTTGCAGCAGAGACTGAGGCCGTGTCTGAGCTTCCTCATGTTGAGAGGAACCTTCAGGAGATCCAGCAGGCTGGAGAGAGGCTACGCTCCCGCACCTTAACTCGAACATCACAAGACGCTGCTGACGTGAAAGCGTAAGTTCTCTCTTGGGTATCAGTCACTGATATTTTCTTATTGAGCACCGTTACATGCACACAATAATGATTGTGCATAGTCAGGTTAATATAATAGTTGATTAAACCGTTTACATGCTTTGCAAGAAGCACAATTTCTCTAATAATCCTGTTTCCATGGACACATCTGAAATCAGTCTACTAATGGGACTTGTTATTTTGTGAAGACTATTTGATTCTGAGTTTGGACATATGAAGTTTGTATGTTTACTTTTTCTAAGATGCATACTTTCAGTTTTTCCGAACTCACTTCACTCGTGCATAAGAGGAAGCCTGCGCTGCCTGGTGCGGGCACATGTGCAGATCAAATACACCACTGGAACGCCGATTAAACTGTTATCATGTCCTAATAATTCGAAAAGATTGCGCAGAAAATCAGGTGTTTTTAATCGGCTTATGCTTACTTTGATTATGACCATACGCCTATTTAAGATAAGCAGAGTAAGGCGTTTACATGACTAATGCCATAATCAGTTTAATATCCAATTATTTGTGTGATGTTTAATCTCTTCTCTTTTTTTTTACATTGTCATCTGTATTTGTACTCTGGGACATCAAGTTTATGGGAGCTATCTTATGTTAGAGATGTGTAGCTCTGTGTTATGTTCTGCATTGCATTCAACTTCATGCCCTCTAGAGCAGGGGTTCTCAAGTGCTATTTGAGAAGGTCCAGTCACACAAATGTCCTAGGTGGCGAAGGTTCGGATAGAAATTGATTTATTGGCGTAGTAACTAACCCCAACCTCGCAACCAATGCGACCCCAAACTGTTCACACCCCTCTTATTGCCGGAGAGAAAATGTAGCAGTTTTAAAGATACTTTCCTGCAATTCTTCAAATCTTTCCATGTCTTATGTGTGTTTATATGATACCAGGGGTCGAAACCCAACCGGACCTCGGTTCGCCCGTTGAGTATGGGGGCTCTAGAGGATAGTCTACTAAACACATGTAATTTGCTGTTTCCTCTGTTCCCTGTAGGTCCATCCTCCTGGGGTCCAGAGGCCTGGACATCTTCCACATCTCCCAGCGTCTGGAGAGCCTGAGTGCTGCCACAACCTTTGAACCTCTAGAGCCAGTGAAGGACACTGACATCCAGGTATTCACACACTCTTTACGATTGTGGGGCTGTTTGAGCTTTTGGGCTACTTTTTCATCCACACCTGTCCTGTTGTATGTCAGGACCTTCGCTTTTGTGTTTTTCAGAGTCAAGGGCAGCCGGGCAGGTGATGGTAATTAATGTTTTTTAGATTATGCTTTTAGTCAAACTGACGGATTCATATCGGGTTCTGTTAATGTCACAGCTGAGGTTTACTGTGTAATGATTTTTATGCTAATAAGCAAAAGGCTGATGGATTCTGTTGCAGGATCATTGCAGTCTCTTGCTGGTGGGAGGATTAGAAATGTTTTCTGTCTAGGGAAAGATGTCTGACAGGTGTATAGTGTCCAAATCTCTACTCATCGTTCTGTAGCCTATATCAAACCCACTGCCTGCAATGCTGAGAGTTTATTTAAATGCATTCACAAAGTTAATTCAAATCAAAGGATGTTAGGTTATCTTAGGTAGATGCCTATTTGATTCAAATTGGTGGCGATGTAGGGTTGTAAAATTTCCAGAAATCCTGGTTGGAGGATTCCTGATTTTCCCTTCTGATTCTTAATCCTCCAACGGAGGAATTTTACTAGCATCAGAATTGGATTAATTGCTCTTCCTCAACTGATGAAAAATTCATTAAATAGAGGATTAATAAGATTCATAACTACCACATGTTAATATATTTAGAGTTGAAATAGGTCAAATATGAATAGGGCTAATTTCTCAGAACATTTTCAGTAGGAATGATAGTATTCCAAATTGCGGATAAAGATAGTTATTGCTTACCACCGTCTGTCACACGAATTTGGGCTCTAAGCCCTCAGACTCATGACTAGCGATTTGAAAAAAACATGGACAAATATTTGTGGACATTGTCATAATAATCAGGGGTCAGAAACAACCATACTTTTACTGGTTTCATATTATAGAAACAACCATACTTTTACTGGTTTCATATTATAGAAACAACCATACTTTTACTGGTTTCATATTATGGAATTACCCATTGATGTAATCTGTTCAGAACCAAAATAGATACATGGCATATTAGTGGGTTTCAAACCCTGTCCAGTGGTCACTCTTGATCTGTGACTGTTATAGAAAAGGCACTATGGAGTTATTTTCTGTTTTTCTTTTATCTACACTGGCTTTATCCTATCCTCCATGTGTGCTGTGGAATTGCAGCTGGGCTGATGTTCAAATCACATTTTATTGGTCACATACACCTATTTAGAAGATTTATCTAAAAACAATACACACATCTAAAAGTAAAAGAATGGAATTAAGAAATATATAAATATTAGATTGAGCAATGTTGGAGTGGCATTGACTTAAATACAGTATAATAGAATACAGAATATACAGTTGAAGTCAGAAGTTTACATACACTTAGGTTGGAGTCATTAACTTTTTTTCAACTTCTCCACAAATTTCTTGTTAACAAACTATAGTTTGGCAAGTCGTTAAGGACATCTACTTTGTGCATGACACAAGTACATTTTTCCAACAATTGTTTACAGACAGATTATTTCACTTATAATTCACTGTATCACAATTCCAGTGGGTCAGAAGTTTACACACACTAAGTTGACTGTGCCTTTAAACAGCTTGGACAATTCCAGAAAGTTATGTCATGGCTTTAGAAGATTCTGATAGGCTAATTGACATAATTTGAGTCAATTGGAGGTGTACCTGTGGATGTATTTCAAAGCCTGCCTTCAAACTCAGTGCCTCTGCTTGACATAATGGGGAAATCAAAAGAAATCAGCCAGGACCCCCCCAAAAAAAATGTGGACCTCCACAAGTCTGGTTCATCCTTGGGAGCAATTTCCAAATGCCTGAAGGTACCACGTTCATCTGTACAAACAATAGTACGCAAGTATAAACACCATGGGACCATGCAGCCGTCAAACTGCTCAGGAAGGAGACGTGTTCTGTCTCCTAGAGATGAACGTACTTTGGTGCAAAAAGTGCAAATAAATCCCAGAACAACAGCAAAGGACCTTGTGAAGATGCTGGAGGAAACAGGTACAAAATATCTATATCCACAGTAAAACGAGTCCTATGTCGACATAACCTGAAAGGCCGCTCAGCAAGGAAGCCATAAAAAAGCCAGACTACGGTTTGCAACTGCACATGGGGACAGAGATCCTCTGGTCTGATGAAACAAAAATAGAACTGTTTGGCCATAATGACCATGGTTATGTTTGGAGGAAAAGGGGGGAGGCTTGTAAGCCGAAGAACACCATCCCAACCATGAAGCACGGGTGTGGCAGCATCATGTTGTGGGGGTGCTTTGCTGCAGGAGGGACTGGTGCACTTCACAAAATAGATGGCATCATGAGGAAGGAAAATGATGTGGATATATTGAAGCAACATCTCAAGACATCACTTAGGAAGTTAAAGCTTGGTCGCAAATGGGTCTTCCAAATGGACAATGACCCAAAGCATACTTCCAAAGTTGTTGCAAAATGGCTTAAGGACAACAAAGTCAAGGTATTGGAGTGGCCATCACAATGCCTTGACCTCAATCCTATAGAAAATTTGTAAGCAGAACTGAAAAATCGTGTGTGAGGAAGGAGGCCTACAAACCTGACTCAGTTACACCAGCTCTGTCAGGAGGAATGGGCTAAAATTCACCAAACTTATTGTGGGAAGCTTGTGGAAAGCTACCTGAAACGTTTGACCCAAGTTAAACAATTTAAAGGCAATGCTACCAAATAGTAATTGAGTGTATGTACATTTCTGACCCACTGGGAATGTGATGAAAGAAATAAAAGCTGAAATAAATAATTATCTCTACTATTACTCTAACATTATACGTTCTTAAAATAAAGTGGTGATCCTAACTGACCTAAGACAGGGAATTTTTACAAGGAATGAATGTCAGGAATTGTGAAAAACTGAGTTTAAATGTATTTGGCTAAGGTGTATGTAAACTTCTGACTTAAACTGTGCATATGAGATAAGTAAAGCAGTATGTAAACATTATTAAAGTGACTGGTAGGGTTGCAAAGGGTCAAACTTTCAGGTACATTTCTGGAAATTTTCTGGAAATTTTCCATGGGAAGTTAAGCACTGGAATTTGGGGAATTTTGCTTAAATTCATCATAAAAGTTAGCTTATAACAGTGACATGTTTTTGTTGTTGGATACACATAAGGCAATTCTAGGTCTTGTGGCATATTTTGGTTAAACTATTCCCAATTCATTGGAATTGCAACCCTCTGCATGCAGTGCTCGCTTACATCACATGTACAGCTGATTCTCAAGATCTTGCACACTAATGAGATGCTATTGAGCCCACACTACTACACAGTTTCAGCCAAGGACTACATGCTTTCTGGTAAGTTTTGATTACAATACTGGGTGGGGTGAATATATTTTATATGACATACATGATTTGTTGTTAACAAGTAAATAGTAGCCTACAGCAAAGTGTGTTTAAATCATTGATAACTTGTTAACAATTTCTGCTAGTTAGTTTTTTGCTACCATGTGGGTTTTAGCTTGCTTGAGCCTGCTAACTGAGGAGTGTTAATTCACCTGTTTCCATACATGTTTAATTTTAAAACATTTATCTTACAAAGGAGTTGTTTAATCTAACTGCTTAACTATTTATCTGTACATGGAATTGTATTTATATTTTATTTTTTACTATTTGTTTTCTAATCTTTACAAGAAAAAGCCACGGGCACTATCTGATGTGTGGAGACATTTCACTGCAGCTAATGTAGAAGGAAAAGTTGTGTACATTTGCAAATACTGTGCCAAATCATATATGAAGAATGCAACAAAGATGCAGAATCATCTGGCCAAGTACATACATTTCCCTCAGCGCTCACAACAAGCAACCTCTGACAAAAGTCCCTCTACTTCTATTTAAGGTGAAAATGATGAATCAGACACCTTATCGATAGCAACAGCTCATGGTCCTCCTGGAATCAGAAGTTTTTTGACTCAATGGAGGAACGTAGTCAGAGAAATGCTGATGAGTGTCGTGCTCGAACTGTGTATGCAACTGGTTCACCTCTGATGCTCACAGGCAATGTGTATAAGAAGAGATTTCTGAATGTTCTTCGCCCAGCATACACCCCTCCAACCAGTTATGGTTTATCTACTTATTTGCTGGATGCAGAGTTCAAGTGAAGGTCAAGCAAATCATAGAGAAAGCAGACTGTATTGCAATCATCTCTGATGTTCGTGGGCAAGGAATAATTAACTACATAATCTGCAACCCTCAACCAGTATTCTACAAGAGCACAGACACAAAGGACAACAGACACACCATTTTCTACATTGCAGAAGAGCTGAAGGCAGTCATCAATGAACTTGGACCACAGAAGGTATTTGCACTGGTGACAGACAATGCTGCGAACATGAAGGCTGCTTGGTCTAAAGTGGAGGAGTCCTACCCTCACATCACACCCATTGGCTGTGCTGCTCATGCATTGAATCTGCTCCTCAAGGACATCATGGCACTGAAAATAATGGATGCACTCTACAAGAGAGCCAAGGAAATGGTTATGTATGTGAAGGGTCATCAAGTTATAGCAGCAATCTACCTCACCAAGCAAAGTGAGAGAATAAGAACACCACATTGAAGCTGTCCAGCAACACCTGTTGGGGTGGTGTTGTCATCATGTTTGACAGTCTCCTGGAGGGGAAGGAGAAATGGCCATATCACAGTCTGCCGATATAGACAGCCCCATCTTTTTTTAATTATGTTTTAAAACTTTTATTTAACTAGGCAAGTCAGTTAAGAACAACTTCTTATTTACAATGATGGCCTACCAAGGGTTAACTGCCTTGTTCAGGGGGATCCTTCTGGATTATGTATTTTGGGAGAGAGTGGTAAGCAGTCTGAAACTCTTGAAACCTATAGCAGTAGCCATTGCACAGATTGAGGGAGACAATGCCATCCTGTCTGATGTTCAGACTCTGCTTGCAGATGTAAGAGAAGAAATCTGTACTGCCCTGTCCACTTCACTGTTGCTCCAAGCAGAGGAAACAGCAGTTCTGAAATGCATAACAAATTGTGAAGAGTTCTGCCTGAAGCCCATACAAACCACAGCATACATGTTGGACCCCAAGTATGCTGACAAGAGCATCCTGTCTGGTGCAGAGATCAACAAGGCCTATGGTGTCATCACTACCGTGTCTCGCCACCTTAGCCTGAATGAGGGCAATGTTCTTGGCAGTCTGGCGAAGTACACTTCTAAGCAAGGGCTTTGGGATGGAGATGCAATATGGCAGTCGTGCCAACATATCTCATCAGCCACCTGGTGGAAGGGACGTGGTGGATCTGAGGCTCTTTCCCCTGTTGCCTCCATCATCCTCCAAATCCCACCAATATCAGCCGCCTCAGATTGCAACTGGTCCTTGTTTAGGAACACACACACCAAAGCACGCAACAGTACAAGATGGGAACAATTGGTGGCCATCCGGGCAAATTTGAGGCTTTTTGAGCCTGACAACGATCCATCCTTAAAGAGGTTGGAAAGTGACAGTGAAGATGAGGCCTCAGTCGGATGTTCAAGAGGTGGACATTGAGGAGGTCCAGGGAGAAGACATGGAAGCCTGAGAGGAAGACAACCAGAGCTTTAGTTTCTAGACTATAATTTTACAGATGTATATTGAACACGTTTTTGGGGGATGCGATGGATCATTGGGGATCATACAATATTCCCTTTTGTTGTTCAGTGAAATTGTCCCATGTGAAGAGTCAACTCATTTAATTAAAGTTCAATTCGTAACTCATTTTTATTTAATTTCAATTGGAAGGATTTAATCATTTGCAGTTGTCTACTTATGATAAGGTAGAAGGTTTATGTTTCTGTCTCCATATGATATGGTAAATATATCCAATGCAAAAAACATCTACATTTAAATGGTATTAATTTGCATATATTTACAATAATGCCCATATATTCCTGTTAATTCCCACGGAAAGTTTCCACCTCTGAATATTTCCTAAAATGTACAACCCTAGTGACTAGTGTTCCATTATTAAAGTGGCCAGTGATTCCAAGGTCAGCAGCCTCTAAGGTGCAGGGTTGGTTAACCTGGTGGAAGCCGGCTAGGGATGGCTATTTAATGGTCTGATGGCCTTGAGATAGAAGCTGTTTTTCAGTCTCTTGGTTCCAGCTTTGATGCACCTGTACTGACCTCGCCTTCTGGATGAGGTCAGGAACTTCTCAACTGCGGTCCTGTCAATGTAGATAGGGGCGTAATCCCTCTGCTGTTTCCTGAAGTCCGCGATCAGCTCCTTTGTTCAGTTGACGTTGCGTGAGAGGTTATTTTCCTGGCACCGCTCTCCCAGGGTCCTCACCTCCTCCCTGTAGGCTGTCTCGTCGTTGTTGGTAATCAGGCCTACTACTGTTGTGGCGTCTGCAAACTTGATGATTGAGTTGGAGGTGTGCGTGGCCACGCAGTCATGGGTGAACGGAGTACAGTACAGGAGGGGGTTGAGCACACACCCTTGTGGTGTCAGGCCTGTCAGGAAGTCCAGGACCCAGTTGCACAGGGCGGGGTTCAGACCCAGGGCCCCAAGCTTAATGATGAGCTTGGAGGGTAATATGGCATTGAATGTTGAGGTATAGTCAATGATCAGCATTCTTACATAGGTATTCCTCTTGTCCAGATGGGATAGGGTAGTGTGCGATGGCGATTGTATCGTCTGTGACTCTATTGGGGCGGTAAGCAAATTGAAGTGTCAGGTAAGGTAGAGGTGATATGATCCTTAACTAGTCTCTCAAAGCACTTCATGATGACAGAAGTGAGTGCTATGGGGCGATAGTCGTTTAGTTCAGTTACCTTTGCTTTCTTGGGTACAGGAACAATCGTGGACATCTTGAAGCAAGTGGGGACAGCAGACTGGGATAGGGAGAGATTGAATATGTTCCTAAGCACTCCAGCCAGCTGGTCTGCACATGCTCAGAGGACGGGGCAAGGGATGCCCTCTGGGCCGCCAGCCTTGCGAGGGTTAACACCCTTAAATGTCTTACTTACGTCGGCCACGGAGAAGGAGAGCCCACTGTCCTTGGAAGCGGACCGCATCGGTGGCACTTTGTTATCCTCAAAGCAGGCGAAGAAGGTGTTTAGCTTGTCCGGAAGCAAGATGTCAGTGTCCGCGACGTGGCTGGTTTTCCCTTTGTAGTCCGTGATTGTCTGTAGACTTTGCCACTTTGGCCTCGTGTCTGAGCCATTGAATTGCGACTCCACTTTGTCTCTGCACTGACGTTTTGCCTGTTTGATTGCCTTACGGAGGGATTAACTACACTGTTTGTATTCGGCCATATTTAATCAGTCACCTTGCCATGGTTAAATACGGTGGTTCACGCTTTCAGTTTACAGCAAATGCTGCTATCTATCCACGGTTTCTGGTTTGGATAGGTTTTAAAGTCACAGTGGGTACAACATCTCCTATACATTTCCTGATGAACTCCGTCACTGTATCCGTGTATTCGTTGATGTTATTCTCAGTCTACCCGGAACATATCCCAGTCCGAGTGACCAAAACAATCTTGAAGCATGGATTCCGATTGGTCGGACCAGCATTGAATAGACCTTAGCACTGGTACTTCCTGTTTTAGTTTCTGCTTATAGGAAGGGAGGAGCAAAATGGAGTCGTGATCAGATTTGCCAAAGGGAGGGGGGTGGAGGGACTTGTAGGCATTTCGAAAAGTTGAGAAGCAGTGGTCCAATGTTTTATCAGCGCGAGTACTACAGTCAATGTGTTGGTAGAACTTCAGTAGCATTTTCCTCATTTGCTTTGTTAAAATCCCCAGCTACAATAAATGCGGCCCCAGGATATGTGGTTTCCAGTTTGCATAAAGTCCAGTGTTGTTGTTTGAGGGCTGTCATGGTATCGGCTTGATGGGGAATATACACGGCTGTGACTATAACCGAAGAGAATTCTCTTGGGAGGTTATACGGTCGGCATTTGATTGTATGCTATTCTAGGTCAAATGAACAAAAGGACTTGAGTTTCTGTATGTTATCACAATCACACCATGAGTAATTAATCATGAAACATACACCCCTGCCTTTCTTCTCCCCGGTGAGTTTTTTTATTCCTGTCTGCGCGATGTACTGAGAACCCAGATGGCTATATGGATGGGGACATTATATCCCGAGAGAGCCATGTTTCCGTGAAACAGAGTAGGTTACAATCCCTGATGTCTTTCTGGAAGGAGATTCTCTGAGCTTGTCTACTTTATTATCCAGAGACTGAACATTAGCCAGTGATAAACTCTGAAGTGGTGGATGGTGTGCACGCCTCCTGAGTCGGACTAGAAGTCCACTCCGAATACCTCTTCTCCAATGGCGGTGTTTTGGAGCAGCCGCTGGAATAAGTTAAATTGCCCTGGGGGGTACGAACAAACGATCGAATACAGGAAAGTCGTATTCCTGGTCGTAATGCTGGTGAGTTACCACCACTCTGATATTCAAAAGTTCTTTCCGGCTGTATGTAGTAACACAAAACATTTTCTGGGCTAATAATGTAAGAAGTAACACACACAAAAAGTAAATACTGCAGAATTGCTTAGGAGCTAGAAGCAGAGCTGCCATCTGTCGGCGCCATCTTACTCATATGATTTTCTATGGAAGTAAATGAAATGTGAGATGCCTGCTAATTAGTTAATGGTAACACTTCTGACAATTGTGTTACATCAACGGATGATGTTTCTGCAAGTCTGAAGCTTTTTAGTGGGAACAGTCTGAACTGTTTCAGATGAGGAATAGAAGATGAGGGGAATAACCTCCAGTCAGTATACAGTATGTTGAAATATGATAAGAAAAATATGTTTATCACCATTACTATACAGTTATTCCATTGTGTTAGTGGCCTTCAGACTGTAGGGCCGGGACCATTCTACTATCGCAATATTTTTTCCCATGAAAACACGAAGCGGACTAAACTCTTTGGTCCTTTAAAAACCTGCTGTATGTAAAATATTGTGTGCTATAGCTTGGAAAATAAATGCATGTGACTGGATGACAACATAATGTTTGTTTCCAACATTAGGGATGTTTTCCTAAAGAAGTTAAATCAGTTTTGTATTCTGTTTCCTTGCCACGATACTAACGAGTATCGCGATACTGGTATCGTCCCAGCCCTAGAAGGCTGCCATCCTCTGGCCACTCCCACACTGTCAAACTATAACATACAATGTTCTCTTTTGCTCTTAATTGGGTAAAAAGACATTGACACTACAATATTTATTTTAGCAGTGTTCATAAAATTGCAAAATCAAGTGCATTGATTAGCCTGTTCTAGAAGAGGTTGCATCCACACCATCAGAAAATGATGATTCCAATTAGGCCTTTAACATGGGCTGAGTGGGTCTCTGGGGGGGATGGGAAGGCCACAGATGGTCAAGGAATGAGTGGGGTGTTGTATTGATCTCCTCATTTTCTGATGACCCCAGTGCTCCCTCCATAATCTTCAACCTGATGTGTGGTGGGCCGGCCGGGTGGAGCCTTGGTTTTACTGGAAATGCACTTAGCCTCTTGGCAGGATTTAACCAGGCCCTTTTAGCTGGACTCAGTTGAGTGCTTGGGCCAGACACAGTGGGAAGTGGCTGGCCTTCTACTGTACTGTACTCCCTATCCACTATGCATAGTTGTATTTCTGGCTATTTTTCACATGATAGTTTTCATAGGCAATTAATGGAACATATGTTTTGGAAACCAATGTGGCCTTGCTGTATAAAGCCACATGTGTTAACCTCGAGGGCAGGGAGCCTTTGGAAAGTTTAGTCAAGGTACAGAAAAGCTATTAGATTGATTGTTCTCAAACTGGGGGACAATGAAATTCACTATTCTCAAATAGCCTATGTTACAATACAAACGGTGTGTTCCTTGATTGCTAAGTAATATATATTTCATACCTAGCCTATGTATTGCCAACCTTTGAGCTAATCATTGATCACGGCAATTAGGCCAGGAAATTATACTTGTATGTGAGGTGGTAGTGATTGACATTCTCCCCATTGACTGCACTGCATCCATGGCTTGGTCTTTTCAGTAGTGTTCTTTACATGGAGCGTGATTTCAGTGTGTAGTACTTACTGTATGTTCAAGTGCTGAAGGGTTAGCTTGGCTAACACAAAGGAAAAGCTGGATGCTGATGAGGCGTAGCCTCTATCTCTATGTGGGTGGCTCATAGAGAGGAACTGAGGTGTGAATGATGTCTGTAGTATACATGGTTGTGAATGCATATGATTTATGTAGCCTACTCTGCATTTTTGGCCATTTGTTATATTTGTATGTGTTGATGTGGGTCACATCAGTGAGGATGGAGACAAAGGAAAACAATTTGAGGGCGAGAAAGGGGTGATAGAAATAACCAAGGGAAGGATGGAGAGAAAGAGGGAGCAATAAGAGAAACAATGGACAGAATAAAACCCCAAGGAAAATGGAATAGGGGTGAGAAAGAGAGGAAAAAGAGTAGAATGATAAAATGGCAGAGAGAAGTATTTCTCTCCTGCTCTGTTTCTCTATTCCATCTTTTTCTGCTCCTCCTTTCTCTCCCTCCCCCCTCTTTCTCTGAGAGCAGCTATAGTGATGGCATGCATTCTCTTGACAGAGTCTGATAAGCGCAGCTGCTGCTACAGCAGACTTTGGGGAAATAGCTTCACATGTGCAGCCTGTGTCTTGGTCTGTGCAGCCGTGGACTCGGTGTATACCCCCCTGAGAAGCCACTGCACCCTTCTCATTAACTAAACATGACTCTTAAGAGGATTATTAGCCCACTTTCTGGACAGGATGTCGGAAGCCATCAGCAGAGGGAGAGAAAATCCATTACATTAATTGCATTGCGCTGGGGGAGGAGGGGAAAAGAGTATGATGCATATGTATAAAAAGGAAGAAATGAGTGGTACTGAGAGAAGAGGACAGCAGGGATGCTGGAAAGAAGCAGGCGGCGGGGAAGGATCTACTGATGGAGAGGGGAAGACCTGTGAGCTTGAGTGATCACTCCTCCTTGATCCCCCCCCTGTGTCTGAGGGATGACTTGGTACAGTCCTCCAACAATAAAACAGCCTACAGTAACCCTTCATGTGGTACATATCTGGGTTCACACCGGTGGCCCACATTGCGTGAGGAAGGTGCAGCATCTGCGATGCCGGCCCGTCAGAGGGTCCGAAAACGCCCCAGAATGGCTCCGGCTCAGTTCTTCAGCTGGAGAGACGGGGCAGTGTGTTTAGTGTCAGGCATAGGTCTGTCTACGCCTGGCTACCTGCGCCTCTGCTCTCTCCCTGCCTGGCAGGCTGAGCCACAGCATGAGTAAGTATTGCCTCCACACACAGACCCACTGCGTTCATACATCTGCTCTGTCTGTATCAAGATCTGTCTGTCACCTTGTCTTTACTTTTTCTCGCTTCCTGTCACTCTGTCTGTGACTATGGAGATGATAACGTTGATTATGGTGGTGTTCACTTAAATGAATGCTTATTCTCTACACAGGAAGTGGTGGCACAAGGGTGGGGTTTCACCTCCCGTACTCCACTCATTGTCTCAGAGTAAATGAAGATGAGCTGCAGGTTTTTAGCTACTGACCCTTCACACGTAGTTTTTTTTATTATCTCTGTGGAAATGCTGAGCAGCATTACACCAAGGGAAAATGTTGAAACAGAATTGAAACAAATCCAGATGACAGAGAATTTATTTGAAGATGTTATAGAATGCTTTCTGTTTGTGGTGGTGTAACCATGTGCAGAGAGTACAATCACGATCATTTGTGAATTAAAAATGCATAATTCTTGAACCCGTAGATTGCTTTTGACTGCTCGTTTGACCGAGCCCTGCCAAATATTGTATGTGCGCATGTATGTGACACGTATCAGCACCGCGTTATGGAGCATGTGTAACGTATCAGCACCGCGTTATGGAGCATGTGTAACGTATCAGCACCGCGTTATGGAGCATGTGACACGTGTGTATTTGTTCCTATGCTTTATCCTTTTCTCCAGTTCTACTTTAGTAAACAATAGTGAATGTTTTCTGTTCTTGCAAAACCGTAAGCAGTATACGCAATACAAATTGTGAGGGACAATGCAATTATCTAGAAGGTTCTAGAGATTCAGACACGCTGGCTATATTGGGTTACATACTGCATATGTGTATTTCGCTGGATAAATGCCTTGAATATAAGATCCAGGGAGTTTACAGCTTCTTTGTCCATTACTCAGGGAGTTTAGAGCTTCTATTGTTGCCTAAATATGAAATGATGGCCTACAGTGTATGATTTCAATTAAGGTTTATTTGGAAATGCATTAATTGCTGAAAATGCGTATAAGTTCCCCCTCCCCTTTTGGACCCTTTGCTTTCTGGAAACCATAGAATGAAACGCATTATCCGTTTTATTCTACACACAATGCCACATCACTAGGAAATGTATACATTTATTCAGATTTCTCCTCTTTGTGTGTCTTGCTGTGTGTGGAGACATGACCTGAGCTCTCCTGGTATATAAATAGCTCCATTGTCAGCTCTTAGGGTGCAAACTGGGTAGAACCTGTTTTGTTTGGAGAGCAGAATCTCCTGAGGGGGGCGCTCCTCTCTCTGCCACAGACGACAGGAGGATGGGAGGACCCAGCACAATGACTGAGCAAGAAATGTAATTGGCAAGATACAGCAGGAAATCATCCTTTTGATTTATCTATTGAATAGAGGATAGTTACTGCTCTTATTACTTGTGATACTGAAAAGCCTCAGCCCCCCCCCCCCCCCCCCCCCCCCCCTTGGCTCTCTCCGCCCTGTGCATTTACACTTGTCATTTGATGGTCGGCTGCTGAAGAAGTAATAAGTTCATGATAATTTATAGCTGTCAGTCAAGACGCGGACGGCTGCCACTCTGATGTCTGGTCTGGTGATGCGATGGAGTGGACAGACAGGGGCGAGGGTTTGAGCCTGTGGCAAGGCGGAGGGATGTGGTGCTGAAGCAGCTGTGAGGGGGAAGGGGGATGCTGCTCCGTCCGTCCTGGAGATGACAGGCGCCAAGACCGAGACGGTCTGCAGGAAAAGGCCCATTATCTGAAAGAATGCATAGGCTGCTATATATTATTATATACCCTATTGACACCTGTAAAAGGACCGACTAGGCTTAGTTTTGCTTTGCTTTTTTTTTGCCTAGTCTGCCGTTTCTGAATGTTCACATATTTCTATAGTATCTCCTAATGTTAGACAAGGAAGTGTACATGTGTGCCTGCAGGCCTTAAAGCCCCCGTGCCCTGTTTTAGAATCATCACTGTATGTCAAATATATCACTTTTCTTCATGAAAATAGCTCCAAATATATAGATTTGGTCATTTATTTCCATGAGCTTCCTTTTGCTATTGAAATGCTCAGTCTGATCGTGTTGATACAAATGTAAATATATTTACATACTCAGCCCTGATTGGCGGATAGTGTCTAAACTCTAGAGCCTACCCTGCTTACCCTTTCAAAGTAGGAGCATACATATGCAAATAAAAGATTACTGGTCATTGGTCAGACTAATTAGATCAGATTGTGATGTCGTGCTTTGGGCCAAAAACTTTATTCCCCCTCAACAGGCCGAAATTCCAGGTGTTTTTTATTTATTCAAAAAGCTCTAAAAGGGAATTATCATTTCTACAATTTCAGTGTTATTTCAACCACCTAGTGTGCAAATAAAATAACACATTTAAAAAGGAAAATCACTTTTTGCACTGGATTGCCCCTTTAATCGCAGACTCAAGTATGACATTACCCTATTCAGCTTTGAAAATGTCAACATCTGCATAAAAGGTAATTCCTCTCAAAAAGGCATGAGACTGTCTCTTATGTAACTGACTCTTATGGAATATGGAAAACAACTATAGGCTAAATTATCTGATTTTTAAGGCAAGTTAGTGTCCTCACATTGTGGAAGGGTGTGGCCGGTGTTTAGCCTAGATTATATTAAGACAGTGTCCAGTACCACAGAGGATGGGCTTAGTGAGTGACATCCATTGTGATGACTGTCAGTGTCTTATCAGGGTATCTGTGTCATTGTGGCAGGCTGGTGGCCACTATGCGTCAAAGTCATGGGCTTGGCTTTGGTTACTCACCATCCACAATGGATCTATGGGTGATTTCATCACCAGCATTTGGCATACAGTGTGCTAGCTCTTATTCTTGCCCGTAGCCAACCCCACCCTGATTTAGATGCATTGACCCCTCCACCACCGCCCTGTTCTACATCTTTGCTGTATGTGTGGGTGTGTGAGTGTCATTCCCCCCGCCACTCTGGCTGCCTGGTGCAAGCCTACAGCTCTACTCTGAGGGCGGTTCTGCCTGTTCTGGGTACAAAATGTTTTCTCTTTTTCTTCGGGCATCGAAAGGAGCGGAGGCTGTTTCTCTGCCTTCCAAAGTGTACATTAATTAGCGTACTCTGTAAGGGATGAGCACAGTCTACAGTGTGCACATTTGCTCATTAACCTCATTATGCTGTTAACTTGAGAAAACGAGGTCAATTTTGGGTGTGTAGGTATTGTAACCGCAATAGTACTGCCATTTTTGGGGGTACTGAATGGTAAGCTTGCTATTTCACAATTTTGACCGCAGACGGACGTTGTACATTTTACTCTCTTCAAGATGCATCCATCCGTCTCTTCTATATGATGTTAGCCAGTTGAATGTAGATGCTGATGAATGTCGGCCCACTGTGGAGTTTGTTCCCTAAGGTAGGACATTGAAGATGGGATGATATGGGGACAAAGGGCCAGGTGCTGTGAGTCTAATCGGCTGGTGCTTATCAGTCAGGCTGTTGAAATAACTGTAAAATGACTTGGTGAGCTCTGGGTTTTTGCTCTGTTCAAATGTGGGGGATTGGTAGATGGGCTGGAGCTGTATAGAATGAGCATGAAAATGTCTTAACGCTTGAGAAGATATATAACAGAAGTTATTTTGGACTGTTTAGAATGTCAGGTCTGGAGGAGGCTTCTATGGGCTACGCCCTGATTGTTAGCTTCTCCCATTTTTAGCACAGCGATCATGATAATGATAGTTCTTCCTTCTCCTCAGGAGCCCTTGCAGCTAGCGTCTTGCAGGAGCCGTGTATGTGTGTGGTCAAGTGGAAAGTAGGTTAGAGTCGGTCTAACCTCCAGCCATTTCTCTCCTTCCAGGGCTTTCTGAAGAATGAGAGGGACAATGCGCTGCTCTCTGCCATTGAGGAGTCACGTCGCAGGGTAGGTGGCGCACTCTCCTCTGACTGGTTGCCATGACCACACCCTCATTGCACCCCATGTCCACATCTAATAATCCCATTTGTTTTAAATTTTTTACTTTTTTTTTGACATACCTGATGAATAGATGGGACAGATATGTTTCGGTCATAGATTGTATCTCCTAACTTTTCTCTCCGTGACAGCTTGGCATACCTAGTTTTTAAATACGTACGGTATATTTTCAATCAGTCTCACACTTTTGAATAAAAATAATAAACCCATACCCTCGGTTGCCAATCATGATGCTCACCTTGTTCCGATTAAAGCCTTAGCCTATTATCTTTCTAAAATGGATCCCTCTGCATGACTTCAGAGCCGCTTTAATTAGGAGCACTTCCAATTATCATCCGCTGTCCCTGTGGGATTGAGATGGAATCCAGAGACCTTGTCTAATCTGTTCTTGGCTAAATCTGGACCAGCCATGAATGCAGACCCATTTAGCGTCACAATCCCATCCCTCCACACACCCAGGCATCACAGGGCGTGACCCAGTTTGAAGAGCCCGCCCAAGTCCCAGATCTCACTTTCACTGTGTGGGGCCCCAGGATACCTGCATGGGTGACTGTGGTGATTGGAGGTGTTTATTGTGCACAGATATCTCATGACGAGAGGTTTTGCAGTGTTAGCTATTTTTAACATCACACGGTCTCTCTCCCATTTATGCAGCCTAGCCTGGTTCTCTCAAATTCTTTCAAATTGGTCTGTCCAAGTTACATATCTCTTTTTCTCTCTCTCTATTTTGTGCTCACATGTTCTTGTTCTCTGTCAGACGTTCCTCTTGGCAGAGGAATACCACCGTGAGTCCATGCTGGTTCAGTGGGAGCAGGTGAAACAGAGAGTACTGCACACCTTGTTGGGAGCAGGGGAAGATGCTCTGGACTTCAGCCAAGACATAGAGGTCAGTCTCTCCATATAGACCCTATGAACTCCAGTGCATAAAGCACACATCCAGATATAATTTCTATACTTAATATATGACTTGCACACATTTAGAGAAATACACACTCGTCAAAAACTGATACTAACCCACATGGATGTTGCGAAATTCAATAACCGCCTCCAATTTGCAAGAATTTCCATAAAAAATGGATACGTTTCCAAAAAAAGATATGGGAAGTACTCCTGTTTTTAATAATGGGTAAAGAAAAGCCACATTCGGCTTTGGTTTTCCACCATGTTATCGGTCTTTACCAAAGCAAGCTTGGTTTTATGCAGACAGCTTTGTTTAGGTTACCTTCAGGGCTCCAGCTGCTGTATTTAGCACACTAGCTGCATTGCTTTCCTAAACTAGCTCTGGCACATTCTCCAGTGGAGTGTGTGTTGGAGTTGACACTTGGATTTTTGGGGGATTTTGTCCTTCTCTGTGCTTATTGCATTATTATACAACAGTTAAATTGTCCGTGTCTGACCTGCTGTTCACTCCCTATGTCAGAAACACACCCTCTACTGTGTTCAGTTCTTGCTCATATGCTCTTCTTATAATGCCATGCCTCATACAGCCTTATACTGCCTTATACCATGGCATTCTTGAATACTTGTTTCTGATTGGCTTGAAGGGCATTCTAGAGCATGCATTATTTCCCTATAACGCGCTGTATCTTTGCACGGTAGAATTCAATGGCTGTAGTTCTTACATGTTCTATGTTTGAGCTGCTTTTGAAAGCAAAAGTCGAATTAAAAACATTGGCATTGTTGAATTTGATTTTCATAATGGCAAGCTAGGACTGATGGTTTGTTTAGCTAAACTAGCACGTCTGTTTGGTTACCACAGCAACTACTGCAGCGATCTAGCAAACTTGCTAGCTACTTCAGTGGATTTTGAACATATTTCTATTGGCAAATGAACACATTTCTAGTGGCAAATGAACACCTTTCTAGTGGCAAATGAACACCTTTCTAGTGGCAAATGAACACCTTTCTAGTGGCAAATGAACACCTTTCTAGTGGCAAATGAACACCTTTCGAGTGGCAAATGAACACCTTTCTAGTGGCAAATGAACACCTTTCTAGTGGCAAATGAACACCTTTCTAGTGGCAAATGAACACCTTTCTAGTGGCAAATGAGCAAATGAACACATTTCTAGTGGCAAATGAACACATTTCTAGTGGCAAATGAGCAAATGAACACATTTCTAGTGGCAAATGAACACATTTCTAGTGGCAAATGAACACATTTCTAGTGGCAAATGAGCAAATGAACACATTTCTAGTGGCAAATGAACACATTTCTAGTGGCAAATGAACACATTTCTAGTGGCAAATGAGCAAATGAACACATTTCTAGTGGCAAATGAGCAAATGAACACATTTAGTGGCAAATGAACACATTTCTAGTGGCAAATGAACACATTTCTAGTGGCAAATGAGCAAATTAACACATTTCTAGTGGCAAATGAGCAAATGAACACATTACTAGTGGCAAATGAACACAATACTAGTGGCAAATGAGCAAATGAACACATTTCTAGTGGCAAATGAGCACATTTCTAGTGGCAAATGAGCACATTTCTACTGGCAAATGAACACATTTCTAGTGGCAAATGAACACATTTCTACTGGCAAATGAGCAAATGAACACATTTCTAGTGGCAAATGAACACATTACTAGTGGCAAATTAACACATTACTAGTGGCAAATTAACACATTACTAGTGGCAAATTAACACATTACTAGTGGCAAATGAACACATTACTAGTGGCAAATGAACACATTACTAGTGGCAAATGAACACATTACTAGTGGCAAATGAACACATTACTAGTGGCAAATGAACACATTACTAGTGGCAAATGAACACATTACTAGTGGCAAATGAACACATTACTAGTGGGAAATGAGCAAATGAACACATTACTAGTGGCAAATGAGCAAATGAACACATTTCTACTGGCAAATGAGCAAATGAACACATTTCTACTGGCAAATGAACACATTTCTACTGGCAAATGAACACATTTCTACTGGCAAATTAGCAAATGAACACATTTCTAGTGGCAAATGTGTTAAATTATAGCCATGGTATAAAAGGGATAATCAACTCGGGGTTCTAAGTGTTCTCTGGAAAATAATGCCAACTCCGGGGAAAGTCAGTTCCACACACACACACCTTCCACGTCGTTCATGCTTTTCCATAGAACGCATAGCACCTCGTTGATTATCCCTTACCTAGACAAACCTCTACATTTAACATACATTGTATGGGTGTGTCCCTTTTGTTCTGAAGAATGCAAGGTCGATCTGGATAAATGTTTGTGCGTGTGCGTGCTCGCATTTAGAATGTGTCTGCATTCAAGCGTGAACTTTGTTCACAATGGCTTTCACGCTACATTGGTCATGGCTTTACAATTATGAGCAACCAAGCGAACAATTCACTCTTCTTAGGTTTTCCATTTCCTTTACCTTTTTCTATTTAGTCAGAAATCACTTCTGTATTTTTACATACACGTACATACCGTAGTCATGATTCGTCTCCCTGTGCGTCTTTGTTGCAGCCCAGCTTTGTGAGTGACGCAGCAGTTCCTGGACGGAGTGCTCTTGACAGCGTGGAGGTGGCCTATGGACGACAGGTCAGTAATTTGGCTTGACGCTGATTGCGCTGCAGTACCACTTAGAACGATTTAGCCTGAGATACCTACAGTAAATGGCCCAAAACGGAAGTGCAGTCCTCAATCTCATTTCAAATGTTCAAAGATGTGAATCACCAAAACCCATCCTCTCTTGTGTATTTTACAAATGTCCTTATGTTATGATTTTAGACTTCAATAGGCTGTAATACATCCTGTCAGCCTGGAGCTAAGTGCCCTGGAACCTTACTTTTGTCTGTATAAAGTAGTTGTTGTGGAATTGTTAGATTACTTTTTAGATATTACTGCACTGTCGGAACTAGAAGCACAAGCATTTCGCTACACCCACAATAACATCTGCTAACTATGTGTATGTGACCAATAAAATGTGATTTGATTTGACCTCATGATCTGAATGGAAACACAGCCTCAGTCAGGATGCAGCTGCACTGTAGTCCACTTCATAGTAATGGGGTCATGCTAAGCAAGGCAGCAACAGATCAGAGAAATTGATTAGCTGAAAGAGCCAGGGCATGCTGGGTAATTTCTCTGCCCCACTGCACAGGTGTAGAATAGCCTGTCTCTCTCGTCCTCCAGTCTGTACATTCTGGGTGAAAGAGGAAAGCGTCTGCTGGTAAAAGGGGACATAATGTGTCGCCACATCGCCAGCGGCGTCATCTTCCACAGGTCTTTGTGATCTCCTTTGATGACCTCCTGTATGTTTTCGTCCTTTTTGTTCCATTTCTCGTCATCCATCACTTTACTATGCGATCGTAGCCTCCCCTGGGTGACTGGATCGTGGTGACCAGGATCAGGGCTGGGCCCTGCTGGCATTAGTGCTGAAACGTCAGCACTGATCGCTCTCCTCTGCTCCATCAGTGTTTTCTCTGCTTTTATTGTGCCTCAGATCTACATTTTTAATGAGAAGATAGTGAATGGACATGTCCAGCCCAACCTGGGAGACCTCTGTGCCTCAGTGGCAGACAACCTGGATGACAAGGTAAGCCCCAGCTGATCCACGTCTCCATTCTACATTATTATCCCCCCATCTGCATACGTTAGTTGGTTCTTCTTCCCCTTCAATGGCTAATTATGTCATTTTTCTGGATGTATTTGTGTCTCCAGAATGTGTCGGACATGTGGTTAATGGTGAAGCAGATGACAGACGTGCTGCTGGTCCCAGCCAAAGACACGCTGAAGAGTCGCACGGCCTTGGACATGCAGGTGGCTTTCGTCACGCAGGCCCTGCAGTTCCTGCAGAACAGGTCGGAGGAGGACAGAACCATCAAATTAGAATGAGAACACTCCCTTAATGGATTATAAAACTACACTTGTGTAGTTATCCTCCCCCCCCTCCCCACACTAACGTTTCTCTTTGTTTTTCCACTACGGCAGCTATAAGAACTACACCATGGTGACGGTGTTTGGGAACCTGCACCAGGCCCAGCTAGGAGGAGTCCCTGGCACCTATCAGCTGGTGCGCAGCTTCCTCAACATCAAACTGCCAGGGCCTCTGCCAGGCATGCAGGTACTGTACTGCCCCCACACTGCAGCACATTCTGCTAGAGACATCAGCGCTGTGCACAGCCTTACATAGCACTGTATTATTCAAGATGGTGTTTTTACTAAGTGTAGTGTAGATCCGTGTAGGGCTCCCGAGTACCACAGCAGTCTAAGGCACTGCATCACTACAGACCCTGGTTCGATTCCAGACTGTATCACACCCGATCGTGATTGGGAGTCCCATAGGGTGGCGCACAATTGGCCCAGCTTCGTCTGGGATAGGGTTTGGCCGGGGTAGGCCGTCATTGTAAATAAGAATTTGTTCTTAACTGACTTACCTAGTTAAATAAAAAACAATACGCACAGTTAAACTCAGCTGTGTGTGTTATAACAGGATGGTGAGGTGGAGGGTCACCCAGTCTGGGCTCTGATCTACTACTGCCTGCGCTGTGGGGACCTGGGGGCTGCCATGCAGGTGGTGAACCGGGCTCAGCACCAGCTGGGAGACTTCAAGACCTGGTTCCAGGAGTACATGAACAGCCCTGACAGACGGTAGGAACCTCACACATACTGTGTACCTCCACTGTGTGTAGTCATCTGGTCTAGGTTCTCTGTTTCACTTTCTCCTGCAACCTGAAGTGCTGTAACACCATGGCTCAGAACACCAAACCACCAGTGTGATTGCTTTTCTCATATGAATAGAAACTAATCTGCTCAGTACTCCTCCTCTCTCCAAGTCTTTGTCTCTCTGTGTTAAGCTCTGTCTGACCTATGCTGTATCCTCTCCTCAGCCTGGCCCCTGCCACAGAGAACAAGCTGCGTCTCCACTACCGCAGAGTGCTGAGGAACTGTGCTGACCCCTACAAGAGGGCCGTGTACTGCCTCATCGGGAAGTGTGACATCGCAGACAACCATGGAGATGTGGCCGACAAGACCGAGGACTACCTGTGGCTTAAGGTGCTGAATACCAGTCTGTAGCATGTATGTTAATATTACCAGTGTACATGATACATGGTGCCTTAAACACAGCAATACTCCATTTACATTTTAGTCATTTTGCAGACGCTCTTATCCAGTGACTTAAAGGAACAATTAGAGATAAGTGCCTTGCTCAAGGGCACCTCGACAGATTTGTCACCTAGTTGGCTCTGGAATTCAAACCAGCGACCTTTCGATTGCTGGCCCAACGCTCTTAACTGCTGCGCTACCTGCCGCCCAGTTAGGGAGGATCAGGTAAAATAGGTTTCCCTCTTGTCAATACTCCCTGACATTAATGTAGACCTGTTCTTTCCACCCTGCCCACAGCTCAACCAGGTGTGCTTCGATGACGACGGCAGCAGTGCTCCTCAGGATAGACTGACATTGGCCCAGCTACAGAAACAGCTTCTAGAGGACTACGGTGAGTTCAGAACACTGAGGATACATGACAGCCAGACTACTGAAGTGAAAATAGACCTGGATACTAATTATGTTCTAAGAGAGAATACTGGCTAGGACTGGAGGACTCTTAGGGTTGGGCGGTATTCAGATTTTAATACTTTCATACCGTTCCTGTACCGTACCGGGGTATACAATATTACCAGCATTTATTTTATTTATTTTGACGCACATAACAAATTAGGCAGAAGGGATCTTGATCCAGGAGGGGATTGTTTGTCTCTGCTGTAACCAAGAAGCTTGATACACGCTAGCCTCTTAGCTATCAAGTTAGCAAACCATACCTGCGTAGCTGGGGCCCTGAGCTGGAGATACATTTTAGATAGTTATAAGCAGGGGCGTATTGGTATTGAAAATCATATTGTCTGTATTTCAAAATACCCCGATAGACGGTATACCGTCTAAGCCTAGACTTTTAAAGTAGAGTTGTGTAATGGCACCACTTCTCAGTCCCCCCCCTGGGATCTGCTCTGTTCGGATAAAGAAGTGCTTCATTGTTCACTCTTAAAGCTTCAACTTTTCTTTAGTTTTATCCCACAGAGGGAGGCAAAGCTCTCCCACCTGGAGGATGAGTCATGGCTTGTTATCTCTCTCATTTTAACACAGTGTATTAAAAGGTGACTGTGACTCATAGATAAGCCTGCTGCCTTTCAAAATGGCTGATGTATTCATGTTTTCTTCCTACTCAGTTGAACATGAACTTCACTGAGAGGGATTAATGCAAGTTGATGGGATGACTATGTAGTGGAATAGTTTGTTTGAAAATGTTTTAATATTTGTAATACTGAGCAACTACAGGTAACTGCCAAAATAAAGGAAACCCCAACATAGTGTCTTAAGAGGGCATTGGGCCACCACGAGCCAGAACGGCTTCAATGCACCTTGGTATAGATTCTACCAGTGTCTGGAACTTTGTTGGAGGGATGTGACACCATTCTTCCACGAGAAATTCCATAATTTGATATTTTGTTGATGGTGGTGGAAAACAAATCTTTTAATTGGGTTGAGATCTGGTGACTGAGAAGGCCATGGCATATGGTTTACATCTTTTTCATTCTCATCAAACCATTCAATGACCGTCGTGCTCTGTGGATGGGGGCATTGTCATCCCATGGAGGCATGGCCATGGTAGCCAAGATAATGGCCTGCCTAGCATTTTTATACATGACCCTAAGCATGATGGGATGTTAATTTCTTAATATACCTGCTTTCAATATACTTTTTATCCCTCATTTACAAATGTGATTAAGTTGTTTTGGCAGTAAATTGCTGACTTCATCTATATTGAATTAGCATGTTCTATATTCCATTTTCCATGTTGTGAATGTGATCCTAATGATTTTGAGTTTATTTCTGTTCCTTTTTATAGGAGAGTCCCACTTCTCGGCCAGCCAACAGCCGTTTCTGTATTTCCAGGTGCTGTTCCTCACAGCCCAGTTTGAGGCTGCTGTGGCCTTCCTGTTCCGGGTGGAGCGTCTACGCAGTCATGCAGTTCACGTGGCTCTGGTTCTCTACGAGCTACGGCTGCTGCTCAAGTCATCAGGACAGAGCGCACAACTGTGTACGTCCTGTCAGGATACCTACCTGTCTGACTTTCTCTACATTGACAATCAGTCATGTTCTACAAAGGATGTCTTAGTTCACAGAAAATGGAAGGAGACTTGACTTACTGTTGCATGAAGTATGTGGTCTTGTTCATTAGGGATGCAAAGCTTGATTCCTTTTTAAAAAAGGGGCTTAATTTCTAAGTAAACATCATTGTAGTTTTGAAGCTGATACTTATAAGTGAATGTTTTCTACCTCTCAGTGAGTCAGGAAGCTGGGGACCCCCCTATGGTGCGTCGGCTCAACTTCATCCGGCTGCTCATGCTCTACACGCGCAAGTTTGAGTCCACAGACCCCCGGGAGGCTCTACAGTACTTCTACTTCCTACGGTACGTTACTCTACGTTGCGGCCATCCTCCTAACAGGTGCTGTTTTCAGGTGAGGGGACCTCTTCACCAGTCCACTGAGTGTCAATAGGACTTGGAGGCATGGCGGTAGACTTCCTACGGTACGTTAAGCTTAGTCATGGGGGGGATCGATACAGTTGCATATCTCAGTATTGTTTTGATATTTGACTCCCAAGTATCTATTTGATGATTTATTTATTGCTACTATAGGTAGCTTTATCTAGCTGTAGTCGGCTGTACCTGCGCCAAAACCCCAGTCTTGTTCATCCTATAGCTTGTTCTCCTTCTTCTTTTAAATAGTGAGCCAACTTGTTTTCAGCACTTATTTCCATGACTGATCAAAGCCTTGTTTTCTCATGCTCTCTCTTGTCTTGCAGATATATGGTTAGCAATATGGTTGGAACCTCAAATCGCAGTACTATCAAAATATCTAATCACAATACATATGAATAACCCAGTGGGCCATGAATGAGTTGACCATGAATAATACAGAGGCTTTCACACATGCTATTGGTTGGTTTACTCTTTCTATTCAGGTTCATTTTGATGAGAGCCTTCAGACCTCTATCATTATTTAGAAGATGTAATGTGTATATAATCATTCAGTTTGGTAATCAAATATGTGAATGTGTATCCTCTTCCTTTTGGACACAGGAATGAAAAAAACAACCAAGGAGAGAACATGTTCATGTGCTGTGTTAGCGAGCTGGTGATTGAGAGTCGAGAGTTTGACATGCTTCTAGGAAGACTAGAAAAAGATGGCAGCAGAAAGGTAATGGTCACGCCTTCATTTTCACTTGTGTTAATTATTATTTAACTCAGTTAAATATGATCCCTTTTGTGAAAGCATTTGTGGTGCTGCTGGTTTTCCATTGTGCTCATGGCACCCTAGAACATTTGTATTCAGGCCGTTCAAAGAGCTGATTGTGAGTTGTGCTTCTCCCCCAGCCTGGAGTGATTGATAAATTTGCCGGAGACACTCGAGCCATTATCACAAAAGTGGCGCTGGAGGCTGAGAACAAGGGCCTGTTTGAGGAAGCAGTCAGACTGTATGAGCTGGCCAAGGTGAGCAGGGCTCTGGGAAAGGTTGCGGTCAAGCTGTGCCAGTGGGTTTACTCTAGGTGAAGGTACAGGCTGGGTAGAGGAAGAGTAGGAAATAATGAAATGTCACCTCACATTTGTCTGTTTTTCTCCTCTGATCTTTAGAATCCAGACAAGGTCTTAGAGCTGATGAACAGGCTGCTGAGTCCTGTTATCGCCCAAGTCAGCGCTGCCCAGTCCAACAAGGAGAGACTGAAGAACACTGCTGTTGCCATCGCTGAGCGGTACTATCCTCGCCACCTACTCTCACTCACATACTTACTGTGCATCATTTACATTCTGCATTGCCACTGAAATTAGATCATGTTTGACGTTGCATCATATAGGCTTACTGAAAGCAATTGTTAAAAAGACAAGTGGACCTCATCAAAAGTGGACCATTTAGGCCCAGTTCTAACTTTAGTGTGTGGACTTGTTTACTGACTCAGGTACCGGACCCAGGGTGTTGCTGGAGAGAAGTCTGCAGACAGCACCTTTTACCTGCTGCTGGACCTCATGACCTTCTTTGATGAGTACCATGCTGGAAACATAGATCGGGCCTACGACGTGAGTCTTATCATCCAGGGCTTCCTGCCTGATGGCTTACAATGCTGTTTATTCAGATGGCATTGAGAAGCGTTATGATAGCCTCCTCTCCTCTTAGATGTTAATAAGTCCCCTGTTTGGAGACTGGCTCCGAATGACATTTTGGTGTACAAAGCTCTCTGAACGTCATAGGGTCCGTGTCTCACACTGCCAGAAATCCCCATCTCTCTGCTCTCTGCTCCCACTCTCCCAGCAAAGCTGACTTGAAGTGTCAGGTTTCAGACCCCACATTTGCATAGGGAGTGACGTGACACATTTTCTTGCCCATCCAGACAAGGAACGATTTCCTGTGTCTGGGAAACTCACATCTGTGCTTGCAATAGCGCACATGAAACGGGATAATCTAGTGGGTCAGCCGGATTTAGAGCTCTCAACATGAAAATATACTAAATAATTGTGTATAATTAAACTAAGACCACTTTATCTTGGTCACAGACGGACGAAATCACTTTGTACTTAAAGCTGAAGTTGTAAGAAGTCTGCACATGTGAATGGTGTCTCTGCGCCTCTTAGTGGACATTTAAGAGAAAATTCTTTCTGCAGTTATGAAATAGTTCCAATTTTGTACTGTCTGAAAAAGTTGGATCATATGTATTTTACAGTTATAAGAAATGTAAAATCTTATAGTAAATTGTTTACTTTTATTGTAACTATATTTTAAAAAACATTTCTGTAATTTCAAGCCCTATTGCCCCACTTTTTTTAATGGAAAACAATTATAGATCATTTTTCATATTTTATTTGATAAAATATTGATTTTGGCCTTTACAACTAAAGCCCATAGAAACGCATTGAATAACACATTCATAAATGGCAAAAAGGCCAGTCAAAAAAAAGTATATTAAACAAGGTTTTGAAGTGTCTGTCCTAAATCTAGGAGATATAAAAAAATATATATAGAATTTATTTTTATACATATTTTATCCCCTTTTTTGGGGTAAGCACAAAGCTACCTTCATACTTCCATTTTTTTTTTTTTTTTTCTTTCAAACCGGTACCAGTTACCTTCAGACGAGTCCCTTGACACTTGTGGGGGTTGTAGACCAAAACGGAGAACGTCAATGTGAGAGTCTCCCCTTTCCATAATAGTTTTTAGGGCAAACCATTCGGACCCTACGAACGTTTTCCTGAAAAGGCCGATTTTCGGGATGTCTCATGGTCTGACAAACACCGTTCTACCTCTGCCAACTTTCACTGCAGATGCTGAAGTTCGACAGTGGTGGATTGAGACGTATCCAATGCAAAAAAAAATCTCTAGTTTAAACTGATGGATTTTGATGGGAATCTTTTGGTATGTAACTTCGATTGAAGCACCGACTCTAGGGGTTAAAGGAAAGAGTCAGCCTTTTTGAATGTTATATCGTTTTTGTGTGTTTAGATGCACAAAAACGATATAACGTTTAAAATGGGTGAATCTTTAACTGTCCCTAACTTCTCCCCACCAACTCTCTCTCTTTGTCTCTGTCAGGTGATGGAGAGACTGAAGCTGGTCCCTTTGAGTCAAGACAGTGTGGAGGAAAGGGTTGCTGCATTTCGCAATTTCAGTGATGAGGTGAGATATATATATATAAGTAGGTGTGTCCAAACTTTTGACTGGTACTGTGTATATATGTACACAAGCAATCAATCAAATGTATTTATAAAGCCCTTCTTACATCAGCTGATATCTCAAAGTGCTGTACAGAAACCCAGCCTAAAAACCCAAACAGCAAGCAATGCAGGTGTAGAAGCACGGTGGCTAGGAAAAACTCCCTAGAAAGGCCAGAACCTAGGAAGAAACCTAGAGAGGAACCAGGCTATGCGGGGTGGCCAGTCCTCTTCTGGCTGTGCCGGGTGGGGATTATAACAGAGCCAAGATATTCAAATGTTCATAGATGACCAGCAGGGTCAAATAATAATAATCACAGTGGTTGTCGAGGGTGCAACAGGTCAGCACCTCAGGATTAAATGTCAGTTGGCTTTTCATAGCCAATCATTGAGAGTATCTCTACCGCTCCTGCTGTCTCTAGAGAGTTGAAAACAGCAGGTCTGGGACAGGTAGCACGTCCGGTGAACAGGTCAGGGTTCCATAGCCGCAGGCAGAACAGTTGAAACTGGAGCAGCAGCACGGCCAGGTGGACTGGGGACAGCAAGGAGTCATCAGGCCAGGTAGTCCTGAGGCATGGTCCTAGGGCTCAGGTCCTCCAAGAGAGAGAAAGAAAAATAGAAAGAGAATTAGAGAGGGCATACTTAAATTCACACAGGACACCGGATAAGACAGGAGAAATACTCCAGATATAACAGACTGACCCTAGCCCCCCTGACACATGAACTACTGCAGTATAAATACTGGAGGCTGAGACAGGAGGGGTCAGGAGACACTGTGGCCCCGTCCGACGATACCGCCGGACAGGGCCAACCAGGCAGGATATAACCTCACCCACTTTGCCAAAGCACAGCCCCCACACCACTAGAGGGATATCTTCAACCACAGGAGAAAGCCGAGTATAGCCCACAAAGATCTCCACCACGGCACAACCCAAGGGGGGGCGCCAACCCGAACAGGAACATCACGTCAGTGACTCAACCCACTCAAGTGACGCACCCCTCCTAGGGACGGCATGGAAGAGTACCAGTAAGTCAGTGTCTCAGCCCCTGTAATAGGGTTAGAGGCAGAGAATCCCAGTGGAGAGAGGGGAACCGGCCAGGCAGAGACGGCAAGGGCGGTTCGTTGCTCCAGTGCCTCTCCGTTCACCTTCACACTCCTGGGACAGACTACACTCAATCATAGGACCTACTGAAGAGATAAGTTTTCAATAAAGACTTAAAGGTTGAGATCGAGTCTGCATCTCCCACATGGATAGGCAGACCATTCCATAAAAATTGAGCTCTATAGGAGAAAGTGTTGCCTCCAGCTGTTTGCTTAGAAATTCTAGGGACAGTAAGGAGGTCTGAGTCTTGTGACCGTAGCGTACGTGTAGGTATGTACGGCAGGACCAAATCGGAAAGATGGGTAGGAGCAAGCCCATGTAATGCTTTGTAGGTTAGCAGTAAAACCTTGAGATCAGCCCTTGCCTTAACAGGAAGCCAGCGTAGAGAGGCTAGCACTGGAGTAATATGATCACATTTTGGGGTTCTAGTCAAGATTCTAGCAGCCGTGTTTAGCACTAACTGAAGTTTATTTTGTGCTTTATCCAGGTAGCTGGAAAGTAGAGCATTGCAGTAGTCTAACCTAGAAGTGACAAAAGCATGGATTGATTTTTCAGCGTCATTTTTGGACCGAAAGTTTCAGATTTTTGCAATGTTACGTAGATGGAGAAAAGCTGTTCTTGAAACAGTCTTAAAATGTTAGTCAAAAGAGAGATCAGGGTCCAGAGTAACGCTGAGGTCCTTCAGTTTTATTTGAGTCGACTGTACAACCATCAAGATTGTCAGATTCAACAGAAGATCTCTTTGTTTCTTGGGACCTAGAACAAGCATCTCTGTTTTGTCCTAGTTTAAAAGTAGAACATTTTCAGCCATCCACTTCCTTATGTCTGAAACACAGGCTTCCAGGGAGGGCATTTTTGGGGCTTCACCATGTTTCATCAAAATGTACAGCTGTGTGTCATCCGCATCGCAGTGAAAGTTAACATTATGTTTCCGATTGACATCACCAAGAGATAAAATATATAGTGAAAACAATAGTGGTCCTAAAACGGAGCCTTGAGGAACACCGGAATTTACAGTTGATTTGTCAAAGGACAAACCACCCACAGAGACATCTTTCTGATAGATAAGATCTAAACTAGGCCAGAATTTGTCCATGTAGACCAATTGGGGTTTCCAATCTCTCCAAAATAATGTGGTGATCGATGGTATCAAAAGCAGCGCTAAGGTCTAGGAGCACGAGGACAGATGCAGAGCCTCGGTCTGATGCCATTATAAGGTAATTTACCACCTTCACAAGTGCAGTCTCAGTGCTTTGATGGGGTCTAAAACCAAACTGTAGCGTTTCGCATACATTGTCTTCGGGAAGGGAGTGAGTTGCTGCACAACAGCTTTTTCAAAATATTTTTTGAGAGGAATGGGAGATTCGATATAGGCCGATTTAGTTTTTTATATTTTCTGGGTCAAGGTTTGGCTTTTTCAAGAGAGGCTTTATTACTGCCACTTTTAGTGAGTTTGGTACACATCCGGTGGATAGAGAGCCATTTATTATGTTCAACATAGGAGGGCCAAGCATAGGAAGCAGCTCTTTCAGTTGTTTAGTTGGAATAGGGTCCAGTATGCAGCTTGAAGGTTTAGAGGCCATGATTATTTTCATCATTGTGTCAAGAGATATAGTACTAAAACACTTGAGTGTCTCCCTTGATCCTAGGTCCTGGCAGAGTTGTGCAGACTCAGGACAATTGAGCTTTGGAGGAATATGCAGATTTAAAGAGCCCGTAATTTGCTTTCTAATGATCATGATCTTTTCCTCAAAGATGTTCATGATTTTATCACTGCTGAAGTGAAAGCTATCCTCTCTTGGGGAATTCTGCTTTTTAGTTAGCTTTGCGACAGTATCAAAAATACACTTTGGATTGTTCTTATTTTCCTCAATTAAGTTGGAAAAATAGGTTGATCGAGCAGCAGTGAGGGCTCTTCGATATTGCATGGTACTGACTTTCCAAGCTAGTTGGAAGATTTCCAGTTTGGTGGAGCTCCATTTCCGTTCCAATTTTCTGAAAGCTTGCTTCAGAGCTCAGGTATTTTCTGTATACCAGGTAGCTAGTTTCTTATGACAAATGTTTTTAGGGGTGCGACTTTGTCTAGGGTATTGCGCAAGGTTAAATTGAGTTCCTCAGTTAGGTGGTTAACTGATTTTTGTACTCTGACGTCCTTGGGTAGGTGGAGGGAGTCTGGAAGGGCATCTAGGAATCTTTGGGTTGTTCGAGAATTTATAGCACGACTTTTGATGATCCTTGGTTGGGGTCTGAGCAGATTATTTGTTGCGATTGCAAACGTAATAAAATGGTGGTTCGATAGTCCAGGATTATGAGGAAAAACATTAACATCCACAACATTTATTCCACGGGACAAAACTAGGTCCAGAGTATGTCTGTGGCAGTGAGTTGGTCCGGAGACATGTTGGACAAAATCCACTGAGTCGATGATGACTCCGAAAGCCTTTTGGAGTGGGTCTGGGGACTTTTCCATGTGAATATTAAAGTCACCAAAAATTTGAATATTCTATCTGCCATGACTACAAGGTCCAATAGGAATTCAGGGATCTCAGTGAGGAACGCTGTATATGACCCAGGAGGTCTGTAAACAGTAGCTATAAAAAGTGATTGAGTAGGCTGCATAGATTTCATGACTAGAATCTCAAAAGACGAAAATGTTTTCTTTGTAAATTGAAATTTGCTATTGTAAATGTTGGCAACACTTCCACCATTACCGGTCAAAAGTTTTAGAACACCTACTCATTCAAGGGTTTTTCTTTCTTTATTTTTTTACTATTTTCTTCATTGTATGATAATAGTGAAGACATCAAAACTATGAAATAACACATTGAAGAATCATGTAGTAACCAAAAAAGTGTTAAACAAATCCAAATAGATTTTAGATTCTTCAAAGTAGCCACCCTTTGCCTTGATGACAGCTTTGCACACGCTTGACATTCTCTCAACCAGCTTCACCTGGAATGCTTTTCCAACTGTCTTGAAGGAGTTCCCACATATGCTGAGCACTTGTTGGCTGCTTTTCCTTCACTCTGCGGTCCAACTCATCCCAAAGCATCTCAATTGGGTTGAGGTCAGGTGATTGTGGAGGCCAGGTCATCTGATGCAAGCACTTCATCGCTCTCCTTCTTGGTCAAATTGCCTTTACACAGCCTGGAGATGTGTTGTGTCATTGTCAAGTTAATAAACAAATGATAGTCCCAGTAAGCCCAAACCAGATGGGATGGTGTATCGCTGCAGAATGCTGTGGTAGCCATGCTGGTTAAGTGTACCTTGAATTATAAATAAATCACAGACAGAATCACCAGCAAAGCACCCCCACACCATTACACCTCCTCCATGCTTCACGGTGGTAACCACACATGCGGAGATCATCTGTTCACCTACTCTGCGTCTCACAAAGACACGGCGGTTGAAATCAGAAATCTCAAATTTGGACTCATCAGACCAAAGGACAGATTTCTGGTCTAATGTCCATTGCTCGGGTTTCTTGGCCCAAGCAAGTCTCTTATTATTGGTGTCCTTTAGTAGTGTTTTTTTGCAGCAATTCAACAACGAAGGCCTGATTCGCAGCAGTCTCCTCTGAACAGTTGATGTTGAGATGTCTGTTACTTGAACTCTGTGAAGCATTTATTTGGCCTGCATTTTCTGAGGCTGGTAACTCTAATGAACTTATCCTCTGCAGCAGAGGTAACTCTGGGGTCTTCCATTCCATTATCAGTCCTCATGAGAGCCAGTTTCACCATAGTGCTTGATGGTTTTTGCGACTGCACTTTCAAAGTTCTTGAAATGTTCCATATTGACTGACCTTCATGTCTTAAGTAATGATGGACTGTCGTTTCTCTTTGCTTATTTGAGCTGTTCTTGCCATAATATGGACTTGGTCTTTTACCAAATAGGGCTATCTTCTGTATACCCCCCCACCCACCCCCTGCCTTGTCACAACACAACTGATTGGCTCAAACTCATTAAGAAGGAAAGAAATTCCACAAATTAACTTTTTACAAGGCACACCTGTTAATTTAAATATATTCTAGGTGACTACCTAATGAAGCTGGTTGAGAGAATGCCAAGAGTGTGCTGTCATCAAGGCAAAGGTGGCTATTTGAAGAATCCCAACTATAAAATATATTTTGATTTGTTTAACACTTTTTTGGGTTACTACAAAACTATGTGTTATTTTATTGTCTTCACTATTATTCTACAATGTAGAAAATAGTAAAAAAAAAAATAAGAAAAACCCTTGAATGAGTAGATGTTCTAAAACCTTTGACCGGTTTTGTGTGTGTGTGTATATAATATATTAATGTATATATAATTATACTCAGTATGCAACACTACACTTCCAAAGTGTACATGTAATCTTCTCTTGTTTTTTTTTTCCTTCTGTCTTATTCTCATTTGCATCTTCTTCCAGGTCAGGCATAATCTGTCGGAGGTACTCCTGGCCACCATGAATATCCTGTTCACGCAGTGCAAGCGCCTGAAGGGGGCCACAGCAGGAACCCCTGGTCGACCACAGAGGTCCATCGAGGACAGAGACTCGGTGAGGAGATGGTGACTTCTCAGGGCAATACTGGCCATGGGATAAAACCTGAGGAACTTTATAAAGACTTTTGGGGGCTGTGCATTGTGATGAACTGGGCAGTAAAGACATGCCTCTGCTCCATTATATGATATTTCATTGAATAATGAGTACTGTGCTATCATGTCTTGTTTTTATCTGTTTTGACACATGATTGATTTCTCTGTCAGCTCTAAGATGTCTTTTATGTGTGTCAACAGCAACTGCGCAGCCAAGCCCGTGCACTGATCACGTTTGCCGGGATTATCCCGTACCGCATGGCAGGCGACACCAATGCCCGGCTGGTGCAGATGGAGGTCCTGATGAACTGACCCCAAAATACATTCAAGCCCCAGCCATACCCACCCTTTTCATCAACTGTCAGATTTTGTTTTGCTTCGTCCCCATTTTATGTTTCTTTGTCCTTATTTGTTGCTCCATATTTGTATTATTTTTTTTCATGAATTGAAATAAAATGCCAGTTAAATTTAATTTCTTACGCATTCATTTCATTTGATTCATTTGCATTTAGTATTTCAGTTTGCTTGTTTTTTTTATTATTATGCATCATGGTCATCTATACAATTATTAGTGGTATGAATACTACCTGGATTTAAAGAAAACTGAAGGAAGTACTCTTAGATTCATTTGGAATTATTGATTTTAAAATCAATTGTGCCTTTTGATATTTTATGGTAAAAGGCATATTTTAAGATTTTGTCAATTAAGCCCTTTTTTCTACTTACCCAGAGTCAGATAAACTCTTGCTGCTAAAACTGCACACTGAGACATAAAAATGGTACACGAGTTAATCTGACTCTTGGTAAATAGAAAAAAGGGCTTAATCGCAAGTATCTCCAACTATTCCTCAGACATGGCCTACCTATAGTCATAGAAGAAACAGGAAATTGGGAATCATATTGAACTAGCCATAATCCAGTGTTAATCCAGTGGTCCAGGAAGAACTAAATCTTGCAAAAAGTTTTGTCTTCACCAGAAGATGTGTTCTACATTGAATCCACCTCCACAGTCGATAAAAATTACATTTGGAGAAACCATTGATTTTATAAAGGTAGCATGTAAAACTGAAACCGGCAGCTAATACGATTTTGTGGGTGCTAAAACGACAATTCAGCACCCACTGTGTACTCTGTAAATTGGTCAAACTGCACACCCACACATTCAAAATTGTATCCCTGCTGGTGGTTATCTATAAGGAATTACATGATGATATACCAATCTTTGCTACTAGTTATACCTGACTGATTTGCTTAGAAAGGTCTGTTTCTTTGGATAACATCTCCCTTTTTATGACTACACTATCAGCAGCTGAAGAAATACTACTCTGAGTAGGTGAGAGGAACTGTATTGAAAGTACATTGTGATGGGCCCTATCATGTATGACACTGCTACACTTATTGGCAGATGGTTAGAAGGGAAGGAAATGCCTTGAGAGAACACAGATGGGAGTCTGCTTGGCTGCGCTAGATTGTCGAGAAGCCTTTCCTCTCAAACTGATTCCATTGTCACCACAGGGGACTTGTCTTCATTATGGAGACAACCAAATTGACTGTGCAGGCTCTTTTAATGCAGTTTTTTAACTTCACTCACAGCCCTTATCATCATGAGTTCTGGAGACAATGCCCTTGCTACGCACCACATCTGCTCTGGTGAAGATCAGTCTGGAGGTCTCTGTGGAAAAGACATGGACCGTCTGCCAAGGTGGATCCACTCTCAGGTGTGTGTGCTGCAGCTGGTGTTGTGAATCAGGCCGATGCCACACACCTGCTATAACCCGGCTATTTCACAACACCAGGGTGGCACTGCACCACTGCCAACGAGACGCCAATGGGCAAGCAGCTTTGAGGAGCGGAAGAGTTCCTACGGTTCACCAGATGAAATGTCTGCTGTGATTTTAAATTCAATGTCGTGTAAAAGCATTTGATTAAACTTGTTTTCATGTTATTGTGAGTTTTTACTTAATGTATTTAATAATGGAGGACAATTATGCCCCAAGGAGGCAAATAAACTAATTTATTTGTATTCCAGGAGGAAATGCTTTGTTAAAAAGTTATATTTTCAGGATATACTGTAAGTAATAAAACACAGTTACATTTTGGCCCAAATGCAGTCAGAGGGATCAACAGTTTTGAATAGTAAGGCTTCTATACCCAGAATTGTCTGCAGGGTCAGCGGTTTAATGGAAACTCAATGAAAGGGAACACATACTGCTGCTGGCACAACATGATTGCTCAGCTGAGACTGTAACAGTCATTTACCATGCTGTTTTACACAACATGACCAACTGATACCAAGGTCATCCTTTAACTGAGGCAGTGAAGTGGTAAACACACACCAAAACATTCCAAGCATGACTGTTTTGGGGATGGCTTTTACATAGCAAGAATGAGGTCACCTGAAAGTTATTCCGTAGTGGCAACTTTATCAAGATATAAATATTCAATTATTTTATAAGGATCCCCTTTGTCTACTGTTTGGTTTAATACTGAATGGCTGGCCAAAGGAGAAGTCAGGGATTGTTTAAATGGAGATTTTGAAGGTAATGGAGCTGTCTCCCAAACTTGTTGCCTTTCCATGTCTTCAATATAAATATTTTCAATTTCTCCCATCCTTGGGAGGCCCCTTTATATCAATATGGAATAAGAGGAAGGGAGTTCCTCCTCAGAAGCAATACCTTATGGAGAAGGCTTTACCTCTTCTATCTTTGTGACTTTCTGCCAAGGTTATCTTGCCTTAGATCACAAGTTAATCTATGTAATAAGGAGGTTCACAAGCCCTCAGGGGGTTAGTTATAAATACAAATTGCTCTCATGGAGTTCCAAATAGGTTCAGTGAACTGAACATTCACTTATCTCAACATGGCCAAAGGCACTTCCTGCCTTTTTCAAGACATATAAAGCCCCTCATGCTACCATTTGTTTCCTATTACTTGAAAACTTTGGTCTTCCACTCCAAATGGAGGAAGTACCAGCAGCACCAAATGAGGGGATAAGCCTCTCTGCTCTTAGAAGCCAGTTCTCCGTGAATGGGGAAGAAGGACCCAAGTATGGCTTTGATGGCAACAGATATCACTATGGCGATGGGACCAGCGTGGCTTCTCAGAACTCCACACAGATCCTCACAGGTTACGACACTCTGGATGTTGGCCCAAATTATGACTTCTATGCGAACACAAATGCCCAAGGGAGGGTGCGTCGATCAAGACCATCCCTCTTTCAGCTTCACTCCAACATTGAAGTAAGTTCGACACATTTGGCCTCTAGGCAACATTCCTGCAATATGTCAGGCCTTCTATAGTGTTTTTCTTGTACTGCAAATTGTACAGACTGATAGACAGTATGGTTACATCCCTATTTCCCTACCACCACCCCTAAGGAGGATTCCTGTCCCCCTCCTCTGTATGAGGAGACCAACACAGGCAGAGCACCTGGGGACAGCTCAGAAGAGGATGTTGAGGAGCCTCAGTCAGAACCCACCAGGTTTGGATGGGTAAAGGGAGTCATGGTAAGACACGACAGACACAAAACAACTGAGATTCCATACAACACTATACATACTCCATTATACTGGTAGTCATGACAACATGCTAAGGAGAAGTGAATTCCCCCTAGGTCCGCTGCATGCTCAACATCTGGGGGGTGATCCTGTACCTGCGGCTGCCCTGGATCACTGCACAAGCAGGGATTGGTGGGTCAAGTGATAGGTCTCAACGCTTTTATTTCATTAAAGTGTCAATTTTTGCATTGATGGTGATTGTGTATTTCTGGGACTGTATTTGTATGGTTTACTGGATTGTATGTGATATTCCTCCTCTTAGGTTTGACCTGGGTCATCATTCTGCTGTCCTCCTGCATCACTGGCATCACTGGCCTGTCCACCTCCGCCATCGCCACCAACGGAAGGGTCAAAGGAGGTGCATTATCCCTTCGCTGAAATAATACAATAATAACACAGGTTCAAGCCGGCCCTGGCCTAAGTGATTTGGTTGGTGGGCCTCCCATTTCATGGCAAAACATTTTAGTGGCCCCCCCTCTTGATGGCGGAGAGAAACATTTCAGTTTTAAAGTTAATTTCCTGTAATTCTACCGATTTTGCCATGAGGTGGAGAGAAATGTTTGGCATTTTAAAGCTATTTTCCAGTAATTCTTCACATATTGCCATGATTTATGCCATGTTATGGTTGGACTTTTTTTTTTTACTGAGTGAGAATGACTAACAAAATCACCCCTGGAGGTCAGGGCCCCTGGAGGTCAGGGCCCCTGGGCACGTGCCCTGCATGCCCGGTCGGTATTCGGCCATGATACTACATGTTTAGATAACTGGCTAGATTAACTACCAATCTAAAAATTGTTAGCTGACATGGCTAATTGAGTGACTGTCAGTGACTGATGTAACAAGAGAAAAACTGAGTTCCTAAACCGC
This sequence comes from Salmo salar, assembly GCF_965601325.2. Classification (NCBI taxonomy): domain Eukaryota; kingdom Metazoa; phylum Chordata; class Actinopteri; order Salmoniformes; family Salmonidae; genus Salmo; species Salmo salar. Next base: position 89,158,998 of record NC_138300.1, on the reverse strand, counting down.
TTATGTTGATTATGCCTGGCTCTGTACAGGCTTCTTATACTCAAATAACACTGATCCTCTTTTGTCCCTCTTGCAGGTGGAACCTACTTCCTAATCTCTCGTAGCCTGGGGCCAGAGCTGGGAGGATCCATTGGACTCATCTTTGCCTTTGCAAATGCTGTGGCGGTTGCCATGCACACTGTGGGCTTCGCTGAGACTGTGCAAGCATTGATGGAAGTCAGTGTGTTATCACATAGGCCTATACCCACATCACTTATAGCCAACCTCTCTGAGTTGGCATTCCCTTTTTAACTGTACCCTTGTTTTAATTTGTCTCCCAAACCTCCTACCTCAGGAGAGTGGTGCTAGCATAGTGGACCCCATTAATGATATCCGCATCATTGGAGTGATCACTGTCACATGTCTGCTGGCCATCTCATTGGCTGGGATGGAATGGGAGGCCAAGGTCTGTTCAAACTGCCACTAGGAGGCACTCTTTCTAAATAACTACAGTACATGCCTTGTCACAATAGACCACGTTTGATGTTAGAACTCAATACAGTTGGTTGATCCTGGCCATTTTTTTGGAATTTGTAAAAGACATGTTTTACTATAAGATGTATTTAATTTGTTTGAGAATGATTGTTTATTGTAAGCCTCTGACTATGGAGTCTCTGGATAGATGGCATGTTATCATGTGGTGCATTGTGTTCTTTGCCAACTATACAGGCCCAAGTTCTCTTCTTCTTCGTCATCTTGGTGTCCTTTGCTAATTACATAGTGGGGACCATTATTCCCGCTACACCTCAGAAGCAAGCCAAGGGCTTTTTCAGTTACCAAGGTCAGAGCTCCATGGCATTTCGACAGAGTGTTTTGAATTTCATATTTCATATTAGATTCCAGTTATTTTTGTTTTCCTCTATCATTAAAATAGACACACTGACTATTCTTTCCCCTCAGCGGATATATTTGCTGAAAACTTTGTACCCGGCTGGCGTGGGCCTGAAGGCAACTTCTTTGGCATGTTCTCCATCTTCTTCCCCTCAGCCACAGGGATCCTGGCAGGAGCCAACATCTCTGGGGACCTAAAGGCAGGTTCCTTACTATGATCTCTCTATAAATGTCTACTGTATATTCTCCTCACTCTAGGAGAGAAGGGCTCTTTGGATGAAAGGGAGATGTTTAAATCAGATGCTTATTATAGCAAATGTTTGACTGTTGATTAGTCATTATATATCCCCCCCCCCCTTATTACTACACAATATAGGACCCTACAGTAGCTATTCCAAGAGGAACATTGATGGCTATATTCTGGACCACTTTATCTTATCTCATCATAGCAGCAACTATTGGTGAGTTGTACACATGCACAAAGTGTCTCCTCATGATTTCATTGGTGCTTCCTGTCTGTCAATATGTGCTGTGTATGGGCCTCTCTCTGTCCTGGTTTAGGAGCCTGTATGGTACGAGATGCGTCTGGAATTATGAATGACACCTTGGTCATGTCTAGTGCTGATAGCTGCCAGGGTCTGGCCTGTCAGTACGGCTGGGACTTCACAAACTGTATTACTAACAGAACCTGCACTTATGGCCTCAGCAACCAGTACCAGGTGACCTATACAAATGATTGATTACCATGTTTCAATGTTCAATGCACAAGTATGGCCTTGGTGCATTGTATCTGTTTCCCTTCCCCTTCTTTCTGTGGTCAGAGTATGAGTTTGGTGTCAGGGTTCGCCCCTCTGATCACTGCTGGGATATTTGGGGCCACTCTCTCCTCAGCCCTGGCCTGCCTGGTCTCTGCACCCAAAGTCTTCCAGGTAGGTTTTCTTAGGGAAACACTTTTACTACAACTAAAGAGGCATTGGTGTGTTATTCTATTAGCATTATCTTGTTCTCTTCTCACTTACAGTGCCTCTGCAAAGACAACCTGTATCCAGTTATTGGTTTCTTTGGGAAGGGTAATGGAAAAAACGACGAACCAATCAGAGGCTACGTCCTGGCGTACATCATTGCTGTCTGCTTCGTTCTCATTGGTATGATAAAGACCTGTCAAGATTGATGCAGAGTGAAAAGGAGATGTTGTTACAGTAACACAGCCCTGCCCTGTCTTCTCACCCTTCAGCTGAGCTCAACACCATCGCTCCCATCATCTCTAACTTCTTCCTGTGCTCCTATGCTCTCATCAACTTCAGCTGCTTCCATGCCTCCATCACCAACTCCCCAGGTCAGGAGCTCAACCAGGACATGGTATCATGACCAGGACATGGTATCTCAACCAGGACATGGTATCATGACCAGGACATGGTATCTCAACCAGGACATGGTATCATGACCAGGACATGGTATCATGACCAGGACATGGTATCATGACCAGGACATGGTATCTCAACCAGGACATGGTATCTCAACCAGGACATGGTATCATGACCAGGACATGGTATCATGACCAGGACATGGTATCTCAACCAGGACATGGTATCTCAACCAGGACATGGTATCATGACCAGGACATGGTATCTCAACCAGGACATGGTATCTCAACCAGGACATGGTATCTCAACCAGGACATGGTATCATGACCAGGACATGGTATCATGACCAGGGCATGGTATCTCAACCAGGACATGGTATCATGACCAGGACATGGAATCACGACCAGGACATGGTATCTCAACCAGGACATGGTATCATGACCAGGACATGGTATCTCAACCAGGACATGGTATCATGACCAGGACATGGTATCTCAACCAGGACATGGTATCATGACCATTAAAAGTCCTGCTCTGATGTTCTAACCTAACACCTGTTAAAAAGTAAACAAATTCAATATCTTATTGCCTAATTATATTTGCGTCAGGTTCAATGTGTGTGATTGACTGTGTTGCAGGCTGGCGTCCCTCCTTCAGGTTCTACAGTAAGTGGATGTCCCTGCTGGGTGCCGTGGTGTCGGTGATCATCATGTTCCTGCTCACCTGGTGGGCGGCGCTCATCGCTATTGGCATCGTCATCTTCCTGTTGGGATATGTGCTCTACAAGAGACCCAGTGAGAAAACACACACATACAAAGTTTCAAATTCATTCCCCCCATAAAATCTGTAGCAGTTTTTTGGCAAGTATTGTTTTTCATTGAATATTCAGCAACTCAATCAGTTATTGATTTATTTTTAGCTGTAAACTGGGGATCATCAGTACAAGCTGGGTCATACAACATGGCATTGTCCTACTGTGTGAGCCTGAACCAAGTGGACGATCATATCAAGAATTACAGGTCAGACCTGAACTCTCTCTGAGGACCTAATGAGAACAATGTCAGCCTTTTGTTGCTGTTCCAACTGAATAACCATTTCTCACTTTGTATGTGATTTTCTTATTCCCTTTATTCTTACCTTTCTCAGACCTCAGTGCCTGGTCCTCACTGGTCCGCCCAGTTGTCGTCCTGCATTGGTCGACTTTGTCGGAACCTTCACCAAGAATCTAAGCCTGATGATATGTGGGAATGTTGTCACTGTGAGTTATCATCTTGAATCATTGTACAGGGATCATTAAGGGTTGCCCTATTACCCAGGGAAAGTGACCTGAGCAGTCACGCAAGTTGAGCCTGCTCTGAGGTTGCCCCAGTAGTGAAGTATTTTTTTTTACTGATAACAACCAAAATGCTAAGAATTTCAGTAGTCTGGTCTTTCTCGTTCCTCCATTGTGTGTGGGTGAAAATAGCTACTTTACATTTTCAGGCAAGTGATCACAGTCTTCTGGCAACCAAAAAATACTCCTGACTTGACCTTCATCAATATGTTAATGTTAATAATATAGCAGATGCTTTTATCCAAGTTATTTACAGTCATGCGTGGATACATTTTTAAGTATGGGTGGCCACAGCGGGAATCCAACCCACGACTGTTGGCGTTGCCACCACCATGCTCTACCAACAGAGCCACGCAGGACACAATGTCAATTGTTGATTGTACATTGCCTATTTTTTTTAATTCTATGTCATTAACCTCTAACTCCCTCTGTCACCCTGCTGCTGTGTCAACAGGGAGGTCCTTCTCCCGCAACCTTGGACACTGCCAGTAGCAACAGTCATGTTACCTGGCTGAACAAACGGCAGATCAAATCCTTCTATCACGGTGTGGTGGCTAACGACCTGCGCACTGGGGTTAAGATGCTGCTCCAGGTGGGCCAACTGCCAAGCCTTATCTATCAGGTCCATTTCATCATGTGGTTCCATAGGATTTACTGAATGTGTTATACTGTGTCTAACTCCAGGGTGCCGGTTTGGGTCGGATCAGGCCGAATGTTCTCTTGACGGGCTTCAAAAGGGACTGGCGTAAGGACAAACCATCCTGCATTGACAACTACATTGGGATTCTACAGTGAGTGAATCACTCGGTCAAATCAGCAAGCTGAGTTCGTAATGGACGTGACGGAGTAAGGATGCAGTTTAATATGTCTTTGTGCATTTGTTTCAGTGATGCGTTTGACCTGCAGTATGGAGTGTGTGTGCTGCGGATGAGGGAGGGTCTGGACATGTTTCGGCAGGCACAAACACATGGTGAGGAACCCAACAACCATGAAGATTTCATGTTCTTTTACAATATATCTTTATTTATCATTGCTTCCTTTTATTGCAGTTAACCCTGGGTTTGAGTCAAGCCCAGAGAGGGGTGTCAACACCTGTGTCCCCCCTGCACCCCCAGCAAATTTTTCATGTATGTATGATCATATTTAGAGTATACAGTTTGTAGTCTATGACATTCCTTTTTTTTCTATAGTATTGACAGGGATATTTTGTATTGGTTATAGTGGACCCTGATTCCATGGTGACTGAGCCTCAGCCTCAGCCTTCTACTGTGTTCCAGTCCCAGCAGGGGAAAAAGACCATTGATGTGTACTGGCTGTTTGATGATGGAGGTGAGTTTATTGTTCTGGATTTCATTGTGCCCTTCCACAAATCAAATAGGTTTTATAACATAGTCAGATTGATAATGTGGGGTCATAAATCATACAATGTTGTTACATGTCAAGTACCCCAGGTCAGAGAGATAACATAGGATAGAATTATGTCATGGTCACATCAGGCAGAGGGGTCTATGTTATGTGTGAAAGGTAAATGTTAAGTCTGTTGTGCTCTTAAAGGTCTGACGTTGCTACTTCCCTACCTGCTCACACGGAAGAAGCGCTGGGCAAGGTGCAAGGTACGCGTCTTTGTGGGCGGAGACATCCAGCGAAAGGAGGAGCAAAGAAAAGAGTGAGTGTAGTGTGTTTAAGGCCATAAAGTGTGGTAGAGACATGATATGATGTTGTCCCCCTTGGCCTTTCACCCTCCTTTGAATGTAAGCATTTCGCTGCACCTGGAATAACATCTGAAAATCTGTGTACGCAACCAATAAACTTTGATTTGATATAGATTTGAATAGTTCAACTGACCATGTCCTTGTGTCTAATTTTAGAGTCATGGACCTCATCAGCAAGTTTCGCCTTGGTTTCCATGACGTTGAGGTTCTGCCTGATATCAATGCGAGACCACAACCTGAACAGTATGGTTCCCTGTCACTCACTATATACTGTATAATTGTGTACTATTCAGAATTGTACTTTCTGATTCTTGCGTAAGAGTTCAGTTGCACAGTGATTCAACACTCACAATTATTAATTTAATCTACGTCCATTCACAATGTATGCAGGGCAATGTTCTGTTGAGAACCTTTCTTCTACTTCTTTCTCTGACAGTGTGAGGAGGTTTGAGGATCTGATAGGGCCCTACAGGCTTAACACAGCCCAGAAGGATGGACATGTAACAGCTGAGCAGCTGAATCAGGACTGTCCCTGGATGGTGTCTGATGAGGAGATAGAGACAAATAAGCCCAAGGTGACCATTATCTGGGTTTCATTGGTCAGGACCACTCTATTGCCAAACTTTTAAATGTAGCATAGCTAGATGTGGAACATTTGGTTATGACAGTTTCACTGTTCTCAGACAGACTGGTTACAGTCCCTTCTAAATGTGTGTTTGTGCACCAGACCCTTCGACAGATTCGTCTGAATGAAGTTCTTCAAGATTACTCAAGGGACGCCGCCATTATATTTGTGTACGTACTCTGTTTTTGCAAACCAGATGTTTTTATTGCATTCATTGACTTGAACCCACCCCATCCCATGACAAAGCTAATAAAGGTGAGAGGGATAACGGATCTATGTTCTCTCATTGACTTGAACCCACCCCATCCCATGACAAAGCTAATAAAGGTGAGAGGGATAACGGATCTAAGTTCTCTCATTGACTTGAACCCACCCCATCCCATGACAAAGCTAACACAGGTGAGAGTGATAACGGATCTATGTTCTCTCATTGACAGGACCATGCCTGTGGGAAGGAGAGGGCAATGTCCCAGTGCTCTGTACATGGCATGGCTGGAGACTTTATCTCGTGACCTGCGCCCACCAGTCTTACTGGTGAGGGGAAACCAAGAGAATGTGCTCACCTTCTATTGTCAGTGATATCTGTTTTAACCATGTTCAATGAAGTCACCCGATGGTCAAGGAAAATAACATTGTTATTGTCATAAATTATAATGCATTAGATGTGCTCTGGTAGAAGTCCTCTGGTTATGACATTTCACTTGTTTCATTATCATCAGTACTAGACACATTAGCCATCTGTGAAAAATGTGATTAGATTTAAGGTCATCATCATTATCATCATCATCAGTACCAGAAGCATTGTTGTCATTATCATCATTAAGCAGTAGTAAAAAAAACATTCTTGATTGTTAAACGTGTGCTTGATGATAGAAGTTTTGATGTGTAACACCAGAGTGTATTTTTAATTGTCTATACATTTTCATTGTGCCTATTTAATTTGGAACGTAAGCAACAAAGGTAAATGGGATAACTAGGCTTCTTGTATTGTGTACCCCCTTGAAAACATCCCAATGTCACAATGATCATTCCAGATCATTCCAGTTTGAAATTGAAATGGGGTCCCCTGAGAAAAACTGTAATCTTATCAAAAAAATTACTTTTTTCTCTTCAAATGGGCATAGAATACACAGAGGTGTAAAGTTATTAAGTAAAAATACTTTAAAGTACTACTGAAGTCGTTTTTGGGGTTATCTGTACTTTACTTTACTATTTATATTTTTGACAACTTTGACTTTTACTATATTCCTAAAGAAAATAATGTACTTTTTACTCCATACATTTTCCCTGACACCCAAAAGCACTCGTTACATTTTTAATGCTTAGCAGGACAGGAAATTCATCAAATTCACACACTTATCAGGAGAACATCCCTGGTCATCCCTACTGCATCTGATCTGGCAGACTAACTAAACACAAATACTTTGTTTGTAAATTATGTCTGAGTGTTGGAGTGTGCCCCTGGCTATCAGTAAATAAAAAAATACAAATAATTGTGAAGTCTGGTTTGCTTAATATAAGGAATTTGAAATTATTTATACTTTTACTTTTGTTTCTTAAATATATTTTAGCAATTACATTTACTTTTGATACTTAAGTATATTAAAACCAATTACTTTTTGACTTTTACTCAAGTAGTATTTTACTGGGTGACTTTTACTTTTACTTGAGTCATTTTCTATTAAGGTATCTTTACTTTTACTCAAGTATGACAATTGGGTACTTTTTCCACCACTTTTTTCACAACTAAGGGCATTTTAGGGTAATATAATGCGCTTTAATGTCATGTGTTGGGTCAGCCTGCGAGAACTAAAACTGAGAGAATGTGAACACACGGCGTTAACTAGGGAATATACTTATTTCAAGTGGGTCCCCTGTATTTTCTACTGTCAATTTGGGTTCGTGTGCAGAAAAAGTTTGCGAACCGCTGATGAACTGCAACTTCACAGCCCGTATGATAAACAGACTGCTCCCGGAGCAGGAGCCTCCACGTCTCATCACGAGCCTTGGTTATCCAATCACAGCAAGCCACCGTGTGTTTCCAAACAACATCCCTTTTCACAGAACTACAGGCTGTGTAGCTAGCTACTTACTTCCTCATCATCTCAACTAAAAAGTTGTCGGCTGAATAAATTAATTCCTACTTTGTTTTTCTGACATTTTACCTTGATGATTAGATGCTGTAATTACTTACTCCGTTGATATTATAACTAAGAGGTCGCGTTGGAGAGGTCACAAGAAAACAAAAATGGACAACAGTGGTTTTCCTAACGTTAGACAAAAGACAATCACTCTTGTGATAAAAACCCCGAATCAAGCCCACGGGGATCAAACGATTGAAGGAGTTGACACGGACTGGACAGTGAAAGAGTTGAAGACTCATTTATCGAGGGTGTACCCAAACAACCCGGTGAGTGATTGTGATAGCTAGCTAGCTAACTTGGCTAGCTAGCTACCCCATAACTAGCAAGCTAGCCAGTCCTTGCCAAGTTAGACTGGTCCAGTAAGTTAGCCAGCTATAATGTCATACTAGTAACGTTAGCAACTGTCAATAACAATCATGCAATCCAAACAGCTAACTAGGCTATAAATAGTTGTGTATGTACAAATCGTGGTTGCTGTCAGTGTGTGTTGTGTTGACATCTGTCCCCCTTTCCCCCCACAGGCTGAAAGTGATCAGAGACTCATTTACTCTGGCAAGCTGCTCCCAGACCAACTGCATGTCAGAGATATTTTCAGAAAGGTACGTGTGTGTGCCTATTCGCATAAATATTAACTAGACATATTCTCAGAACTTTAGCAAATACTGAGTTATGTGCCATCTGTTCAGATTGCTGGTATCATCAGTAAAAAAAAGTCATTGATTCAAAATGATGTGCCTAGGGATTCAGTCTGCCTACAGGGATACACAAATACCTGAAATTAGGCAGAGAATTGCTAAACCTAGTTCCTAGTTATTTTTAGTATTACTGGATTACCTATACAACTGTGCTGAACAGTGTGTATATTATGTCAATGAATTACAATGCTAGAAGCTCAGATTAATGCAGAGAGCAAAACCCAGACAGTAAACTGAACTGGGCTTTGACATCCC
>NC_138300.1:88935000-89145000 GCF_965601325.2 Salmo salar | reverse complement strand
CTCTTAACCTCTCTTGGGCAAGTGGGACCCTTCACACTATTCAACAGCCAGTGAAAAATCAGAGCGCCAAATTCAAAACCACAAAATGTCATAATTCAAAGTTCTCAAACAAAGGACTATTTTACACCATTTTAAAGGTACACGTCTCATTAATGTAACCACATTGTCCGATTTCAAAAAGGCTTTATGGCGAAAGCATAAAGTTAGATTATGTTAGGACAGTTCCAACACAAGAAAAAGCACACAGCCATTTTCATAGCAAGGACAGGCGTCACAAAAACCAGAAAACCAGCTAAAATTATGCACTAACCTTTGACGATCATCATCAGATGACACTCCTAGGACATCATGTTACACAATACATGCATTTTTTGTTCGATAAAGTTCATATTTATATCCATAAACCCCATTTTACATTGGCGCGTGATGTTCAGAAAATATTTTGCCTCCAATACTGCCGGTGAATCAGCACAATTTACAAAAATACTCACCATAAACGTTGATAAAATATTAAACTGTTATTTAAAGAATTATAGATGAAGATCTCCTTTATGCAAACGCTGTGACAGATTTCAAAAAAGCTTCACGAGGAAAGCACACTTTGCAATAATCTGAGTACTGCGCTCAGAAAAATACACTAGGCAATACTGATACCCTCCATTTTGGAGTCATCTAAAGTCATAAATAGCATTAGAAATATTCACTTACCTTTGATGATCTTCATCAGAAGGCACTTCCATGAATCCCAGGTCCACAATAAATGTTGCTTTGTTCGATAAAGTCCATCATTTATGTCCAAATATCTCCTTGTTGTTAGCGCATTCAGTAAGCTACTCCAAGTGTAGGAAGCGTGCGGAAAATGTCACGACGAAAAGTAAAAAAAGTTATATTTACGTTCGTTCAAACATGTCAAACGTTGTATAGCATCAATCTTTAGGGCCTTTATCACTTAGAACTTCAGTAATATTCCAACCGGACGATTGCAATGTCTTAAAAAACGTTTTGGACACAGCTAACTCTCACGTGAACACGCGCCAACGAACGCCAGTACCTTCCTGAGTCAACAACTTCCAACTTCCTCTATTCGCTCTCTGTTCATCATAGACGCCTCAAACAACTTTCTAAAGACTGTTGACATCTAGTGGAAGCCTTAGGAGGTGCAAAATGAACCCTAAGTCACTGTGTGTTCGATAGGCAATGACTTGAAAGGACAACAAGCACCAGAATTCTCACTTCCTGGTTAGATTTTTCTCAGGTTTTTGCCTGCCATATGAGTTCTGTTATACTCACAGACATCATTCAAACTGTTTTAGAAACTTCAGAGTGTTTTCTATCAAAACCTACTAATAATATGCATATTCTAGTTCCTGGGCCCGAGTAGTAGGCCGTTTGATTTGGGTACGTTTTTCATCCGGCCATGAAAATACTGCCCCCTACCCTAGAGAGGTTAAGGTAGCCTGCAGCGCCTTTATCTTGGCCAGGTCGCAGTTGTAAATGAGAACTTGTTCTCAACTAGCTTACCAGGATAAATAAAGGTGAAGAGAAAAAAAACACTTACCAAAACTATAGTTTGTTAACAAGAAATTTGTGGAGTGGTTGAAAAATGTGTTTTAATGACACAAACCTAAGTGTATGTAAACTTCCGACTTCAACTGTATCTCTTAACACCATCCAAATTGGATTTCTGTTTGCCATATATTTTTCAATTGTGCTGTGATGCTTCACCAAAATTCGAAACCTTTCTATTCTTATAGTTTCTACAGATTGTAAATTAAAGATACAATTTTCTGCTTAAAGTATTATTATATTATTGATCGATTTGACTACGACTTTTCAAATCACCCAGTAGTGCTATCTGCAGGGTTAGCTCCAGGTAATTGTTGCAATTCTTCAGCCATTCCTGGACCTTGACCAAAAATGAGCTACATATGGACAGGACCAAAATAAATGATCTAATGACTCTGCCCCCTCACAGCAAAATCTGCAGAGCTGGTAAAATTATATCCCCCATATATATAACATTCTATTGGTTGCAAGAATTTTGTATACATATAAATGGAAAAATTCAAAGTTTTGATTCCGGCGTCATTTTGCGTGTCAATTCATAAACCATGTGCCATGTAATCGTTACATCAAAAATCTCTTCCCAACTACTTTTCACAGTTGTCAATTGTTTGGTCCTTAAGTGAAACTAGTATATATTTTTATTTATCACAATTTCCTTTAACCAATTTTGGTATTTAATGCAGAGCCGACAGACAAGTTCCTTACTTTTTCTCCCTTCCCCCTTGCCTCTTCCATTTTTGCGGTAGTGCTGCAATTAGTTGGTTGTAATTTTGGATAGAGCAGACATTTCCATATATTTGTCTTAGCTGCATGTGTGACATACATTTATCGAAAAATAAAGTAATTGTTTTTATCAATTAGTATATTTGAGTTTAACCATAATATTTGTTGTATTATTTGTTCTGTCTTTTCTGGTGGAGTAAACTGAAATTGCAACAAACTTTCTATGGCTTGTTTAAAAAATAACTATATTTTGGAGATTATTTTGTTTTCAAATAACCAAACGTGAGCGTTTGTAATCTGAATAAAGGGAAAAAGGCCATTCTTGAACATGGGGTGAGACATTCTTACTAATCTGCTAGAGAACCAGTTTGGATTTAAGTATAGCTCTATTACTTGTGTTGCTTTATGAAACGTTATATTGCTGGGAGAGATGTAATACGTTGGTCTATCCTTCATTCTGACATGACATGCAATTCACACTGCTCTTATCCTGTGTGTCTCTAGGCCAGGGGCAGCAGAGATAACCAACCCAACCTTCCCCACCTACTCCCTCTACAGCCCTCAACAGCTGCTCTGGCTGCAGCACATGTATGCTCGCCAATACTACATGCAGTAGTAAGTATTCAATCCCAAGCATTTTATCACATTTAGTTATGACTTCCTACTGTCTTGCCATAGCATAATTTTAAGCAGGGAAAATACTTAATGAAGTATGTTTGGCTTAGACCAGGGGTGTAAGCTCGCAGGGCCATATGCTATAGAGGGAGATCTCAATTAACATTAAAATTACTAAAACCAACTGTGGAGAAATGATAATGGACCTACATTTAGCAGTCCCTCTACGATCGCAATTTTTTTTTAATCAACAATTCCCTGCATTATATGCGAGGGGTTGCGAATTTGAACAATTACTGCACTATTTGCTCATTAAACAGTCAAATCATAGCAATATTATTGCATAAAACTGAGCCATCACTGCATTACAAAAAGAGGGCTCGCAATTTCAACCAATCACCGCACATTAACTGCATAATATGGTTCAATCAAGCCACACATCGACCAACTTTTTTCCTCGTCAGCACAATTTTTTTATAAATCGGGCAAAGTCACTGCATTTTGCCATGTAAAATGTCAGATTTACAGCTGCAAGATCAAGCATTTTTGCCCGCAAATATAAAACAAATCCTAGAGAAATCCTGGATCAAATCATTTATAGTCTCTTCACTCTGTCCAGCTTGCTAAGTGATCGAAAACAAATGCGGTGCACAATTAGTTTAACACTCCTGGCTTACTGTGGGTGTTTCTCAAAATACATAGTACCGTGCTCCGAGCATACAAATTGGAGCACGGGAGGGTCGGAGTATGAGTCCAAATCAAAGTATGCGAAACGGAGCACGAAGGGCACTTCTTGAATGCGTACTCCATTTGTACATATTTTGAAGCATGCATCGATGCAAGCTTAAACGGAAAGTAAGGAAAGAAATATGATGCAACCACGTAAAAAATAATGCTTTTAAAAGAAAAATCAATGGCTGACATTATTTGAGATGAAGCGAGATAAAATACTAATGCTGCCTATTCACGTGTAATATGTTGCCCAAGTACAATATTTTATCTTCATATGTTAATAAATACATGCTGTGTTAATTTTGGCATGTTTACATGCCGAAGTACCGTAGATCGCAAGCCCATGATAAGTAAATCGGGCTAACTGGCTAGCTACGACTGTTAGCTAGTTAGCCAGATAGCCACAAATAATTTTTAGCTAGCTACCCCTGAAGAATTGACATCTACCTTGTATAATATTCGTTTTAGGTCAGTTTAACAAGCAAAAATATCTGGTTAGCTTCATTATTACGATTCACACAGCTAGCAGATAGTTATGACGTAAAACGTCTGCTTTGTGTATATCTTGTTTAGTCTCTATTGCCATTGTCCTGGAAGGAAGACGGTTCAGTAAATGTGTAGCTAACTGGCTGGCTAGCTAGCTAGTCACGAACAATTGGTAGCTACCCACAAAAAATGTACATCTACCTTGCATAACATTAGTTTTAGGTAATTTTTGCCTGTTTAACTAACTGGCTAGCTAGATTATTACGATTCACATATCTAACGTTAGCTGATAATTATGAAGTAAAACATTTGCTTTGTGTATATCTTGTTTAGTCTATTGTTGTAATTGTCCTGGCTGGAAGAAGGTTCAGTGAATGGGAGATGTAGTGTGAGGTAATACAGTAGGGGGAGGGGGAGGTAATACAGTAGGGGGAGGTAATACAGTAGGGGGAGGGGGAGGTAATACAGTAGGGGGAGGGGGAGGTAATACAGCAGGTGGGGGGTAATACAGCAGGGGGAGAGGGAGGTAATACAATAAGGGGAGGGGGAGGTAATACAGCATGGGGAGTGGGAGGTAATACAGTAGGGGGAGGTGATACGGGAGGGGGAGGTAATACAGCAGGGGGAGGGGGAGGTAATACAGCAGGGGAGGGGGAGGTAATACAGTAAGGGGAGGTAATACAGTAGGGGGGTAATACAGCATGTGGGAGGGGGAGGTAATACAGTAGGGGGAGGGGGCGGTAATACAGCAGGGGGAGGGGGAGGTAATACAGTAGGGGGAGGGGGAGGTAATACAGCAAGGGGAGGGGGCGGTAATACAGCAGGGGGAGGGGGTGGTAATACAGCAGGGGAGGGGGAGGTAATACAGTAAGGGGAGGGGGAGGTAATACAGTAGGGGGGTAATACAGCAGGTGGGAGGGGGTGGTAATACAGCAGGGGGAGGTAATACAGTAGGGGGAGGGGAAGTTCTTCTCTAATGTTTTATGCATTCACCACACTCGTCCTCACAAGAACGTACTCAAGAGAACGTAGTCGGAGAAGGAGTGTGGAGCATGGTACTATGCATATTGAGAAACCGTGTCTGTCTTTTGTCCCATAGCCATGCAGCCTACGCAGCAGCAGCTTCTGCCCCCTTTGCCCCAGCCGCAGGCCCATCCCTGCCTGCTGCTCCCCACCAAGCCGCTGTCCCAGCAGCCCTGCCCAATCAGGCCCCCATTGACAACCTGCCAGCCAATCAGAATGCGCAGGACGGTGCCTTTATCAACCCGGGAGCAGCCAATCAGAACCTGCGGATGAATGCCCAGGGCGGGCCTGTGATGGAGGATGAGGAGGAAATGGATCGTGATTGGCTGGATTGGGTGTACACGGCTGCCCGTCTGGGAGTGTTTCTCAGTATTGTCTACTTCTACTCCAGCCTGAGCCGCTTCGCCCTTGTTATGAGCAGCCTGCTCCTTATGTACCTGTGAGTTGACTGTTGATGTGACTGTGTTTGTTTGTTGTTAAACAAGGTATGTTGTTGTGTATTATGTCTATAACTGTATAGAGCCCCACAGTGGAGGTGTCATTATACCCATAAAACCTAGCGGTCAAACAGGGAAATGGTTCCAATTGTTTTTCCACCATTAATAGAGGATTTTATCAACACTTAAAATAAGGTCTGTGTTTTGTGTAGGCTTACCATGGTGTGACATTTTGATAACTGTGTAAATCTCTCTTGGACAAGGTGACTTCTTTATCTGTTCAGCTTTGTTCAATCTCATATTCAAAAAATGCTAATTAGGATCCAAGTAGACATCATGCAAACTACAAATCCCTGCAAGCTCCTGCATGTCAACTCTAGCTGACACCTTTGCTAACAGGTATTGTGTCCGTTTAAAACTTGCACAAGACAGTTCACAGAATTGTCCATTGAAAGAAATGTAGCCAATTTATTCATTACTACATTTAGCTAACATTAGATGGGAAGAATCTCTGGATTAACTTTTTCCTCGATTCGTCAGTCTTCTCCAGACCATCATGGCGTTTGTAATTTTTTTTATGATAACCATATTAGCAGCTAATTAGCATTCCATTTTTTGGGTGTAAATACAGGCAAATATATTGATAAAAGTCACCTTGTCCTACAGAGATTTACATGGTTATCAAAACGTCACACCAGTGTAAGCCTAGACAAAAAACAACCCTTATTTGAAGTGTTTCTAAAATGCCCAATGGGGAAAATTAATGGTGGAAAAACGATTGGAACCATTTCCCTGTTTGACCGCTAGGTTTTATGGGTATTTTGACTCATACTGTTGTACTCTGTAGCCAGAGCCATGTATTTAGAGAGTTTGGCCAACTTTTAGAAGTTTGAATATTGTTCATATTCTCCATGTTATGTTAATCGGCACTAACATGGCTGACAATAATGTTTTCAAGTGTCATGTAAATGCATCATAATGCTCATTCTAGACATTATTCCCAATGTAATGTTAATGAGGTGCTAACATGGCTGCCATAGCATGTTGTAGAGTCATCTAAATGCATCATAATGCAGAAACCTCAATGGCCCAACTCTCTAAATACATGGCTCTGTGTATAGCCTGTCTGCTAATGGTGAGGCTGGCATTGGCCATGGGTGATGGGCAGATGAAGGCACCCATACAGTAGTCCTGAGAGAATGAGGGCCATATGTTGTGCTAATCAGCAAAGAAGAGATGTCCTTAGCTCAGTGTGTTGCAGTCACACGCTCTGTCCATTGTGCAACTCCCTCAGGCTCTGGAATCAGCTCTCTCATCCAAACCACACATTCCAAAAGTATGACTGGAGACAAAGCTGTGTGTGTTTGAGAGATGTTGAGGGAGAGCGAGAGAGGCATGGCCTCGACATACACTAACACAGTCTGTGAGTTCGTTGTGACCGCAGTATCCTGAATGTTTTCCCATATTTCAGTCTAATGTGAGGATATGTAGTGCTGGTTGAGTGTTTCTCTATGTGCTGCTGAGAGCTGCCTGGTACAGCAGGCCTCATCTCTGCTACGGTTACTATAGATATGGGCATCAGCTCAAGGGCACTACTCCCTCCCTGATCAACTAATCTGAACAGACGTGGCAGAATGGGACCTAAGCCTTATCTTTATGTGTAACAAGGTTTAGCCGCTAGTACTCCACCACCCACGCTAATGATTAGATTGGTCTCAGTGTGCTGGAAGGAAAGTTGGCCTGGTTATAGGAATGTAAATAGAGTGACCATTATTAACATGTCAGTCAGTCTGTACTTCCTCTTTGTTTGCACCACCTGGTCTTGTCTGGAAATGCAAATGGGGACCACCACAAATATCCTGTATACTCTGACTGGGTAATAGATGCACAGTTTGAGAAGAATCATGCAGATCTACTTTATTAATCCCAGTTGTCTTCCTCTCAGGCACACAGCAGGCTGGTTCCCCTTCAGACAAAGGCCCCTGGTCAGAGGTCAAAACAACTTGGTCCCTGAGGTCATCCAGAACCAGGACAGGAACCCAGTGCCACCGGTAAGACACATTTCCTCAGGGGCTGGATCTCTGGGGGTGAAAAACAGATATGGCTTCATTACAAGGCATGTACTGCCTTATGTAGTAACATTCGTCACACAGCGTGTAGAGCAGAGGTGTCAAATGAATTTTGTCCCAGGGGTCGTATTTGTTCTTCAACGTGGTCCAGAGGGGTGCACTGAAACTTGGTTATACTTCCTAGCTGTCAGAATTAGCAAAAGATAGTCCTCTTTCCATTGTTTTTGTAATTTTCAATACTCCCTGACTGTCTAGCTTTAATTTCGGGGATTATTAGCAAGCTGGACAGTCAAGAACTGTATAAATGTTGGTCCATTGTCATTTCTACACAGTTTAGATTTGGTTTTAGTCATTTTGAAGTATATTGAGTTTGTGTCCCAGGAAAGAAGCGGATTTAACTTCTTTAGGAAAACAGCCCTAATGTTGGAAACAAACATTATTATGTTGTCATCCAGTCACATTTATTGATTTTCCAAGCTATAGCACACAATATGTTATACAGTTCATTCGGGAAGTATTCAGACCCCTTCCCTTTTCCACATTTTGTTACGTTACAGCCTTATTCTAAAATCTACGATTTTTTCATATTTTTATTATCATCAATCTACACACAATACCACATAATGACAAAGTGAAAACAGGTTTTTAAAAACTGAAATACCTTACGTATTCAGACCCTTTGCTATGGGACTCGAAATTGAGCTCAGGTGCATCCTGTTTCCATTGATCATCCTTGAGATGTTTCCACAACTTGATTGGAGTCCAGCTGTGGTAAATTCAATTGATAGGAAATGATTTGGAAAGGCACACACCTGTCTATATAAGGTCCCACAGTTAACAATGCATGTCAGAGCAAAAACCAAGCCATGAGGTCGAAGGAATTCTCCGTAGAGCTCCGAGACAGGATTGTGTCGAGGCACAGATCTGGAGAAGGGTACCAAAAAATATCTGCAGCATTGAAGGTCTTAAGAACACAGTGGCCTCCAACATTCTTAAATGGAAGAAGTTTGGAACCACCAAGACTGTTCCTAGAGCTGGCCGCCCGGCCAAACTGAACAATTGTGGGAGAAGTGCCTTGGTCAGGGAGGTGACCAAGAACCTGATGGTCACTCTGACAGACCTCCAGAGTTCCTCTGGAGATAGGAGAACCTTCCAGAAGGACAACCATCTCTGTAGCACTCCACCAATCATGTCTTTATGGTAGAGTGGCCAGATGGAAGGCACCGAAAGGACTTTCAGACCATGATGGTCTGATGAAACCAAGATTGAACTCTTTGGCCTGAATGTCAAGTGTCACGTCTGGATGACACCTGGCACCATCTGTACGGTGAAGCATTTTTTTATTATTTTATTTTTACCTTTATTTAACTAGGCAAGTCAGTTAAGAACAAATTCTTATTTTCAATGACAGCCTAGGAACAGTGGGTTAACTGCCTTGTTCAGGGGCAGAACGACAGATTTTTACCTTATCAGCTCAGGGAGTTGATCTTGCAACCTTCGGTTACTAGTCCAACGCTCTAACCACTAGGCTACCTGCCGCATGGTGGTGACAGCATCATATTGTGGGGATGTTTTTTAGCGGCAGGGACTGGGAGACTAATCAGGATCGAGGGAAAGATGAATGAGATCCTTGATGAAAACTTGCTCCAGAGCGCTCAGGACCTCGGACTTCCAACAGGACAATGATCCTAAGCACACAGCCAAGACAACGCAGGAGTGGCTTCGGGCCAAGTCTCTGAATGTCCTTGAGTGGTCCAGCCAGAGCCCGGACTTGAACCCAATCGAACGTCTCTGGAGAGACCTGAAAATAGATGTGCAGAGATGCTGCCCATCCAACCTGACAGAGGTTGAAATGATTTGCACAGAAGAATGGGAAAAAACTGCCCAAATACACGTGCTAAGCTTGTAGCGTCATACCCAAGAAGACTCGAGGCTGCAATCGCTGTCAAAAGTTCTTCAATAAAGTACAGAGTAAAGGGTCTGAATACTGATGTAAATGTGATATTTCAAAAAAACAGTTTTTGCTTTGTCATTATGGGGTATTGTGTGTAGATTGATAAGGGGGGGGGGAAACTATTTAATCCATTTTAGAATAAGGTTGTAACTTAACAAAATGTGGAAAAAGTCAATGGGTCTGAATACTTTCCGAATGCACCGTACAGTAGGTTTTCAAAGGACCAAAGAGAATGGTCTAATTCGTGTTTTAATTTTTGCCATGGAAAAATATTAGTTATACTGGTATCATCCTGGCCCTGTTTGACTCCCCTGATATAGTTTCATTTAACTGTGTTAAAAAAAAAATACAGTTTAAGTGTTTGTTTTATATCTGAACTCTGGTGGTGGGGCTAACAGAGTTTCTCCTCTTCCCTCAGGCGGAGGTCCCTGCAGGAGAAGAGGGGGCCGAGGCGGAGGTTGGACCTGATGAACCACACCCGCTGACTGGAGTACCTGTGCCTCAACACAGGGTGTCCGTCGTTTGGAGTGCCTGGATCTTCTTCAAAGCCTTCTTTGCCTCCCTCATCCCAGAGGCCCCGGGAGTGGCTAACTGAATAATTGACTCTTCCAGCAGGGGGCACAGTGGAACTGAAGTTTCCCTCAGTCTCAGACCTGCCTCTCTGTCACAGGAAGTCCTCTCTCTGGCCTTCTGGATGGATGCCTGGATGGATGCCTGGACATTTTGTGAGAAATCATGAATGATTAAAAGCGTCAATGCATACAAAGCCCTGGCTGTAGTCTGTTAAGGGTGTGTGTTTAGGGATATGATTCATTCGGCGCTTCCTGCCTTATGATAGTGACCAAATGGTTGTATATACAGTACAGTACATACACCTCTCTCTGCCAAATGGTTGTAAATGCTGTAAATGTTTATTGGAACAAAACATTTAAATATTATTGTATTGTCTGTACACAGCACTTTACAAAACGTATCTTATTATTAGGGCTGGGACAATACTAATATCGCAATATTTTTTCCATTGCAAAAATGTAAACACGAAGCAGATCAAACTCTTTGGCCCTTTAAAAACCTTCTGTATGTAAATATTGTCTGCTATATCTTGGAAAAATAAATAAATGTGATTCTGGATGAGTAGTAATGTACACTCAGCAGCCAGTTTATTAGGAACACCAACCTAGTACCGGGCCAGACCCCTTTTGCCCCCAGAACAGCCTGAAATCTCAGGGTCATGAATTCTACAAGGTGTGGCATTCAAACATTACTCAATTGGTATCAATGGACCTGATGTGTGCTAGGGAAAGCATTCCCCACACCATTACACCACCGCCACCAGCCTGTACCGTAGACACCAGGCAGGATAGCAACGTAGTCAGACTCATGTTGCTAAATGCCAGATCTTGACTTTGCCATCAGCATGACTCAACAGGAACCGAGATTTGCCGGACCAGACAATGTTTTTCCACTCCTCAACTGTCCAGTGTTGGTGATGGCGTGCCCAGTGGAGCCACTTTTCTTGTTTTTAGCTGATAGGAGTAGAAACCGGATGGGCTGCAAAATCCCATCCGTGACAAGGACCGACGAGTTGTACGTTCCGAAATGCTGTTCTGTACACCACTTGTACTGTGCCATTATTTGCCAGTTTGTGGCCGGCCTCGTAGCTTGCACAATTCTTGCCATTCTCCCACGACCTCTCTCATCAACGAGCTGTTTTCGCCCACAGGCCTGCCGCTGACAGGATATTTTCCCCCCGCACCATTCTCAGTTAACCCTAGACACTGTCGTGTGTGAAAAGCCCTGGAGGCCGGCCATTTCTGAGAACCGGCACACCTGACACCGAAGATCATACCATGCTTAAAGTCGCTTAGGTCACTCGTTTTGCCCATTCTAACGTTCAATTGAACAGTAACTGAATGCTACGATGCCTGTGTTCCTGCTTTATATAGCAGGCCACGGCCACGTGACTCACTGTCTGTAGGAGCTAACCATTTTCGTGAACGGGGTGGTATACCTAATAAACTGGCCACTGATTGTATGTTTCCAACATACATGGGGCTGTTTTCCGAAATAGTTAAATCCGCTTTGTGTTTTGTTTCTTTGCCACGATACTAACGAGTATCGCAATACTGGTATTGTGCCGGCCATACTTATTATGCAAGCTTGCTTTAATCTGGGTTAAATTCTGAGATGCTTATAGTGCTATATGATAAAATAGTTTGTATTGCTCTTGCTCAGAGATGGAAGTGCTATACAGGGTTGTGCATGAGTATTGAATGTTTCTCTGGTTGTCTCAGATGTGAAATGGAAGGCAGTGTTAACATAGTGTGGCTTTAATTCATTAGACTGGTTAAAGATCTTCTGAAAGTTGAATTATGTTAAACACGGGAATATGCAGTTGTGTGGGTCTTAGGCCAGACTGTTTTTGCAATTAAAATGGAATCATGCATAGCGACCTCGCTCCCTTGTTACACAATGAGAAAAATATATATTGTGATTCCTTTTGGAATGCCTTTAACTGTACACATACACTAAGTGTAATTCCCCCCTAGTACGTTTTAATGTGATTTATCTTTTTGTTTTTATTTTGGTAAAACAGCTTTTTAATGGATGCTACTGTATCAAGAATATTTTGTGGAGACTTGCAATAAACTTACTTATTTAAAAGGATTGCTTCTTTAGATAGTCATTTACTAGACTACAGTCACCTAACAGAACAAAAATACTTTACCTCATCTAAAGTACTCAGACACACAAGCTTGTTTTAGATAACATGTTTGAGAACAATCAACAAAAATAGATTTGACATTTTCATAACCTCTCTTGTAAAGAAAATTGTTCACAGGGGTAAAAGGGTCTACACAGTATACGCAAACGGAGCCGACGGAGGTCAGTTTGGGTCACTACGTAGTTCTACGTACATTTGTGCGGCTGAATTTTTGGACTGCTATGTAGATCCCTTAAGCCTCCGCTCCAACTCTACAGCTTTTGCTATCCAGAGTTCATTGACCTGTTGGAGAAATGTGGGAGTTGCAAACTGCATTCTGTGTTTACAATGTGGGGTTTACTGTAGTACATTCCATGTATTGTCCCCATCACTTCCTCAGAGTTATCCAGGCAGGCCAGGGAGTTCAGCTAGTACATTTGGTCCATAGAGACTTGCTCCCTCTAACCCAGCCCACTCTGCAACTGATCATGTATGTCATGTCACTACATATTTACTGGAAAGTACATATTTTCTTAGGAAGTTGTATTGACCAACGTGGTCATGATTGATGAATATTTGCAGAAATAGTACCACAATTCCAATTTTCTTTACATAAAACTGAAAGATTTTAGTGAAAGTTTAGCTATATGGTTCCATCATTCTGGGTCAAGATTGGCATTTCTGTGACTGTAAGGTATGGGAGTTTCTGATAATGTGCCCTAGAAAAAGTGTCTGTACATCTGTTATTTACTGCCCTATAATAACCCTACCTCGCATGTACAGAACTAGTCCCCTGGGCCCAGATAGAACACATAACAACACCCACTCCCAAATATCCCGCTCTGGCCTGGTTGAGGCCCAATCACAGACTACAGGGGCGGTGTTGTGAAGTTTAGTTCAGCCAAGTTTAGCCTCAGTCCGATCCCCATGTCTTCTGTTCCCTCCCTCTTCCTCCCCTTGTCTCTTGTGCATGCTCAACACAGCCTGGATCAGTTAGTTCAGAGGTTCTGAGGAGGCACTACACAGCTCTGGGATCCACTTTGAAGTCAGTGTTCATTTAGCTACTGGTGAGATGGATAAGTGTGTGATGACACTCCCAGTCCTGCTGCTCTTCCTGGGCCTAGTTGTGATGTCCCAGTCCTGTCTGGAGCCAGACTCTGCATACAGGTTCACTGGGGCTGTCTGTAGACTGACCTACCCTGCAGCGGTGGTCTGTGAGTATCTATCTTATTTATTCCTGTCTCCCTATGGTGTTCTGTAATGTTTTCCACCAGAACTGTTACTGTCAGGGTAGTTAACTGTTTTGTTAAGTATTGTCTTTAGTCTATATATAGACTAATTGTGTATTTTCTCTTCAGTAAATGAAAAGACGACCAAGGTCATCCAGGCTGCCTTCCAGCATGCCAAATATCCAAGCATCAGCAACGAGAAGTCTATTCTCTTTGTTGGAAAGGTGAAATATGGGCTTGCCAAGTGAGTGGACCTGACAGTCAGTATACCTGCACCACATGTACGCGCTTATGCTGTTCCTTTCATCCTCCTCCATTACCTCACATGCTCTTCTTTTATCCTGTATTCACTTACCATTGATAATGTATACAACACATGATTGGATGAATGCATAAGCACTATTTTTTCAATCAAAAACAGATTGAATGTCAACACTGTTGCCATTGCTTTGTTGGTTTGCTCCTTTATTCTTGCTAAAATGAACAACCAATAATAATGTCCTCGCCTGACCTTTGCCCTCTCAGCCTGGAGATCCATAACCTGTCGATTGGGCGGAGTGAGTTTGAGCTCATAGCAGGTGAAGGCATTGAGATTGCCATCTCCAACGTGTCTGCTGTTTTCAAGGGAACCATCCAGTATGGATATGGAAGCTGGCTGTGAGTCCTTCCATCAGTCATTGTGAATAGGGAGGATGAGAGGGATGGAAATAGTTTGTGACATGATTAGATATAACTTTCTAGATCTTACAGTTACGTATGTTGTGATTTATCCACATTTCATGTTGGCTACTACTTAAGTTTTGTATTGAATATCTACCTTGAATATCTGCGTGGCCATGACACTGCCATGTGTAATCTGTTTTGCAGTGTCAATGTGGGACATTCAGTAGACTTTGAAATTGATTCGCACATTGATCTTGGCATTAACCCCAAACTCTGTAAGTACCTTTTTCTGCCCATTGTTTTTGTGGTGTTCAATGTTCACTCTTCCTTCTCATTCTTCCTAAGAGTTTACAGGAATCTTATCTTACCTTTTGTAATGTATTTCCTGCCACTGATCATGTGCTTTCTCTGTCTCAGATTGTGGAAAGGGGAAAGTTGCTGCAGACACATCAGACTGCTACCTCACATTCCACAAGCTGGATCTCCTGCTGCAGGGAGACAGGGAGTAAGTGGCATTCTGGAACCCAGATAGTTTTATACACATAGTGTAAAATGGTATATCTGTAATGTCCTCTTCCTTCAAGGGAAGTAACTGCGACATGAAGGACAAACCCTGTGTTTTACATTCTGGCTTTAGGCCTGGCTGGCTCAAGAGGCTGTTCACAAACTTCATCACCTTCACTGTGAAGCTGGTTATTAAAAGCCAGGTGAGTGATGATTAGAGGGAAATATAGGAGAATAATGTACTGTTGGACCTAGGGTAGGCCATCATTGTAAATAAGAATTTGTTCTTAACTGACTTTCCTAATTAAATAAACCTGCAGTGTATCAAGGTATTGGACAGAGGCCTCACTGATAGCTCAACTCTGCCCTCTACTGTCTTGTTAATGCAACCCAGCAAAAACATTGTCACATCAGCTGCAACATAAAATGAAACAATGTCCCTGTTTTTGTTATCTTAGATCTGTAAGGAGATCAATAATGTGGCAAACATATTGGCTGACTTTATACAGGAACAAGCAGGTATGGACACGTTTGGGGATCCTGGGTAGATAACACACGAAGTCTATAGAGGTAACAAGACTTTCTCTTATTTAGAATATCTGTCAGTGACTTTGTTAACATCTCCGTGTTGATTCCCACAGAGCAATTCCTTAGTGATGGTGACATCAGCATGGATATTGGAGTAACTTCTGCCCCTGTCATCACATCCAATTACATTGAATCATACCACAAGGTACTGTATATCCCTTTATTATCTAGCATCCATATTCATTGTACATGATGATGCACAATACCAATTGTTATTATATGTATTACAGTATCTTTCTTCTGTCTTCCCATAATGTCCAGGGTCTGGCCAAATACAACAACGTGACAGCTGTCATCAATGCGTC
This sequence comes from Salmo salar, assembly GCF_965601325.2. Classification (NCBI taxonomy): domain Eukaryota; kingdom Metazoa; phylum Chordata; class Actinopteri; order Salmoniformes; family Salmonidae; genus Salmo; species Salmo salar. The sequence goes on along the minus strand of NC_138300.1, from coordinate 89,129,402 downwards.
TGTATTCGACCCCGGCCAACTGACAGAGGACCGCATGCTGTACTTCTGGATCTCTGATGAGGTCTTCAACCCCCTGATTACAGCTGCCCACCAAGATAGACGTTTTGTCCTCAACATCTCTGGCCTGGAGCTCACAGTAGGTGTCTACCAGACTAGTGGAAGTCATGTGGACTAGTGTACAAGGCAGCATTTATCAGGAAAACAGTAATCAGGACTTGTTGTTGGGGTTTGGTCCACGGTGTTACAATATGGTAAAGGCAGGGAAACTGACTGGAGCACTGTGACAAGCAATGAAATTCTTGTTCATTACAAGCTGAATTAATGTGTTTGTTTTAATGTATGCCAGTTATTTAACATGGTCAATTTCATTTCAGGAACTGTTTAAGACACATTTGTCTACCCCCATTCCAGAGTTCCTAAGCCAGGTAATGTGACAAAGCCACTCAGGACAGTCCTCAGACAGACACAACATGCTTTTATCAGCTCCACAGACCATGCGACCTATCTTGGCCTCTGCAATTTAGTGGTGTTTTGAGTTTCATTGTATTTCAAACCTCTTATATTGTGTACACAGGTAAGTCAGTGTTTCTATCTGTCTGTTCCTGTATGAAACCTGTCTCTCTGTATCCCTTTGTCAGTTTCTGTCCTCTGAGGAGCCAGTGCTGAGGGTGTGGAGTGTGTCAGTGCCTCACCTGTGGACGACCCCAATGGGCATCTCTGTCAGAGCTGTGGCTGCAGCAGAGCTGACTAGCGGAGCTGAGGACATCCCAGGACTTTACTTTGAGATGGTCAGCCAAACAAACACTTGTTTTAATATTTTAAATGATAACCTAGCATCAGACAGTAATGTGTCCAAGAAGAGTAGCTGAATGGGGTTTGTCGTTGTCTAGGAGGTGGAGGTTGTTGTGACTGCTTCCTACGCCAAGAAGAAACTGATCCTAATCGCTACAACATCACAGTGAGTCCATTTACGCGCCTATACTGTAGTGAACATGTACATACACATGTATATGAACTGCATATGTGAGTAAAGGCATTACATGAAGACCATGCTTTTAATTGTTCTTGTGATACTGATTCCACTGTGCCTCTATAAGGGATACAGACTGTAATGGTTTAGTAAAACACTTTCTGATTGCATGGCAGTTTACTAACAAGTATACGGAACAAAAATATAAACGCAACATGTAAAGTGTTGGTCCCATGTTTCCTGAGCTGAAATAAAAGATCCCAGAAATGTTCGATATGCACAAAAAGCTTATTTCTCTCAAATTTTGGGCACAAATTAGTTTTCATCCCTGTTAGTGAGCATTTCTCCTTTGCCAAGATAATCCATCCACCTGACAGGTGTGGCATATCAAGAAGCTGATTATACAGCATGATCATTACAAAGGTGCATCTAGTGCTGGGGACAATAAATGGCCACTCTAAAATGTCCAGTTTTGTCACAATGCCTCAGATATCTCAAGTTTTGAGCAAGCATGCAATTGGCATGCTGAATGCAGGAATGTCCACCAAAGCTGTTGCAGAGAATTGAATGTCCATTTCTCTACCATAAGCCGCCTTCAACGCCAGCCTCACAAATGCTGACCACGTGTAACCACGCCAGCCCAGGACCTCCACATCTGGCGTCTTCACCTGCGGAATGGTCTGAAACCAGCCACCCGAACAGCTGATGAAACTGTGGGGTTTGCACAACTGATGAATTTCTGTTTAAACTGTCTGAAACCGTCTCAGGGAAGCTCATCTGCGTGCTCAAATCAAATCTCGAATCAAATTTTATTGGTCACATACACATATTTAGCAGATGTTATTGCAGGTGTAGCGAAATGCTTGTGTTCCTAGCTCCAACATGCAGTAGTATCTAAAAATTCACTACAATACACCCAAATCTAAAAGTAAAATAATGGAATTAAGAAATATACAGTACCAGTCAAAAGTTTGTCCACACCTACTTATTCAAGGGTTTTTCTTTGTTTTTACTATTTTCTACATAGTAGAATAATAGTGATGACATCAAAACTATGAAATAACACATGGAATCATGTAATAACCAAAAATGTGTTAAACAAATCAAAATATATTTTAGATTTTAGATTCTTCAAAGTAGCCTTGATGACAGCTTTGGCATTCTCTCAACCAGCTTCATGAGGTAGTCACCTGGAATGCATTTCAATTAACAGTTAAACAGTTCCTTCTTAATGCGTTTGAGCCAATCAGTTGTGTTGTGACAAGATAGGGGTGGTATACAGAAGATAGCCCTATTTGGTAAAAGACCAAGTCCATATTATGGCAAGAATAGCACAAATAAGCAAAGAGAAAGGACTGTCCATCATTTAAGACATGAAGGTCAGTCAATCCGGAAAATGTATTTTATAGATTTTTTGTACCCCTTTTTTGTGGTGTCCAATTGGTAGTGACAGTCTTGTCCCATCGCTGCAACTCCCGTACGAACTGAGGAGAGGCGAAGGTCGAGAGCCGTGTGTCCTCCGAAACACGACCCCGCCAAGCCGCACTGCTTCTTGACACACTGCCCATTTAACCCGAAAGCCAGCAGCAGCAATGTGTCGGAGGAAACACCGTACACCTGGCAACCGTGTTAGCGTTGTTGCGCCCGGCACGCCACAGGAGTCGCTAGAGCGAGATGGGACAAGGACATCCCGGCCGGCCAAACCCTCCCCTAACCAGGACGACGCTGTGCCAATTATGTGCCACCTCATGGGTCTCCCGGTCGGCTGCGACACAGCCTGGAATCAAACCAGGATATATAGTGACACAGATAGCACTGCGATGCAGTGCCTTAGACCGCCGTGCCGCTCGGGAGGCCATGTGTCTGAACTTTTGACTGGTATTATATAAATATTAGGACGAGCAATGTCGGGGTGGCATTGACTAAAATACAGTAGATTAGAATAGAGTATATACATATGAAATGAGTAAAGCAGTATGTAAACATTATTAAAGTGACTAGTGTTCCATTAAAGTGAGCAGTGATTCCATGTCTATGTATATAGTGTAGCAGCATCTAAGGTGCAGGGTTGAATAACCGGGTGGTAGCCATCTAGTGATGGCTATATAAAAGTCTGATGGCCTTGAGATAGAAGCTGTGCTAGTAACACTGGCTGCAGTACCCATGGGGAGGGGGTCACACTCGAACAATCAGAGAGGGGGCATGTTATTGTGGCCCTGGTGGCACAAAATAATCAAAGGTCTGACTGCACAGAGATGCTTGGGGAAAATGGTCATAACGGGGACCAGAGTGTGTGTGTTTCAGGGTAATGGGGTGGATCTGATCTCTATCACCTAGGACTTGACATTGGTTAAGTCTTGCATGCTTTCTCAACAGCTGTAACTGTATATGCATTTGTAAATCAGGTCCTTTCTTGAGTTGGGCTCTGGAATGTAACAACCATTGGGCATCTGAGCTTATGGTTGATTGTGGGGGAAAGGGGTTGAGTGTGTAAGAGTGTATTTGTGTGTGTGTATATACCACATCTGTTGCAAGGGGGTAAGGATGTTAGGGACAATATAGGAGGAATCACAATAATGTTTTGCTAAAATAATAATTGCTTGACAAGAATTTAATGCATTGGCAATCCTGGTTACAGGTAACAATCCTTTCCATGAACTGTCAACATTATTACGCATATTAATTGTAAATGATGGAAATTAAGATACGCAAGAAATTTGAATATATAAATATTTTTAATAGCTATATATGAATCAAATTGAGGTGAGAGCATTGGAAATACTTTTAGCGGTTGATCTGCTTCTGTTCTGTGGGTGGCACTGTGTGCTCTTTTCAAAGGATGGGTCCTGGCCTCTCTGGGGGGGCTAGGGATCCGGAGGGACTGGGGTGGTCTGCCGGTCACTGGGATGACAACCCAACTTGGGATGGGGAGGGCTTTAGCGGGTGGAATAGTGGAGAACAATTGGAGGGTTACTTAGTAGCAATGCAAATATCATGGTACAGCTATATGGACACTCAATCACTATGGTACTTTTTAATGGTAAATTTACAAACATATATTATGGTAAATAGATTTGAAACTTGTATTTCATGGTAAATGGTGAAATAAGTATAATCAATTGTAATAGCTTAGCAAATAATAAGAAAAGAAGAACAATATTTACCTGGCTCAAAGAGAAGGAATATAATATCTAATGTTTACAGGAAACTCATTCAACAATTTTAAATTACGTTGTGTGTGAAAAGGACTGGGGGGGGGGGTGAAATATACTTCTCCCATTGGCAAAGTAACTCAAAAGGGGCGATGATATTAATTAACAGTAATTTTGATCCGAATGTGCAAATTGTCTAAACAGATCCGCAAGGTAGATGGATGATTTTAAATACGTTATTGGACCATAAACAGATATGGCTCATTAACCTTTTCACGCTTCTTTGAAAATATATATAATAAATGATCAACCCTGCAAGCAATACAAGACTCTATTATCATGGTGGGAGATTGTAATACTGTTTTAAATACCTTAATGGACCGTAATCAAAATCACATTACGAACTATCACCCTCGTGCTTTTAAGGAAATCATGAATGTCATGGATATATTGGAGCTGGTGGACATATGGAGGCTTAAATATCCTGACCTAGTGAGATATACAGGGGCTCCCGAGTGGTGCAGCAGTCTAAGGCACTACATCTCAGTGCTAGAGGCGTCACTATAGACCTTGGTTCGATTCCAGGCTGTATCACAACCGGCCATGATTGAGAGTCCTATAGGGCAGCGCACAATTGGCCCAGTGTTGTCCGGGTTAGGGTTTGGCCGAGGTAGGCCATCATTGTAAATAAGAATTTGTTCTTAACTGACTTGACTAGTTAAATAAAAAAACATGGAGGAGGCTCAATCAAGCTAGTTGTCTTGACTTCTTTCTTATGTCATTCTCATTGGCACCAAAAGTAAAAACGGTGTTGATAGGGGATCGAATGCTGTCGGACCATCAGATAATTGGCATATACATTGCTCTTACTGAATTTCCACATGGGCGAGGATATTGGACATTTAATCATAGCCTTTTGAATGATAACTTGTTTTTAACTAGGACAGAGTTATTTATAACTGAATATTTCCGACATAACATAGGTACAGCAAATCCCCTTATTGTATGGGACACTTTTTAAATGTGCCTTTAAAGGCCATGCTATTCAGTACTCATCTCTAAAACAAAAGCAATTCAGGTCTAAGGGGTCCAACTAATAAAGGAAATAGAAAGACTAACAGAATAGATAGGTAACAATAAAAACTGTATCATAGAGGCTCAGAATAAGTTAGAGGAAAAACAAAAAGAAACGGAGGAACTAATTCAACAAAGATCAAGAGTAATATATTATAATAATAAAGCAAACTGGATGGAATATGGGGAAAAATGCACCAAATTATTTTAAAATCTTCAACATAGAAATGCTACCAAAAATAATTTACTGAAACTTGTTACAAGTGACAGAGTCACCCATGATTCACCAAATTATATTTTGAAAGTGGAAGCGGAGTAGGCCTACTTTAAGGATATGTTTTAGTTTCAGTCTCCTCCATCTCCTCTAACTTAAGCTAATTGTATGGATAATTGGTTTTTTTTTTGTAAAATTAACAGCCATACAGAAATACTCATGTGAAGGTGAAATTACAGAGGAGGAACTTCTTGATGCAATTAAAGCCTTTAAGTCCGGGAAAACTCCAGGGCTGGATGGCATACCAGTAGAGGCATACCAAAACTGTTTTGATATACTCAAAGGACCATTATTAGCATGTTTTAATCACTCCTATGTTAGATTATCAGACACTCAACAAGAAGGTCTGATTTCATTATTACTGAAACAGAATACAAGTGGGAAATATAAAGATCCAGTCCATTGAAAAAAATTGGAGGCCCCTTACAATTCAGTATTGTGATGCAACAATTCTTGCAAAATGTACAGCGTATAGAATTTAAAAGGTATTGTCGGACATTATTCATTCTAATCAGACAGGCTTTTTACATGGATGAAACATTGGAGATAATATAAGGCAAGTACTGGAAATAATAGAACACTATGAAAAATCTGTGAAACTAGGCCTGCTTTCATAGCTGACTTTGAAAAGGCTATTGATAAAGTGTGACTGGAGTTTATATATAAATGCCTGGAGCATTACAATTTTGGAGAATCTCTTATAAAATGGGTTAAAATTATGTATAGTAACCCTAGGTGTAAAATAGTAAATAATGGCTACCTCTCAGAAAGATGTAAAATGTCAAGAGGAGTAAAACAAGGTTGTCCACTATTGGCATATCTATGTATTATGGCCATCAAAATGTTAGCCATTAAAATCAGATCCAACAATAAATATCAAGGGATTAGAAATACAGGGCTTAAAAGCAAAGGTGTCATTGTAAACTGATGATTCATGTTTTCTTTTAAATCCACAACTTGGATACCTCCACAGCCTCATAGAGGATCTAGATAATTGTTCTAATCTCTCTGGATTACAACCAAATTATCATAAATGTACTATATCATGTATTGGATCACAAAAAAAACAACTTTTACATTACTGTGTAGTTTACCAATAAAATTGTCTGATGGTGATGTAGATATACTAGGTATACATATCCTGAAATAAATACATAATCTCACTCCAATACATTTTAATAGAGCGTTAGCAAAAATAGATAAGATCTTGCTACCATTGAAAGGTAAATACCTTTCTATTTGTGGAAAAATCACCCTGATTAACTCTTTAGTAATATCCCAGTTTACCTATTTGTTTATGGTGTTGCTTACACCTAGAGAACAGTTTTTTAAATTATATGAGAAAAACATTCAAGTTTATTTGGAATGGCAAGCCAGACAAAATTAAATGGGCCTATTTATATAATGAATATGAATTCGGATGAATTATGGAATTATTAAATTAATTATTAAAGCATTATACCTCTCACTAAAGGCTTCAGTCATACAAAAGTTACACTTAAATCCGAACTGGTTCTCTAGCAAATTAGTAAGAATGTCTCACCCTATGTTCAAGAAAGGCCTTTTTTCCCTTAATTCAGATTACAACCTCTCACTTTCAGTTATTTGAAAAGGAAATCCTCTCCCAAATATCGCTATTTTAAAAAGAAGCCATGGAAAGTTTGTTGCAATTTCAATTTAACCTACCAGAAAAGACAACAAATAATACAACAAATATTATGCTTAAACTCAAATATACTAATTGATTAAAAAAACAGTATGTTTTGAAATTCTTTTTTAAAAAGGTATAATCTTCATAAATTATATTATAAATAGGACTGGTGGAGTTATGTCACACATGCAGCTAACAAAAACATATGGAAATGTCTGCTCTATCCAAAATTACAACCAACTAATTGCAGCATTATCGCAAAAATGGAAGAGGCAAGTGGAAGGGGGAAAAAGTAAGGAACTTGTCTGCCGGCTCTGCATTAAAGACCATCATTGGTTAAAGAAAATTGCGATAAATAAAAAAGTATATCAGTTTCATTTAAGGACCAAAAAAATGGACAGCTGTGCCATATAGATTGCAAAATAGTTGGGAAGAGATTTTCGACGTACCGATTCCATGGCACATGGTTTATGAACTGATACGCAAAACGACATCGGATCGAACCCACAAATGCTGATGCACCAGATACTCAACTATTCTAAAGGCCAGTTTTATTGCTTCTTTAATCAGGACAACAGTTTTCAGCTGTGCTAACATAATTGCAAACGGGTTTTCTAATGATCAATCAGCCTTTTACATTTACATTTAAGTCATTTAGCAGACGCTCTTATCCAGAGCGACTTACAAATTGGTGGATTCACCTTATGATATCCAGTGGAACAACCACTTTACAATAGTGCATCTAAATCTTTTAAGGGGGGGGGGGGGGTAGAAGGATTACTTTATCCTATCCTAGGTATTCCTTAAAGAGGTGGGGTTTCAGGTGTCTCCGGAAGGTGGTGATTGACTCCGCTGTCCTGGCGTCGTGAGGGAGCTTGTTCCACCATTGGGGTGCCAGAGCAGCGAACAGTTTTGACTGGGCTGAGCGGGAACTGTGCTTCCTCAGAGGTAGGGAGGCGAGCTGGCCAGAGGTGGATGAACGCAGTGCCCTTGTTTGGGTGTAGGGCCTGATCAGAGCCTGAAGGTACAGAGGTGCCGTTCCCCTCACAGCTCCGTAGGCAAGCACCATGGTCTTGTAGCGGATGCGAGCTTCAACAGGAAGCCAGTGGAGAGAGCGGAGGAGCGGGGTGACGTGAGAGAACTTGGGAAGGTTGAACACCAGACGGGCTGCGGCGTTCTGGATGAGTTGTAGGGGTTTAATGGCACAGGCAGGGAGCCCAGCCAACAGCGAGTTGCGGTAATCCAGACGGGAGATGACAAGTGCCTGGATTAGGACCTGCGCCGCTTCCTGTGTGAGGCAGGGTCGTACTCTGCGAATGTTGTAGAGCATGAACCTACAGGATCGGGTCACCGCCTTGATGTTAGTAGAGAACGAGAGGGTGTTGTCCAGGGTCACGCCAAGGTTCTTAACACTCTGGGAGGAGGACACAATGGAGTTGTCAACCGTCATGGCGAGATCATGGAACGGGCAGTCCTTCCCCGGGAGGAAGAGCAGCTCCGTCTTGCCGAGGTTCAGCTTGAGGTGGTGATCCGTCATCCACACTGATATGTCTGCCAGACATGCAGAGATGCGATTCGCCACCTGGTTATCAGAAAATGATCAACTTGGATTAGCTAACACAACGTGCCATTGGAACACAGGAGTGATGGTTGCTGATAATGAGCCTCTGTACGCCTATGTAGATATTCCATAAAATATCAGTCGTTTCCAGCTACAATAGTCATTTACAACATTAACAATGTCTACACTGTATTTCTGATCAATTTGATGTTATTTTAATGGACATAAAATGTGCTTTTCTTTAAGTGACCCAAAACTTTTGAACGATATGTATGTATGTATGTATGTATGTATATATATATATATATATATATATATATATATATATATATATTTGAAAAAATATATATGGGGGATTAGAAGTGATGCAGACAATTACATTGATGGAAGCTACAATCTATCTGCAATATTAAAGCTGATCTACCCCCTAAAAAAAAGTTTTTCAGTCTCTCGGTCTGATGCACCTGTACTGACTTCGCCTTCTGGATGATAACAGGGTGAACAGGCCGTGGCTCGGGTGGTTGATGTCCTTGATTACCTTTTTGTCTTTCCTGTGACATCGGGTGGTGTAGGTGTCCTGAAGGGCAGGCAGTGTGCCCCCGGTCATGCGTTGGGCAGACCGCACCACCCTCTGGAGAACCCTGCTGTTGCGGGTGGTGCAGTTGATATGGCCCGACTGGATGCTCTCAATTGTGCATCTGTAAAAGTTTTAGGGGCCAAGACAAATTTCTTCAGCCTCCTGAGGTTGAAAAGGCACTGTTGCACCTTCTTCACCACGCTGTCTGTGTGGGTGGACCTTTTCAGATCATCAATGAATGACTAAAATGAATGACGTGTACGCCGAGGAACTTGAAGCTTTCCACCTTCTCCACTGCGGTCCCATCAATGTGGATAGGGGCGTGCTCCCTCAGCTTTTTCCTGAAGTCAAGGATCAGCTCCTTCGTTTTGTTGATGTTGAGGGAGAGGATATTTTCCTGGCACCGCTCCACCAGGGCCCTCACCTCCTCCCTGTGGGCTGTCTCGTGTGATAGAAGAATTACATATTTACCTGATTTGTTGGATATTTGACAATTACTTAACAAACAGTAAGATATTTCTGTCCTGCTAATGCTGAGTTTTATGGTGTCCACTCTAGCTTCCTGCAGCTAGTCTGGGTGTCGAGGACATTGGTTTTACTGGAGATAGCTTGAAGCTGACAATTGATTGATGTCTCTGTGATAAAAAAAAAACAAACAGCCACATTTCATTTTATGGTTAGTGGTGCATGTGAGACATATGTCTCCGGTCTGATTGAGCCTGCATTCCATGGACAAGATATGGTGTATGTTTAGCTGGGATAGAGAGTAGTAGAACAAAGGCCTCAATGGTCCTTAGACATCCTGGCATCTGGGAAATTAGGCCAGGGGTTAAGATAACGCCAGGGGCAGCTAAAGGCAGGATGAGCCCAAAGTGGCTTATGGTGCCCCCCAATCTATATGGGAGTGGTGGAACCAAGCATTCTGGGTATTAGCTATATGAACTGTGCATTGTATGATTCAGGCTCTCAGCCTAGCAGTCAGAACAAGACTGTTGGGCTGACGGTGTCATTATTGCAATAATTAATCGATATTTAAAAAAAAATGATTGTTTGAAGAAATAACCAAGTCTCTCTCAGGACTGAATTTCCACGACTCTCGTCATTGTTGGTAATCAGGCTTACTATGGTTGTGTCGTCTGCAAACTTGATGACTGAGTGGGAGGCGTGTGTGGCCACACGCAGTCATGGGTGAACAAGGACTACAGGAGGAGGCTGAGCACGCACCCTTGTGGGGCCCCTGTGTAGAGGATCAGTGAAGTGGAGGTGTTGTTTCCTACCTTCACCACCTATGGGCGGCCCGTCAGGAAGTCCAGGACCCAGTTCCATAGAGCGGGGTTCAGACCCAGGGCCTCGAGCTTTAGGATGAGCTTGGAGTTTACTATGGTGTTGAAGGCTGAGCTATAGTCAATGAACAGCATTCTTACATAGGTATTCCTCTTGTGCAGATGGGATAAGGAAGTGTGCAGTGCAATGACGATTGCATCATCTGTGGATCTATTGAGCGGCAAGCAAATTGAAGTGGGTCCAGGGTGTCAGGTAAGGTAGAGGTGATATGATCCTTAACTAGCCTCTCAAAGCACTTCATGATGACAGAAGTGAGTGCTGTGGGGTGAAAGTCATTTAGTTCAGTTACCTTTGCTTTCTTAGGTACTCACCAGGGTCTTGGCCTGCCTGCAGTTTGGTGTCATAACTGATTTCAGTGGGAAAATGCTCACCTTCAATGGCCACTGGCATGCTGGAGAAGTGTGCTCTTCATGAATCCCGGTTTCAACTGTACCGGGCAGATGGCAGACAGCGTGCATGGCGTTGTGTGGGCGAGTGGTTTGCTGATGCCAACGTTGTGAACAGAGTGCTCCATGGTGGCGGTGGGGTTATGTTATGGGCAGGCATAAGCTACGGACAATGAACACAAGTGCATTTTATCGATGGCAATTTGAATGCACAGAGATACTGTGACGAGATCCTGAGGCCGATTGTCGTGCCATTCATCAGCCACCATCACCTCATGTTTCAGCATGATAATCCATGGCCTCATGTCACAAGGATCTGTACACAATTCCTGGAAGCTAAAAATGTCTCAGTTCTTCCATGGCCTGCATAATCACCAACATTGAGTATGTTTGGGATGCTCTGGAACGACGTGTATGACAGCGTGTTCCAGTTCCCACCAATATTCAGCAACTTCACACAGCCATTGAAGAGGAGTGGGACAACATTCCACAGGCCACAATCAAGAGCCTGATCAACTCTATGTGAAGGAGATGTGTCGCGCTGCATGAGGCAAATGGGGATCACAGCGGATACTGACTGGTTTTCCGATCCACGCCCCTACTTTTTGAAAAAGTTATCTGTGACCAACAGATGCATATCTGTATTTCCAGTCATGTGCCTAATTTATTTATTTCAATTGGCTGATTTCCTTATATGAACTGTAACTCGGTAAAATCTTAGAAACTGTTGCATGTTGAGTTTTATATTTTTGTTCAGTGTACCTCACACTGCTGCCTATGTCTGTGCAAGTAAAGAAACAACACTTATGTGACTTTGCTTCTTCCCACAAAAGAATTTCCATAATGAAGGATTCACTGTCCACAGACACACTGCAGGTGAGAATTAAATAGGCTGAATCCCAATCTAAGTGACCAGTAGCGGTGGTACATTGCTTTATTTCTCATTTCCCTATGCTCTCCAGATGGTTGAAGCCCACATTGAATATTTGAAAGAGGCAGTGGAGAAAATAGGGGTCCCAAAAGTAATATCCGGTGAGTACTGTTTCATCCTCTCACACTTAGTGAATTGTGATATACAGTGCATATGGAAAGTATTCAGACCCACATTTTGTTACATTACAGCCTTATTCTAAAATTAATTTAATTGTTTTTTTTCTTATCAAACTACAGTTAAAGTTTGCACACACCTTAGCCAAATACATTTAAACTCAGTTTTTCACAATTCCTGACATTTAATCCTAGTACAAATTCCTTGTCTTAGGTCTGTTAGTATCACCACTTTATTTTAAGAATGTGAAATGTCCGAATAATAGTAGAGAGAATTATTTATTTCAGCTTTTATTTCTTTCATCACATTCCCAGTGGGTCAGAAGTTTACATACACTCAATTAGCATTTGGTAGCATTGCCTATAAATTGTTTAACTTGGGTCAAACATTTCAGGCAGCCTTCCACAAGCTTCCCACAATAAGTTGGGTGATTTTTGGCCCATTCCTCCTGACAGAGCTGGTGTAACTGAGTCAGGTTTGTAGGCCTCCTTGCTCGCACACGCTTTTTCAGTTCTGCCTACAAATTTTCTATAGGATTGAGGTCAGGGCTTTGTGATGGCCACTCCAATACCTTGACCTTGTTGTCCTTAAGCCATTTTGCCACAACTTTGGAAGTACGCTTGGGGTCTTTGTCCATTTGGAAAACCCATTTATGACCAAGCTTTAACTTCCTGACTGATGTCTTGAGATGTTGTTTCAATATATCCACGTAATTTTCCTCTCCCATAATGCCATCTATTTTGTGAAGTTCATCAGTCCCTCCTGCAGCAAAGCACCCCCACAACATGATGCTGCCACCCCTGTACTTCACGGTTGGGATGGTGTTCTTCGGCTTGCAAGCCTCCCCCTTCTTCCTCCAAACATAACGATGGTCATTATGGCCAAACAGTTCTATTTTTGTTTCATCAGACCAGAGGACATTTCTCCAAAAAGTATGATCTTTTTCCCCATGTGCAGTTGCAAACCGTAGTCTGGCTTTTTTATGGCGGTTTTGGAGCAGTGGCTTCTTCCTTGCTGAGCAGCCTTTCCGGTTATGTCGATATAGGACTCGTTTTACTGTGGATTTACATACTTTTGTACCTGTTTCCTCCAGCATCTTCACACAGTCCTTTGCTGTTGTTCTGGGATTGATTTGCACTTTTCTCACCAAAGTACGTTCATCTCTACAAGACAGAACACGTCTCCTTCCTGAGCGGTATGACTGCTGCATGGTCCCATGGTGTTTATACTTGCGTACTATTGGTTGTACAGATGAATGTGGTACCGTCAGGCATTTGGAAATTGCTCCCAAGGATGAACCATACTTGTGGAGGTCTACAATTTTTTTTCTGAGGTCTTGGCTGATTTCTTTTGATTTTCCCATGATGTCAAGCAAAGAGACACTGAGTTTGAAGGTAGGCCTTGAAATACATCCACAGGTACACCTCCAATTGACTCAAATAATGTGAAGTAGCCTATCAGAAGCTTCTAAAGCCATGACATCATTTTCTGGAATTTTCCAAGTTGTTTAAAGGCACAGTCAACTTAGTGTATGTACATTTCTGACCCACTGGAATTGTGATACAGTGAATTATAAGTTAAATAATCTGTCTGTAAACGTTTGTTGGAAAGATTACTTGTGTCATGCACAAAGTAGATGTCCTAACCGACTTGCCAAAACTATAGTTTGTTAACAAGAAATTTGTGGAGTGGTTGAAAAACGAGTTTTAATGACTCCAACCTAAGTGTATGTAAACTTCCGACTTTAACTGTACATACAATACCCATAAAGACAAAGCAAAAACTGTTTTTTTTAATATAACATTTACAAAAGTACTTAGACCCTTTACTCAGTACTTTGTAGAAGCATCTTTGGCAGCGATTACAGCCTCAAGTCTTCTTGAGTATGACGCTACAAGCTTGGCACACCTGTATTTGGGGAGTTTCCCCCATTCTTCTCTGCAGATCCTCTCAAGCTCTGTCAAGTTGGATGGGGAGCGTTGCTGCACAGCTATTTCCAGGTCTCTCCAGAGATGTTCGATCGGGTTCAAGTCAGGGGTCTGGCTGGGCCACTCAAGGACATTCAGAGACTTTTCCTGATGCCACCCCTGCGATGTCTTGGCTGTGTGTTTAGGGTCATTGTCCTGTTGGAAGGTGAGCCTTCACCCCAGTCTGAGGTCCTGAGCTATCTGGAGCAGGTTTTCATCAAGGATCTCTCTGTACTTTGCGCTGTTCATCTTTCCCTCAATTGTGACTAGTCTCACAGTCCCTGACTAGTCTCACAGTCCCTGCTGCTGAAAAAATCCCCACGGCATGATGCTGCCATGTTTCACCATGAGGATGGTGCCAGTTTTCCTCCAAACATGATGATTGACATTCAAAGAGTTTAATCTTGGTTTCATCAGACCAGAGAATGTTGTTTCTTGTGATCTGAGAGTCCTTTTGGCAAACTCCAAGCGGGCTGTCATGTGCCTTTTACTGAGGAGTGGTTTTGGTCTGGCCACTCTACCATAAAGGCCTGATTGGTGGAGTGCTGCAGAGATGGTTGTCCTTCTGGATGGTTCTCCCATCTCCACAGAGCAACTCTGAAGCTCTGTCAGTGTGACCATCGGGTTCTTGGTCACCTCCCTGACCAAGGCCCTTCTTCCCCGATTGATCAGTTTGGCCGGGCGGCCAACTCTAGGAAGAGTCTTGGTGGTTCCAAACTTCTTCCATTTAAGAATGATGGAGGCCACTGTGTTCTTGGGGACCTTCAATGCTGTTTGGAACCCTTCCCCAGATCTGTGTCTCGACACAATCCTGTCTCGGAGCTCTACGGACAATTCCTTCGACCTCATGGCTTGGTTTTTGCTCTGACATGCACTGTCAACTGTAGGACCTTATATGTGTGCGGCTTTCCCAATTGTGTCCAATCAATTGAATTTACCACAGGTGGACTCCAATGAAGTTGTAGAAACATCTCAAGGATGATCAATGGATACAGGATGCACCTGAGCTCAATTTCGAGTCTCATAGCAAAGGGTCCGAATAGTTATGTAAATAAGGTATTTCTGTTTTTTACTTTTTATACATTTGCAAACATTTGTTTTCGATTTTTTTTAATCCATTTTAGAATAAGGCTGTAACGTAACAAAATGTGGAAAAAGTCAAGGGGTCTGAATACTTTCCGAATGCAAGGTAAGTGTGTTGTTGTGAACAATATGTTCCTCTTTTGACCCTGTTTTCTTAGAACTAGAACCAAGTTTAACTGCACTACTGGACAAACAGGGAGCAAATCTGTTTGAACTCATCGAACCCCAGGTTGTTTCTCAGGATGTGAGTACTCATACATACACCCTCACTTCATTCTTACTCATCATAAACTCAAATTAAAATATATACACAAACTATAGGACTAAATAAATATTTTACAGAACTGATACTATTCATTGTCATTTGTCTTTCTGTCTGTAGGGTTTTGTGATTATCCAGACAGACTTTGCCTTTCCTCATCATCTGCTTGTGGAATTCCTCAGGAAGACTCTGGAGTGATTCTAATATTGAGATGCTGGGAGTGGTCACAGGCGCTCCCTGTCCCTGTGCATCAAATCACATACAGTAGGCTACAGTATACTGAGGTCTAATGTGCAATGTTTTGAATGACTGTATTAGTGGAAGTGTTGATAAACGTACACTTGGGAATACAATTACTAGTTGTATTTGCACATTAAACAGGAATAGGTGCAAACACATAGCAAATCGGGCACTCTGTGTGTGAAAAGGTTTTTGAAAAGGTCATTACACTCATTATGAACTTCTGTATTGACATGGTTGATTCTGTCTCTTAACCTTGCCCCTAAAGCTGAATTAGATATTCAACTTGTCTCAATTAGGAACATGATTTGTATTTGCATACTGTAAGTAGAGGGTTAAATGTGACCATGGCAGTTGGGTATTTCTGCTCATGTCTTGTGATTGGATTGGTTAATTTAATATTCCATGGTTAAGGTGGCACAGAGCAGGTAGAACCGGTTCCTCTGCCAACTGCCCTGATGTACCAGGTGTCCCTCTGCCCTCTGGGAAGATTGCTTCAGAATGGAAACAATACCAACTTGTTTGGTCTCTGAAATGTCTTACTGAAATGTGCAGTTTTGTAAATAAACAAAAATACGGTTGATGGTAGTCTCCTTTTAATTCACACACTTGTTTTATAAAGTAAAGTAATAGAGGAGATATGTATTGGAAAAGTATTGGAAAATAAGTTATATTGCATAATACATATAGGGACAATCTAATTATATAAAGGAAAGTACTACATCTTCACAATGAAAGAAAGTCTTATCATATAATGATATTGCCTGGCCCTTCCACCTCTCCTCCAGCAATATGCTTATGACTGTATAGCCTACATGTAGCCGGGTCATTCCTACAATGTCACACCAGCCTTCGCTTTGGCTCCCCCTCCTGTCCAGCTCAGGCGTTTTGCGTCACCGGCCTTCTAGCTGCTGCCGAACCTGCTGCTGGCAAACGCCCTTCACTCATCAACCCCGAACTTGTCTCGCCATCATTACACACACCTGATTCAAATCCTCACTGTATATATACTCCCTCTGTCATTTGTTTATTATTTATTATTTTGCACTTTGGGTTTTGTCCCGCTTTTATAATTATAGTGCTTTAATAAACTCAGTAGTTCTAAACCTGCGACTGCCTCCTGCCTACTCCTCTCTACACTTGTGACAGAATCACTGACCCAAGAGAACAGGAAGCAGCAGGACATCTTGACCTCTCCGCTATAGGAGCGAAGCTCCTATACCAAGACTCGTGCCTGGAGCACCTCGGGACTGCCATGAACAAGGTGCTCCGGACCGTACGCCAGCTGCAGGCTACACCACCATCTTCTCAGTTCCCCGCGGTCGTTCCAGCCACCCCACCACCATCTACATCACCCGGTCCGATCAGCAATATCCATCTGCCCCTCCCGGAGTGGTTTGACGGGACTCCAGCTCACTGTAGGGGGTTTCTCCTGCAGTGTGACCTCTACCTTGCCCGTCATGCCGGGACAAGGTGGCCTTGGTGATCTCGGTGCTGACAGGCCGCACCCTGCCTGGGAGAGGGACGGTCCAGAATTCCTATGAGCGCTTCACCCAACTCTTCCATGCCGTTTTCGACCGCCCTACAGAGGGCCGAGAGGGAGGTGAGCATCTCCTCTGTCTGCGCCAGGGGTCCAGGACAGCGTCTGAGTATGCTCTGGATTGCCGGACAATGGCTGCATCCACTGTCTGGAACGACCAGGCCCTGTTGACTGTTTTCCGAGCTGGCCTGTCGCGATGAGGACCTCACGCTGGACCAGCTCATCACCATGAACATCCGCCTGTATAATCTACTGCGTGCCCGTCGTTGCCCGGGTCTCTCCCAGGAACCTCCAGCAAGACTGAGCCCATGGAGGTGGGCACTTCGCACCTTCCCCCAGAGGAACGTCAACGCCGCCGTCAATCGGGTCTCTGATCCTACTGCAGGGATTCGGACCACCCCTGGAACACCTGTCCTAGAAGGTGAACCAGGTGAGGAAGCGACAGGCCAAGGAGCGCTCCGGCACCTTCCCAGGTAGGCGTGGACGTGCCTTGCTCCTCTCTGTCCACCCAGCCCGTCCTCCTTCCTGTCACCTTTCTGGACTATCCTGGCCCCCCACTAGTGGACTCAGGTTCTGCAGGCAATTTCCTAGACAGGTCAGTGGCCTTATCATTACGCATTCCTCTAGTCCCTTTACAAACCCCTATCCCAGTCCATGCCCTAGACAACCGTCCCCTAGGAACAGGACTGGTGTGCCAGACCACGATTCCCATTTCCCCTACAGTTGCTCACAACCACCATGAACGCATCCCTCTCCTCATCTTAGACTCTCCTGGAAACCCCATAGTTTTAGGTTGCCTCTTGTTACAGTTGCATAACCCCAGGATATTGTGGACAGAGAGGAGGTTGTTGGGTTGGTCGCAGGAGTGTCAGGGGAGGTGTCTCTCTGTGTCCATCTGTGCCACCTCGGTGGAAAGTCCGCACCAGGCCACCCACGTTCCTATCCCGGAGGAATACCGGGACCTACAGGTGGCTTTTTCGAAGACTCGTGCCAAGTGCCTGCCCCCTCATCGCCAATGGGACTGCACTGCATCAACCTACTGCCTGGTTCTACCCTCCGGCATGGGCACATCTACCCTCTCTCACATGCAGTGACCGATGCCATGGATGTCTACATCCAGGAGGTGCTGGGCCAAGGATTCCTCTGTCGGTCCACCTCTCCGGCCTCCTCCAGCTTATTTTTCGTGAAGAAGAAAGACAGAGGTCTCCGCCCCTGTATCGATTACCGGGCACTGAATAAGGCAACTGTTAAATTCAGTTATCCGCTGCCTCTCATACCCACTGTGATTGAACATATGCACAGTGCTCAGTACTTTACCAAATTGGATATACACAGTGCCTACAACCTGGTGTGCATCAGACAGGGGGATGAATGGAAAACCGCCTTCAGCACCAGGCACTACGAATACAGGGTAATGCCCTACGGCCTGACAAACGCACCCTCTGTGTTTCAATCATTCATTAACGAGGTGTTTAGAGACATGTTGGGTCGCTGTGTAGTGGTGTAAATAGACAACATTTTGGTGTACTCCACTACACGCGTGCAACATGTTTCATGTCAGGTCCGTTTTGGAGAGGCTGATAGGGCATTACCTGTACGCCAAGGCGGAGATGTGCCTTTTCTTCCAGCAGGCGGTCTCCTTCCTGGGCTATCGGATATCCACCGCAAGAGTGGAGATGGAAGAGCAGAGGGTCAGTGCAGTACGGTCATGGCCTGTTCCATCCAACATAAAGGCGGTGCAGCGCTTCCTAGGTTTTGCCAATTATTTTAGATGCTTCATTGGGGGTTTCAGCACAGTGGTGGCCCCTCTCACCTCCCTCCTGAAGGGAGGTCCTAGATAGCTCCGCTGGACTGAGGAGGCCAACGAAGCATTCTGTGCGTTCAATTAATGTTTTACGAACGCACCTGTTCTGGCTCATCCTGACCCGTCTCTGCCCTTCATCGTGGAGGTGGACGTCTCAGAGATTAAAGTAGGGGCTGTACTCTCCCAACGCACTGGATCGCCGCCTAACCTCCATTCATGCGCCTTCTACTCATGGCAACTGTCTCCCGCAGAGCGGAATTATGAGGTGGTGGATTGTGAGTTGCTGGCAGTCAAGAAGGCGCTGATAACATGGCGGCACTGGCTGGAGGGTGCTCAACACCCATTCCTTGTTTGGACGGACCACCGGAACCTAGAGTATACTCGAGTAGGGAAGAGGCTGAACCCGCGGCAGGCCTGGTGGGCCCTATTCTTCGCCAGGTTTGACTTTACCCTCTCCTACCGGCCGGGATCTAAGAACGTCAACGCTGATGCGTTGTCCCGGGTGCATGACACAGAGGATTGGAGGGAGAAAGACACACCCATTGTTCCCCTGTCCCGCATTGGGGCTCCTGTTGTGTGGAATGTGGACGCGGACATCTGTCGAACCCTGCGACAGGAGCCCTCACCTGCCCACTGTCCCAAGGGGCGTGCCTACGTGCCCTCTGATGTGCGGGACCGTCTCCTTTCCTGAGCACGCACAGCACCTGTGTCAGGGAACCTGGATATAGGCTGTACTATTGACTGTCTCTCCACCAAGTACTGGTGGCCCACCTTGGCCCAGGACATCCGGTTTTACGTCTCTTCCTGCTCCACCTGCACACAGAGCAAGACACTGAGACACCTCCCCTATGGCAAACTCCATCCGCTGCTGATAAGGGAATTTATATGTTTAAGGTAATGACTAAAGAATTCCACCCTGAAACATAGTTATTAGATTATGTAACATGTATTATGAATAATTAGACTAACGTAATTATTAGACTATGTAAAGTAAAATGAATAAATGTGATTAGACTAAAGTCCAATAAGGTTTGGTCGAGACAAGTTAAGGGTGAGAAGTGTGTAATTAAGAAAATTTGGAGGAAAATTAAACTATTCATGACCTGACCTGGTTGGAACTCTAAGAAACTTAGACGACAGGAAAGGGAGTCCTGTCAAGGTCCCTCTAATCTCGGCAGGATAGACCTGCCAGCTTGGTAGTGATAAACGAGGAATGCGAACTGTGGGGAAAGATACAGCCCACCTACTGATTGTGTGTCTGTGTGTGCGTGGAAGTAGGAGGGGGTGAGAGTTATAAAAAGACATGTCTTTGCATTTTTTGACTTTAGAAGGTTCTCTGAATAAACTTTACGGACCTTTTGCAGAAGCTGAGTCTTTGCCTAATTATTACTATACCCAGGGTCTTACAAACCTCGGGGGATTGGTCAAAGCTTAAATAATTGTTAGTTATCATCATTGGGATTGAAAATTCTCATGACAGCTGCCGGTTCCACAACGACCCTGGTCCCATCTATCCGTGGACTTTGTCACAGAAAATCCCCCCTCGTAGGAGCCCAATGTTTTTGAACATGTGAATAATTCAAACCCCAAAATATTTGAATCTTTATTTAATTGGTGGATGCAAGGGTTTGTACATATTGTTGTTTGGTCGTTATAGGCCCAGTTTTCCAATGCCTTTCATTTGATTCCTCTGCCTGGTTAGCTCTTCTCTCACGTCTTCCGGCACTATGGGATCCCAGAGGACATCGTGTCTCACCGTGGTCCTCAGTCCACCTCCCGTGTCTGGAAAGCCTTCATGGAATGACTGGGGGTCACGGTAAGCCTCACCTCCGGGTACCATCCTCAATCAAATGGGCTCCAATCCCCATTCTATCACTGTATATATACTCCCTCTGTCATTTGTCTTTGTCGGTCATTGTAAATGTTGCTTGTTTTCCTGAGAGGAATCTCTCCTACTATTTCCTGAGTACTTTATGGTTTTGCACTTTGGGTTTCGTACTGTTTTTATAATTATAGTGCTTTAATAAACTCAGTAGTTCTAAACCTGCAACTGCCTCCTGGCTACTCCTCTCTACACTTGTGACACAATGTGGTGCTTTTTGGACCTGTGGGGAACAAAAGTATATACAGTTGGAGTTGGAAGTTTACATACACTTAGGTTGGAGTCATTAAAACTAGTTTTCAACCACTCCACAAATTTCTTGTTAACAAACTATAGTTTTGGCAAGTCGGTTAGGACATCTACTTTATGCATGACACAAGTAGTTCTTCCAACAATTGTTTACAGACAGATTATTTCACTTATAATTCACTGTATCACAATTCCAGTGGGTCAGAAGTTTACATACACTAAGTTGACTGTGCATTTAATCAGCTTGGAAAATCCCCAAAAATGATGTCATGGCTTTAGAAGCTTCTGATATGCTAATTGACATCCTTTGAGTCAATTGGAGGTGTACCTGTGGATGTATTTCAAGGCCTACCTTCAAACTCAGTGCCTCTTAGCTTGACATCATGGGAAAATCAAAAGAAATCAGCCAAGACCTCAGAAATAAATGTGTAGACCTCCAAGTCTGGTTCATCCTTGGAGCAATTTCCAAACACCTGAAGGTACCACGTTCATCTGTACAAACAATTGTACGCAAGTATAAACACCATGGGACCACACAGCCATCCTACCACTCAGGAAGGAGATGCATTCAGTCTCCTGGAGATGAATGTACTTTGGTACAAAAAGTGCAAATCAATCCCAGAACAACAGCAAAGGACCTTGTGAAGATGCTGGAGGAAACAGGTACAAAAGTATCTATATCCACAGTAAAATGAGTCCTATATCGACATAACCTGAAAGGCTGCTCAGCAAGGAAGAAGCCACTGCTCCAAAACAGCCATAAAAAAGCAAGACTACGGTTTGCAACTGCACATGGGGACAAAGATTGTACTTTTTGGAGAAATGTCCGCTGGTCTGATGAAACAAACATAGATCTGTTTGGCCATAATGACCATTGTTATGTTTGGAGGAAAAGGGGGGAGGCTTGAAAGCCAAAGAACATCATCCCAACCGTGAAGCATGGGGGTGGCAGCATCATGTTTTGAGGGTGCTTTGCTGCAAGAGGGACTGGGGTACTTCACAAAATAGATGGCATCATGAGGGAGGGAAATTATGCAGATATATTGAAGCAACATCTCAAGACATCAGTCAGGAAGTTAAAGCTTGGTCACAAATGGGTCTTCCAAATGCACAATGACCCTAAGCATACTTCCAAAGTTGTGGCAAAATGGCTTAAGGACAACAAAGTCAAGGTATTGGAGTGGCCATCACAAAGCCCTGACCTCAATCCCATAGAAAATTTGTGGGCAGAACTGAAAAAGCGTGTGTGAGCAAGGAGGCCTACAAACTTGATTCAGTTACACAAGCTCTGTCAGGAGGAATGAGCCAAAATTCACCCAATCTATTGTGGGAAGCTTGGGGAAGGCTACCCGAAACGTTTGACCCAAGTTAAACAATTTAAAGGCAATGCTACCAAATACTAACTGAGTGTACAGTGAGGGAAAAAAGTATTACTGACAAAGAAATTATCAATCTATCATTTTAATGGTAGGGTTATTTGAACAGTGAGAGACAGAATAACAACAAAAAATCCAGAAAAACGCATGTCAAAAATGTTATGATTTGCATTTTAAGGAGGGAAATAAGTATTTGACCCCCCACTCCCCCCCCCCCATTCTGAAATTTGCATTTTTGTCCCCGCCAACATTTTATAATTGCACTGTGACACAAAATGCTGCACCGGTGTGCTTTAGGACCACACAGACACCAATGATCATGCGGACAGGCTGTTTAAAGGCAAAGCTTCTGAAAGGCTGCCATATAGGACCAGCATGGGAGAGATTATCAGAGGCAGCTGCAGTCTGGTTTGAACTTTTTCTCAGAGTTGTAAAAGCAAGCAGAGCAGAAACTGGCTACTCTTTAGTTGACTGATATAGCTGGCAAGGTATCTGCTGTTTTACTGGAAAATGTATATTCCCAGTGCTGAGCTAGGAGTGTAACTGACATGTTACGTTAGCCAATGTTTCATCCCTTCTCGATTGAAGTGAATGAACTACTAGCCACTAGCTAGTAGCTACCACAGGCAGTTCAGCTGTAGCTAGCCTCTAGCTATCTGTCAGGTAGCAGTGTCTAACAGCTGTTGTGTGTATGAAAATGTTTTGTAGCTTTTGTTTTGCCCCGTTACAACAGAAGTACATTTCAATCACACTAGACCTGAATCAAACGATGAAACCACCGCCAAACAATTGAAGACCAATATATTCTGACGTTTCTTCTGCATAATGTGAGTTGTATTAATCAGTATAGTAATGTTATTTATCTGTCACTTTCCCTAGCTAATTCCCTACTTTTTACACAGACACGGTATAAACAGCTCTTCAGACTTCACTGTCATGGTGCACAGTCAGTACGCAACACTATGCTCATAATGTCTTAGCAGGATCAGACAGCCAGGGAAGACCAGTCTACGGAGCTCAGGTGAATTTTGCAGTATATTATAACAATCACTGATTGGATACAAAGTTCCATCTTGAGTTGATGGGTAGGCTGCTGTCTGGGATCTGGGAATAATGTTCATTTCAATTATTGAACAAATAATTATATTCTTGGATAATGTATAAATGTACACCAAGGTAATTCTTTGTCATGCCTCATCTGAGCAGGATTAGACGGTGACAGGGGTCTCATCAGGAATAACTGAATATCATGCACTCAGAAATGTCTTTATTCCGATGTAGGTGTAAAACACAAAAGGGGACATATTTGCATATGTTATGGTCTTGTGAATTCTGGCAAAGAGTATGTTCTTTTATCTCAGCATGTCTACAGATTCTCCATGTTTTGTTTACTTGGAAATGTTGATACTGGAGACTGTTATCAGAAGAAACTCTGCAACTGTCACGTCTACTCCCGCTCCTCCCCTCCGGCGTTCGACGTCGGCGGTATACTAACCACCATTCCTGGGATCCATTATAATGCACACCTGGTATCAATCATTACGCGCACCTGCAGGTCATCATCAGACACACCTGGACTACATTACCTCACTTATTACCTCCCCTATATCTGGCACTCACTTAGGTTCTCTCTTCAGTCAGTTTTGTTTATGTATTTCATGTCCATAAGCTACTCGTGGTTGTTATATTGGTTGATGTTCCGTTTATTTTTAAACTCACCCCCTACACTTGTTTTTCTGACTACCAGCGTATATATTACAGTATCCTAGCTTTTATAGCAGCTAAGAAATGCATTGCCATTAATTGGAAGGTTGGTTATCCACCCACAATGTCACAATGGGTGGCAAAAATGTCAAGTTGTCTATCACCAGATTTGATTTATTACAAGATTAAGGGTATACTGTGCAACTTTCATAAGGTCTGGATTCCTTATATGGAATACTATACGACAAAAGGAGTCTGTATTGAAAACATGCCCACGTCAGGGGAGATACCTATTTAGGCAATCCCTAGCTGCTTGGCTGCTCAGTCCTGGCCCTGGGGTTATTCCATACTGTTGGCTGTCTCTTTGGCCTTGGCCTAACACACCTGAAACCAATAATGAATGTTTCACTAAGATCCTAAAGCTGAGTGGGGTGTGTTGGGTTGGGGAGCTGCAGGGCCATGGAAGGCTAAGGGCAGGACAGGGTGACCCAGCTATATTTTGTGCAAGTAAAAAGATCTCTACAGTACTATTAGGCCTATGATATTAATTATATGGAGGCTGTCCTGTTTCTGTGTGTTTTATTCAACTTTTCATTTCCAAACCTTTGCCTTGAGACATAAAAAAAATGGGAAGAAAGTTGTGTTGGGGAGAGAGTTGAGTTGGGGGTCGGGCTGGCTGGGCGGGCTGGCGGAAATTTGGTATAGAGGATGTCTTAATAAAGACAATCAAAAGTTAAGTCTTTATACTTTATTTAAAAGTGTTGTTCGTTTGTTAGGCTATTGGTTAAAGGTGCAACACAATATTGATTACTGAATTATCATTGATCTAGTTCAGTCTTATCAATCACTTAAACATATTTAATAATGGTCTCTTACCTAGCTTGATGACTGTAGACATTTTTACTTACTTTTTGTTGTTTTAAATAGAGATGGCTAGAAGGGCCATGGGTCATATTAGATTGTGTTGAAATTCAGGAAGTTAGCTTTAGATGCAATATTATTTTGGAGACTGGCTATGGACACCCGTGACGCGCGCGAGCAGTTTGCATGAAATTATTCAATGTGTAAATATATTTTGCAATGCTCGCACACATACCGCGGTCGGTTTCTAATGAAAACGACTCAAAAACGAAACCGAAAGTAAAAGCATCTTATTTGGTTTGAGTTTCACTTTATTGTAGGCTGTTCTGCAGCGATGCGACCAACAGCTACATTTGGTAAGTTATACTTTTGGCATACACTTATATTGGTTATTTAAAAAATAGGTCAATAGTTAATTGACTTTGTATAGAGTAGTAGGCTATACTTTATGTAGCAGCCCATCCAAACTTGCGCGCCCAATACGAAGTAGATTGTCGTGGTAGATGATGGCACCACTCATGTCACCACTCACCACTCATGCCATAATGATGGCACCGCTCATGTCTCTTTTGTAACTAATGTTCCTATACTTATGAGTATAACAATGTTCAAAGTTTCACCCCGCATCCAACAACATACACAAAATAGTTCAAATTGGTGAAGTGAAAGAAAAGACTTGTTTCAATAAATTAGAACAAATTCTAAATGGAAAAGTGGTGCGTGCATATGTATTCACCCCCTTCGCTATGAATTAGTGGATTCGGCTATTTCCGCCACACCCTTTGCTGACATGTGTTTAAAATCGAGCGCACAGCCATGCAATGTCCATAGACAAACATTGGTAGGAGAATGGCCTTACTGAAGCTTTCAGTGACTTTTAACGTGGCACCATCATAGGATGCCACTTTTCCAACATGTCAGGTTGTCAAAATTCTACCCTGCTAGAGCAGCCCCGGTCAACTGTACTGTGCTGTTATTGTGAAGTGGAAACGTTTAGGAGCAACAACGGCTCAGCCCAAAGTGGTAGGCCACACAGGCTCACAGAACGGGACCGCCGAGTGTTGGAGCTCGTAAAAATCATCTGTCCTCTGTTGCAACATTCTTCTTCCAAACTTCCTCTGGAAGCAACATCAGCACAATAATTGTTAGTCAGGAGCTTCATGGAATGGGTTTCCATGGCCAAGCAGCCGCACACATGCCTAAGATCACCATGCGTAATGCCAAGCGTCGGCTGGAGTGGTGTAAAACTCATTGCCATTCGACTCCGCAGCAATGGAAACGTCTTCTCTAGAGTGATGAATCACGCTTCGCCTTCTGGCAGTCCTACGGACAAATCTGAGTTTGGCGGATGACATGAGAACGCTACCTGCCCGAATGCATAGGCCCCTTAGTCTCAGTGAAGGGAAATCTTAACACTAAAGCATACAATGACATTCTAGACGATTCTGTGCTTCCAATTTTGTGGCAACAGTTTGAGGAAGGCCCTTTCCTGTTTCAGCATGACAATGCCCCCTGTGCACAAAGCGAGGTCAATACAGAAATGGTTTGTCGAGGTCGGTGTGGAAGAACTTAACTGGCCTGCACAGAGCCCTGACCTCAACCCCATCGAACACCTTTGGGGTGAATTGGAATGCTGACTGCGAGCCAGGCCTAATCATCCAACAACAGTGCCCGACCTCACTAATGTTCTTGTGGCTGAATGGAAGCAAATCCCCGCAGCAATGTTCCAACATCTAGTGGAAAGCCTTCCCATAAGAGTGGAGGCTGTTAAAGCAGCAAAGGTGGGACGAACTCCATATTAATGCCCTTGATTTTGGAACGAGATGTTCGACGAACCCTGAACCCTCCCAGTCAGATAGAGCGTCGCCGCCTGCCCGCCTCTGGAGAAAACAACCTGTGGTTGCCGAGGTTACCCCATTGGCTCACTGCAAAAAGTTAACCTTCATCAAATGCAATTTTCTTGTTGTCTGATTGTTTTAGTCAATTACAAAAGTACATTTAAGAAAAGTACAATATGTCTAAAGATTACATTTCAACACTGCCTGCTCTGCATTCTCTCTACTTATATAAAAAAGTTATATTGTAGGGCAGGATCCTCAACTAGATGATGTTCAAGGGGCCGGAAAAGGCAGTGTCGGCATTTAGGCCTGTAATCGAAAGATCACTGGTTCGAATCCCCGAGCCGACTAGGTGAAAAATCTGTAGATGTGCCCTTGAGCAAGGCACTTAAGCCAAATTGCTCATGTAAGTCGCTCTGGATAAGAGAGTCTACTAAATTACTAAAATGTAATCATAATTACAAATAATTTGTAGACTGCAAATTGACCGCAAGAAGCCCAAACCGATATAGTTTGACTAAAACATTTCTCTCTATTATGCGTGGGAATACTAGGGAACCGATTTCTTCAATTAAAATCACCTGGAGTTTATATCCTGGTGTTTTTATAGTCTATTATGTCCAAGAATAAAAAATGTAAATAAAAAAAGTTGAATCCAAAAAAATCGAAAACTTGGAGGGGCCAAATCAAACCACCGGTTGCCATTGGGGAACCCTGTTACTTCCCTCATGCCCCTATTTCCCTATGTGGGAGCATTGCGGACCGTAGGTTGGGATTTTTGACCAGATTATATGTACATTGAACAACACAGCAGCTTTTGGGAATGTTTTGTTATTTCTGTACAAGTAAAAATCGACAATGAATGTGGCTATTTCACACTGTTTGCTTTCCCCAATTTGTGGGCGTGGTTGAGGTGAATTCTTTATTACTTGAATACAGGGGCGCAACTTTCACTGGGGACGGGGGGACATGACCCACCCACATTCTGAAATTAGCATTTTTGTCCCCGCCAACATTTTATAATTGCACTGTGACACAAAACGCTGCACCGGTGTGCTTTAGGACCACAGACACCAAAGATCATGCGGACATGCTGTTTGAAGGCAAAGCTTCTGAAAGGCTGCCATATAGGACCAGCACGGGAGAGATTATTAGAGGCAGTTGCAGTCTGGTTTGAACTTTTTCTCAGAGTTGTTAAAGCAAGCAGAGCAGAAACTGGCTACTCTTTAGTTGACTGATATAGCTGGCAAGGTATCTGCTGTTTTACTGGAAAATTTATATTCCCAGTGCTGAGCTAGGAGTGTAACTGACATGTTACGTTAGCCAATGTTTCATCCCTTCTTGACTGAAGTGAATGAACTACTAGCCACTAGCTAGTAGCTACAACAACCAGTTCAGCTGTAGCTAGCCTCTAACTATCTGTCAGGTAGCAGTGTCTAACAGCTGTTGTGTGTATGAAAATGTTTTGGAGCTTTTGTTTTGCCCCGTTACAACAGAAGTAAATTTCAATCACACTAGACCTGAATCAAACGATGAAACCACCGCCAAACAATTGAAGACCAATATATTCTGACGTTTCTTCAGCATAATGTGAGTTTTATTAATCAGTATAGCAATGTAATGTTATGTATCTGTCACTTTCCCTAGCTAATTCCCTACTTTTTACACAGACACGGTATAAACAGCTCTTCAGACTTCACTGTCATGGTGCACAGTCAGTACGCAACACTATGCTCATAATGTCTTAGCAGGATCAGACAGCCAGGGAAGACCAGTCTACGGAGCTCAGGTGAATTTTTCAGTATATTATAACAATCACTGATTGGATACAAAGTTCCATCTTGAGTTGATGGGTAGGCTGCTGTCTGGGATCTGGGAATAATGTTCATTTCAATTATTGAACAAATAATTATATTCTTGGATAATGTGTAAATGTACACCAAGGTAATTCTTTGTCATGCCTCATCTGAGCAGGATTAGACGGTGACAGGGGTCTCATCAGGAATAACTGAATATCATGCACTCAGAAATGTCTTTATTCCGATGTAGGTGTAAAACACAAAGGGGACATATTTGCGTATGTTATGGTCTTGTGAATTCTGGCAAAGAGTATGTTCTTTTATCTCAGCATGTCTACAGATTCTCCGTGTTTTGTTTACTTGGAAATGTTGATACTGGAGACTGTTATCAGAAGAAACTGTGCAACTGTCACATCTACTCCCGCTCCGTCCCTCCAGCGTTCGACGTCGGCGGTATACTAACCACCATTCCTGGGATCCATTATTACGCACACCTGGTATCAATCATTATGCACACCTGCAGGTCATCATCAGACACACCTGGACTACATTACCTCACTTATTACCTCCCCTATATCTGGCACTCACTTAGGTTCTCTCTTCAGTCAGTATTGTTTATGTATTTCATGTCTATACGCTACTCGTGGTTGTTATATTGGTCGATGTTCCGTTTAATTTTAAACTCACCCCCTACACTTGTTTTTCCGACTCCCAGCATATATATTACAGTAACCTAGCTTTTATAGCAGCTAAGAAATGCATTGCCATTAATTGGAAGGTTGGTTATCCACCCACAATGTCACAATGGGTGGCAAAAATGTCAAGTTGTGTATCACCAGATTTTATTTATTACAAGATTAAGGGTATATTGTGCAACTTTCATAAGGTCTGGATTCCTTATATGGAATACTATACGACAAAAGGAGTCTGTATTGAAAACATGCCCACGTCAGGGGAGATACCTATTTAGGCAATCCCTAGCTGCTTGGCTGCTAGTCCTGGCCCTGGGGTTCTTCCATACTGTCGGTTGTCTCTTTGGCCTTGGCATAACACACCTGAAACCAATAATGAATGTTTCACTAAGATCCTAAAGCTGAGTGGGGTGTGTTGGGTTGGGGAGCTGCAGGGCCATGGAAGGCTAAGGGCAGGACAGGGTGACCCAGCTATATTGTGTACAAGTAAAAAGAGCTCTACAGTACTATTAGGCCTATGATATTAATTATATGGAGGCTGTCCTGTTTCTGTGTGTTTTATTCAACTTTTGATTTCCAAACCTTTCCCTTGAGACATAAAAAAAATGTGAAGAAAGTTGTGTTGGGGAGAGAGTTGAGTTGGGGGTCGGGCTGGCTGGGCGGGCTGGCTGGCGGAAATTTGGTATAGAGGATGTCTTAAAGACAATCAAAAGTTAAGTCTTTATACTTTATTTAAAAGTGTTGTTCGTTTGTTAGGCTATTGGTTAAAGGTGCAACACAATATTGATTACTGAATTATCATTGATCTAGTTCAGTCTTATCAATCACTTAAACATATTTAATAATGGTCTCTTACCTAGCTTGATGACTGTAGACATTTTTACTTACTTTTTGTTGTTTTAAATAGAGATGGCTAGAAGGGCCATGGGTCATATTAGATTGTGTTGAAATTCAGGAAATTAGCTTTAGATGCAATATTATTTTGGAGACTGGCTATGGACACCCGTTGACGCGCGCGAGCAGTTTGCATGAAATTATTCAATGTGTAAATATATTTTGCAATGCTCGCACACATACCGCGGTCGGTTTCTAATGAAAACGACTCAAAAACGAAACCGAAAGTAAAAGCATCTTATTTGGTTTGAGTTTCATTTTATTGTAGGCTGATCTGCAGCGATGCGACCAACAGCTACATTTGGTAAGTTATACTTTTGGCATACACTTATATTGGTTATTTAAAAAAATAGGTCAATAGTTAATTGACTTTGTATAGAGTAGTAGGCTATACTTTAAGTAGCAGCCCATCCAAACGCGCGCGCCCAATACGAAGTAGATTGTCGTGGTAGAGTATAATGTACTCAGCAGCCAATCCAAACTTGCACCCAAAACAATGCCTATTATTACGGTGCATGGCGTTTTCTTGTGAAGCAAGCCTATGTATTTGCGAACATGCCGTGTAACTATTTAGCTTTGTGAAATTGTTTGAGATTGTGTTATAATCTAGTTATAGATTAAACGTAATCAAACTGAATTTTATGTTATTGTAAAATGTATCCTAAACTTGTACAGCTGATGGAAGCAGAGGAAGATGTCC
Organism: Salmo salar; assembly: GCF_965601325.2. Lineage (NCBI taxonomy): Eukaryota > Metazoa > Chordata > Actinopteri > Salmoniformes > Salmonidae > Salmo > Salmo salar. The sequence continues at coordinate 89,098,474 of NC_138300.1, read as the reverse complement.
AGACTGTATTGACACAGGAGACCCATGAGCTGGCAGACATTCTGAGCTATCAAGATGATGCAGTTCTCGCCATACTCAATAAAATGATGGACAGCAGAGCGCGCGAACGGCTAGTGCGCCTTGCCAGCCACAGAGAACGCATCCTGGGGTTGTTGAATTACTTCAGGACAACAGACCCTGCTATTTGCCGCCAATTTCTTCAAATGGTCTGCATGCACTGCGACATGCCAATGCGTCTGGAATCTCGGCTGATGTCTGTGGCCGGATCTGTGACTAGTGAGTAAGACATTGTGGTGCCTGCCCATACTGACCATCCAGAATATCCACACTATAGCCTATTTATTCAGTTATGGGGAAGATGTTGATATCAGGGTGAGGTTTCCTTTCCATTTCCATCCCTCAAATGTTGACACCCAACAATAAACAATAAACACCCCACTGACAATGCTGTAACTCTGTGGATAGACTTAGGCTTAGTTTTGACCCATATTGGAAGTTTGATTTGTTTGACTGTGCAGGTGATCCTTGGCCTACACCAGCAAGAGAGACCCTATCCCTCTGTGATCCAGGTAATCAATCAATCAATCATTACATTTTACTGCAGCTGTTCAGTCAGTTTTTACCCTCTTTTTCCATAATAATTTAAGGAGATATGAAGTGTTTCATTTCTTTGTGTAAGATGACACCTCTGTGATATTCAGGCAAGAAATGGGTCAAAGGTCCAACAGCAGTTAACACACTAAAAACAGCATTAAAATAGTTAAATGCGTATGGAAGTAAAATAGTGGTTTTGTCTCAGACATAACTCCGCAAACTGTTTTTAGATTGGTCATTTAGTCTAGCCAGCTATCTAAACTTGTACTAATGTGTACTAATGGCCAATACTAATGGGCATGCAGGGCACGTGCCCAGGGGCCCTGACATCTGGGGGGACCCCATTGATTTTGTTTGTAATTTTGTTAGCAAAATCTTGCTTAGGGGCCCCCAAAAGGCCCTGGAGAAGGGTGTCTTTTCCAATGCTTATGCAATTCTGTTTAACCACTGTGCTTCTTCATATTTTCTTGGGTTTCCCCTATTTGTCCCTTATTGGGTTCTCTCCATTTTGTTTTCTTCTCAGAAGAAGTCATTGAAAACAACAGCCATACCCTGGTTCATGAGTATATACCATCTCAGGGTTGGTGTGCAAAACGCCCACGAATAGGTAAGTACCAGTCTTTTCATGACACCCAATTTTTGGGGGGGCATATCTCAGTAAGATTTCTTACGGAGTTTCAATTTTAAAGGACTTGCATACTGTGTGAGCTACCTCTGTTACCTGAAATGTATCTTTGTCTTCACTTTATGAAAGTTGTTTGATTCGAAATTAGTACACAGTCACAAAATATATTTTGTAAACAAAGTCATGAACAGCCTCATAAACGTGTAGTCATGTAGCTGTGTTCAGGTCAGGAGTATGTTGTGTGTTATTTTATAAGATGTTCTTTGTATGTCCAGACCACGTAGAAAGCTACAAGTCTGCTGTGAGGAGATTTCTACTGCAGAGGTGGGAGAGGGTGATGCAGGGTGTGGTGAAGGAGGTTCGTCTGGAAGAGGCCTGGGTCAGTCTGCGCCACAGAACCCATGTTAGACCCAGAGACAGGGCTGATGGAGCTCTGAGCCCCTCAGAGCTTCCGCAGGGGGACGAGGAGGGGGCTGTGGAGGACAGGGTGACTGTTCACTCCCTCCTGGGTTCAGAAGCCCAGGTCACACTGCTGTTAGGCCAGGCAGGGTCAGGGAAGACACTACTGATGCACTGCCTTGGCCAGAAATGGACACAGGGCGCCTTTCCCTCCTTTCACCTACTGATCCTGCTAGAGTTCCGCCAGCTCAACCTCGTGGCTCGGCCGCTCTCTCTGAAGGAGCTGCTCTTTCGCTTCTTCCTCCCACCAGAGGGTGGGGAGGAGGAGTGTACCGCTGTACTTGACTTCATCCTTGAAAACCCTGAGAAAATATGCTTGATCTTTGATGGCTATGACGAGTTTCACACTAAAATCACCCACTCAGGGAAACTGAGCAGCCCATTTTACCCACTGTGTCCGCTCCCCATGGCAGAGCTGATCTCAGGCCTGTGCAGTCGCAGAATCCTCCCAGGATGCACTCTGTTGATTACCTGTAGGCCTCGGGATGTGACAGACTTGGAGAGCTCTGTGGACTGCATTGGGGAGCTGCTAGGCTTCAACCAGCGCAGTGTGAAAGAATATGCTGAACAGTACTTCCAGGACAAGGGTCTGGATCTGAAGGAGAAGGCAGTGAGTCATCTACTGGCCAACCACCACCTCCTCACCATGTGTTACCTGCCAGCCCTCTGCCATATCTGCTGTGTGTGCCTGGACCACATATTCTCCAGTGGTGGGTCTCAGCTTTTACCCCAGCTTCCAAACACCCTCACTCAGGTCTACCTCCAGATCCTCTGTGCCTTTCTGAGCCGATGCCCAGGGAGCAGCACACCCCTGTTGCAGAGTCACAGGGCAGAGGTCACACTGCTGGGCCGCCTGGCCATGAGGGGCCTGGAGGGGAGCAAGATCGTGTTCTTGTCTGAAGAGGTTCCACCAGACCTGGTGGACTTCGCCACTAAGGCTGGTCTCCTCTCACAGGTGGACCTGACCCATGAGGATGGATCTAAAGGCCAGGGCTACACATTCATGCACCTCACCATGCAAGAGTTTCTGGGCGCGCTACATATCATGACCAGCGAGGACATCACAGATGCCCAGCTCAGGAAGAAGTTCAACTTCAAGACCCGCTGGACCACGAAATCAGACCCCAAGACGGTTTTCACTGACTCCCTCCATCTGTATGTTTGTGGGCTTGCTGCACCAGCCTGCTCCTCCTACCTGATCCAACTTGTTCGGGGAGTGGGGGCTGTGGGGTGGGTGAAGAAACGCTTGGCACTAGTTCGCAAGTTGCTCCGAAGCCTGGCAATGAGCACCAACCTGACTGGGCCCAAGGTGGTGGAGCTGTGCCACTGTGTCCAGGAGACCCAGGATGCCCAGCTGGCCAGGGAGATGGTGGGGTCGCGTCCCTGCTTTGAACTAAGGAACATAACATTGAACCCTGTTGATCTGGATGCTCTGGCCTTTGTCGTCTCGTCTGCTGGAGTGGGCATCGGGTTGGACTTTGGAGCCTGTTCTATGGAGCTGGAGTGTCTCGATATTCTACCCAGCTGCCAGCACATCGACTTTCTAATGTGAGTTCATGACTCATTTATACACTGTGTACAAAACAAGGATAATCCTGCATGAAATTAATTTCCTCTTTTTTTTAACAATCCCTCAGTTTTCGAAGCCGTAAGTATGACGACAGATTTGCAGATAAACTTTCTTCCATCCTTCCCAGACTACCAACCCTGAAAAGATTTGAGTGAGTCCTTCACTGAGTCACTCAGTTTTGAAATGATCAACTTTCAAAATTGTTTGTTTGTGTGTGGATGTGTACGCAAATTGTCAAAGTGTGACGTGAATAATTCTGCTCCTCTTCCCCAGGTTTATCTGTGGTAACCTCACTGATGTGGGAGCTGCCAAACTTGCCAGAGCCCTGGAGAGCTGTCCACTGATCACAGAGCTCAAGTAAATGATTATTTACTTACCGTAACAACCAAAGATTATTACCACCACTTCAAGATTTTATAAACCCTTTTATCAGGATCTAACCAATGTGGTTAAAGATACAGTACCTTATTTGCCATGAAAGTACAGTTGGTCTGATTCGGTATTGAACAGGTTTTGCATTGTATAAAGTGATTTGTGTTGTCTGTCTGACAGTTTCAGTGACAACAGCCTGACAGACAGCGGAGTCGGGGAGATTGCTGACATCTTTCCCAAGCTGCCCAGTCTGGCCTCTGTCTCGTGAGTTTATTGTTTCCTTGACTGGATAATTTGCGTTGCATGATCCTAGCCATCTATTTATATTACAAGTGTCTCTTATTTCTACATTTCAGCAAGCTTGCACTTTTGTAATGTGGCCTATGTGTTTTGTATGTTTTCAGGTTGGGGAGGAATGGCTGCTCTCTGGAGAGTATCTACATCCTTCTAGAGAAGATCACTTCCAGCCCCTCCATCCAGGGACTCTATGCTGAGTGAGTTCAAACAATAGACACTTCCAGTGTTTACAAATAGAACCTCCAGTTGTAATCTGCATACTTCAGAAAGTATTCCCACCCCTTGATGTTTTCCACATTTTGTTGTGTTACAAGGTGGGATTAAAAGGGATTTAATTGTCATTCTTTGTCAACGACCTACGCAAAATACTCCAACTGAAAAATTTGAACATTTGTAAAAAATAAAATGAAAAATAAAACACTAATATATCTTGATTACACAAGTGTTCAACCCCCTGAGTCAATTCATGTTAGAATCACTGTTGGCAGCGATTACAGCTGTGAGTTTTTCTGGGTAAGTCTCTAAGAGCTTTGCACACCTGGATTGTAGAAAATTTGCCCATTATTTTTTTTTTTATTATTGAAGTTCTGTCAAATTGGTTGTTGATCATTGTTAGACAAGTCTTGCTATAGATTTTCAAGACGATTTTAGTCAAAACTGTAACTAGGCCACTCGGCGACATTAAATGTAATCTCGGTAAACAACACCAGTATATATATTTGGCCTTGTGTTTTAGGTTATTATTCTGCTGAAAGGGGAATTTGTCTCCCAGTGTCTGTTGAAAAGCAGACTTAACCAGGTTTTCCTTTAGGATTTTACCAGTGCTTCGCTCTATTACGTTCCTTTTTATCCTAAAATAAACTCCTTTGCCGATGACAAGCATAGCCATAACATGATGCAGCCACTACCATGCTTGAAAATATGAAGAGTGGTACTCCGTGATGTGTTGGATTTTCCCCAAACATAACGCTTTGTATTCAGGACATATCTTTTTTTGTTTCGCTTTAGTGCCTTATTGCAAACAGGATGCATGTTTTTGAATATTTTTATTCTGTTCAAGTTTTCTTTTCACTCTGTCATTTAGGTTAATATTGTGGAATAAATGCAATGTTTTTGATCCTATAAGGGCACAAGGCGAGAACCAAATGCAGACACAGGAGGCAGATGGTTGAGCTCCGATATTTATTACAACAAAAGGGGTTGGCAAAAGGCAGGTCGGGGACAGGCAAGAGTTCATAAACCAGGTCAGAGTCCAAACAGTATCAGGGGATAGACAGGCTCGAGGTCAGAACAGGCAGAGTGGTCAGGCAAGCGGATTCGGCGTCAGGACAAGCAAGGGTCAAAACCAGGAGGGCTAGGAAAAAACAGACTGGGAAAAATAGGAGCTAGGAGAAATGCTGGTTGACTTGGCAAAACAAGACGAACTGGCATAGAGAGACAGGAAACACAAGGATAAATACACCGTGGACTAATGGGGAAAACAGGAGACACCTGGAGGTGGGTGGAGACAATCACCAAGACAGGTGAAACAGATCAGGGCATGACAGATCCATACAAATGTTTTTCCTATCACAGCCATTAAGCTCTGTAACTGTTTTAAAGTCACCATGGTTAAATCCCTGAGCGGTTTCCTTCCTTTCCTGCAACTGAGTTAGGAAGGACGCCTGTATCTTTGTAGTGACTGGGTGTATTGAGACACCATCCAAAGTGTAATTAATAACTTCACTATTATTTTTACCCATCTAACAATAGGTGCCCTTCGTTGCGAGGCATTGGAAAACCTCCCTGGTCTTTGTGGTTGAATCTGTGTATGAAATTCACTGCTCTACTTAGGGACCTAGTGAGTCCATGCAAGTTTACTCCTGAAGTTATTTAGGCTTTCCATAACAAAAGGGTGAATACTTATTGACTCAAGACATTTCAGCTTTTCATTTCATATTAATTTCTAAACATTTTTAAAAGAATCATTCCACTTTGGCATTATGGGCTATTGTGTGTAGGTCAGTGAAACAAAATCTCAATTTAATATATTTTAAACTTAGGCTGTAACACAAGAAAATGTGGAAAAGGTCAAGGGGAGTGAATACTTTCTGAAGACACTGTAACTCAAAAAAAGAAATACTGGGGATGTAAACTATGTTTTTCTCTCTCTTTGCAGGGGAATGAAGGACGGCAGTGTCCTGTTTGTCCCAAGCTTAGACATGAAATGGTGAGTTTCAATTCGTTTTAATGAGGTGAAATAAAATAATATGCAACTTTCATTTATTTTTTCATTGTTTGGTGTACCAACAGGCCCATGAAAATCAAGCTCATGTTTCATAGCTCTTTGAGAAAATGTTGCTTTTATTTCATTGTTTTTCTATGCTACATTTAAGGAAATCTGTACTGTATTAATCAGCCTGACCCCTTTTCACTGCTTTTCTAATTGTCTCAAGTTCTAAGGATAAAACTGGACTGACTGTCAGGTATGAAATTCTCAAATGTGTTCTTATACAGAACCCAGGCTTTTATACATGTATATTTCAATTGAGCTTCTGAATTCCTTGAGTAACATTGCTGTTGTTTTTTTCCTGTCTCTTTATGTGTCATCCAGCCTGTTGAACTGCAGATTCACTACTGACCAGATGAACAGACTGTGTCAGTTGCTAGCGAGATGTCCTGGCCTCTCTGTCCTGGAGTAAGTGAATATGTACCCAGTGTCCTTGAACAAGTCAGATCAGACTGTGGGTAAAGACACAAAATAAGTTAAGACAATCTGACTTTCTGTTTGGCGTTATGTTGTAACCCCTGCAGTCTCTCAGGTGGCGACATCAAGGCTGATACTCTCAAGGCCCTGACTGACTCTCTACAGGAGCTGAACGTCTCCAAACAGATTGTGTAAGACTGATCATTCATTTCAAGTGTTAGACTTTTGACAAGGTCATGACCTTGTGCCTGTCCTATATATATATATATATATATATATATACTGCTCAAAAAAATAAAGGGAACACTTATACAACACAATGTAACTCCAAGTCAATCACACTTCTGTGAAATCAAACTGTCCACTTAGGAAGCAACACTGATTGACAATACATTTCACATGCTGTTGTGCAAATGGAATAGACAACAGGTGGAAATTATAGGCAATTAGCAAGACACCCCCAATAAAGGAGTGGTTCTGCAGGTGGTGACCACAGACCACTTCTCAGTTCCTATGCTTCCTGGCTGATGTTTTGGTCACTTTTGAATGCTGGCTGTGCTTTCACTCTAGTGGTAGCATGAGACGGAGTCTACAACCCACACAAGTGGCTCAGGTAGTGCAGCTCATCCAGGATGGCACATCAATGTAAGCTGTGGCAAGAAGGTGTGCTGTGTCTGTCAGCGTAGTGTCCAGAGCATGGAGGAGCTACCAGGAGACAGGCCAGTACACCAGGAGACACGGAGGAGGCCGTAGGAGGGCAACAACCCAGCAGCAGGACCGCTACCTACGCCTTTGTGCAAGGAGGAGCAGGAGGAGCACTGCCAGAGCCCTGCAAAATGACCTCCAGCAGGCCACAAATGTGCATGTGTCTGCTCAAACGGTCAGAAACAGACTCCATGAGGGTGGTATGAGGGCCCGACGTCCACAGGTGGGGGTTGTGCTTACAGCCCAACACCGTGCAGGACGTTTGGCATTTGCCAGAGAACACCAAGATTGGCAAATTCGCCACTGGCGCCCTGTGCTCTTCACAGATGAAAGCAGGTTCACACTGAGCACGTGACAGACGTAACAGAGAGGGAGACGCCATGGAGAACGTTCTGCTGGCTGCAACATCCTCCAGCATGACCGGTTTGGCGGTGGGTCAGTCATGGTGTGGGGTGGCATTTCTTTGGGGGGCCGCACAGCCCTCCATGTGCTCGCCAGAGGTAGTCTGACTGCCATTAGGTACCGAGAGGAGATCCTCAGACCCCTTGTGAGACCATATGCTGGTGCGGTTGGCCCTGGGTTCCTCCTAATGCAAGACATTGCTAGACCTCATGTGGCTGGAGTGTGTCAGCAGTTCCTGCAAGAGGAAGGCATTGATGCTATGGACTGGCCCGCCCGTTCCCCAGACCTGAATCCAATTGAGCACATCTGGGACATCATGTCTCGCTCCTTCCACCAACGCCACGTTGCACCACAGACTGTCCAGGAGTTGGCGGATGCTTTACTCCAGGTCTGGGAGGAGACCCCTCAGGAGACCATCCGCCACCTCATCAGGAGCATGCCCAGGCGTTGTAGGGAGGTCATACAGGCACGTGGAGGCCACACACACTACTGAGCCTCATTTTGACTTGTTTTAAGGACATTACATCAAAGTTGGATCAGCCTGTAGTGTGGTTTTCCACTTTAATTTTGAGTGTGACTCCAAATCCAGACCTCCATGGGTTGATAAATTGGATTTCCATTGATTATTTTTGTGTGATTTTGTTGTCAGCATATTCAGCTATGTAAAGAAAAAAGTATTTAATAAGATTATTTCATTCATTCAGATCTAGGATGTGTTATTTTAGTGTTCCCTTTATTTTTTTGAGCAGTGTGTGTATGTATATATATATATATATATATGTATATGTGTATATGTATATATATGTATATGTATGTATGTGTATATATGTGTATGTATGTATATATATATGTATGTGTATATATATATATATATATGTATGTATGTATATATATATGTATGTATGTATGTATGTATGTATATATGTATGTGTATATATATATATATGTATGTGTATATATATATATATGTATGTGTATGTGTATATATATATATGTATATGTGTATGTATATATATATATGTGTATGTATATGTATATATATATGTGTATATGTGTATATATATATATGTATATGTATATATGTATATATATATGTGTGTGTGTGTGTGTGTATGTATATATGTGTATGTTTTAACCCAGTCATGTAGCCTAATACGGTTATTGGTTGTGTCTACAGTCTGAATGAGATTCCCATATCGGTTGATGGGTTGATGGTTCTGACGAGTTTCCTGTCTGTATGTCCTGATGTGGTTCAAGTAGACATCAGGTATGTTGTGCATAACACCCCTTCATTTCTTAGATCGAGCCAATATAGACCGCATCCCTTTTATTGTGTGTAAACTACAACCACAATAAAACCAGCACATTACCTCATCACTTCCTGGTAGCGTCACACTTCAGAGGGTGTCTCTGTCAAGTGGCTTGTGATAGGCCCAAACCAGACGTTATAAACAAGCAATCAATTACAACACTGTGGTGCCTTTTATAATGTACAACTTCGATGATCATGATTTTTTTAGAATGCTCTGAAAATGTTACCTTAACACTGACTGATGTGCATTTTCCACATGTTTCCTCATGACAGCCTGCAGGACCCTGTGCGTGCATCCATACTTTTTGCTGGGGGGATAGAGAAACAACATCCTGAGATGTCAAAGAAACTTTGGTATGTACAATATTCAAGTTGTTATACACTGTATTCACTGTGTATAACAATATGGATAATGGCTATAAAGTTATACGATATTGTCTCTTCTTTTCATCCTCGTTTCTCATTAACCCCTGTGTACAGTCTGATTGGCTGTGGTCTTCGTCCCCCTCACTTGGACCATCTGTGTGAGAATCTGATGGACTGCTCTGCTCTGACTCTGCTGGAGTAAGTGCGCTGAGTTGTGAAAAGAGAGTTGGGTTGTGAAAAGTTTCAGAGAGTTGGGTTGTGTCTGTTTGTGTCTGTTTATCTCTCCCCCCTCCCCCCCACCTGTTCTTTGCCTTTCTCAGTATTTCCAACAATTCTCTGGGAAACAAAGGTCTAAAGAAGTTGTTAGACCTCTTACCTCAGCTTAGCACCATCCAGGAAATCAAGTAAGAATTTCTTAGAACTTACCTTTCCTCCCTTTCGTTTGCTTGAGCTTTTTTTGATCAAAGCTATTTCTGTCCATCAAACCAATGCTTGTACCCTGTTTGGTGTAGTGTCAGTGAGAATGCAGTCAGCATGGAAGGGGTGGTGCTGCTAGCTGACACACTCTGCTCACACAGGAACATGAGCGAAGTGAATGTCAGGTATTCACATACCCTATTTCTCTCTCTTTCTTTCTCTCTTTATCTATCTATTTATCTACAGTATATATCTACAGTATATATCTATGTGTCTATCTACCCACTGGGCGCACACAGGTTGAATCAACGTTGTTTCCATGTCATTTTAATGAAATTACATTGAACCAATGTGGAATAGACATTGATAGATCCACTGGGAACAGATTTCAATTCAATCTATCTACAGTATATATCTATCTATCACTCTATCTATAGTATATATCTATCTATAGTATATATATATCTATAGTATATATCTATCAATCTATCTACAGTGTATATATCTATCACTCTATCTATAGTATATATCCTGTCTGTCTGTGTCTATCTATCTATATCCTATACTCTATCTTGTGTAAAATGGGCATGGTAAAAAGTTATTGAAATCATATCATGTTTGATTAGTATTTTTTTCTTTTTATACAAATGTTAAATTTATCAGTCATGGGGGGAAGAAGCTGTTCCTGAAATTCCATTCCAGTAAAAGGTAATAAAGTTGTTTCTGTCAGTATACCAATTCTGTAACTCAGTTGGATGGTGTAGTCCAAATAACAATTCACTGAATCACTTTAATTTTAGAATACAATCAGAAGCACTCAGGACCTCACCAGATATGGAACAGGATAAGAAACTCAGGTAGGACACTAAAGTTTTAGACAGAAGTCTTAACATGCAAATGACTTTCTGAATTGCTGTTGTCCGTGTAATATCCCATTCACTTTACCCTGCAATATAATCCCAAGCTTGTGTTTTTGTTTTTAGCCTAACTCACAGTGATATCCAGCCCACTGACATGACCAGGCTGTGTAGAAGACTGGTACAGTGTCCCGGCCTACTGAAGCTAGAGTGAGTTCTTATGTTACCTCTAACTATGTCTATGTTCTGTCTCTGTCTTTCATGGTTAACTATAATATACTGTATTGTGCAATATTTATGTATAATATCTAGTATAGTTTCTATGTTCTACTCCCTCCCTCTTCTTAGTGTGTTACATGTATGATGTTTTCCTCCTCAATCCTCTAAAACCATTCTGCCTGTCTGTCGTTTCAGTTTCTCCCATGGATCCCTGAAGGACGATGCCATTGAAAATCTATTAAATATCCTGCCTAAGATGACATCTCTTCAGCTGCTCAAGTGAGAATTCTTCACCCTGCTCAGTAATGATCATCTCAGGGCCACAACACCAGTAAGGTGTTCATTTCTCGTCCTTCTCTTCCGCCCCTCTTCCCTGCCTCCCACAGTTTGAGCCATGTCCAGATGTCTACAGACGGAGCGTTGTTATTGGTCAGATCTCTGATAGACTGTCAGCGTGTCAGAGCTGTGGAACTCAGGTATGTACGGCTCATTCATTCATGTGGTTCATACATTTGGTTTTATATGTACAGTATGAACTGTGTTTATGTAAATGACCTTACATTTTGATGTACTTCTAAGGCCCCAAGGAGAAGCGTTCATCAAGTTTGTCAACATGAAAGTAGAACAAGCAACTTGCAGGTGAATGTGGTTTATCTGCTCATACTGTTCCCATGTATACAAATGTTATATTACATTACAGAAATAAGGTTTTAGGTTAATTAAGCTGTATTTAATCAGTCACATGTAGTAGTTCTTCTCTCTAACCTGGTTTAACCCTGACCTCATGTCTGTCTGTCTATCTCTGTGCCACCTCTGCAGACTCACGCAGTACACACTGAGCAGTAGAGATGTGGAGAAACTCTCTGGGATCCTGGAGCAGTGTCCTCATTTGTCTGACCTGGAGTGAGTGTCCCTGTCCCTGGGTCACTGCCCAAATTTGACCAAAAATAGCAGTGCTTATAAATGATGTACTCGCAACTACTGCGCTGTATTCCCAGAAATACCTTACACTACTAGAGTATATGCCTTAACCAATGGTCAAACTGTGTTTCCCTCGCTGAACATTTTAGGGTGTTTTTTGTGGCTATTTTTCAACACATTTTCAACCAACCTTTCTCATAGTGGATAATAACCCATTATTTTCAACGGTGCAGTTTATCCAGTAACCTCCTGAGAGACGAGGGAGTGAAGAGCTTTGTGGATTCTCTGCCAAGGCTGCGGATTGCCAGCTCAGTGAAGTAAGGCTCATTGCAACACCTCATCTTCCTTCAGTCCGTACGGTGAACTCCATTACCACTAGTGCTGGTCTGCCTCCCTGAGTGCTAGCAGATGCATCTGTTCTAGCTTTATGGAAGTTAGTTGTGCTTGCTTGTACAGCTGTATGTGTTTCTCTCTGCAGTCTTAATGATAACAGACTGACCCAGATGGGGGTGCTCTACCTGGTGAACACAGTGACGACCTGTGAGAAGGTGGCTGCAGTTGAAGTCAGGTAAAATTCTATTGAACAATACCATGTTGGCAAACTGAACATTTACTTGTCTAGACCCCCATCTATATAGTATGAAAGTCTGGGTCACTTTTTATGTCTGTCTGTAGTTTGGGAACTGAGGAGAGGTCGCTCATCCGCTTTGAACAGGACAGTGACTGTGGCAAAACTCTGAGGTAGGACAACAAGGCTACTACTTTCTACTCAATAGTCATAAAATCAATTAAGGCAGTCACAGAAACACCATAGTGTAAACTCATTTAGCTAGTGGAACAGGAAGTATTGTTTATTTTGCTCCCAGAAAAATAAAACTCATATCGAAACTGAAAGGATTGCTTGTATAAATTATATCAAACCTCTTACATATGACTCATGGGCATGACCTCTATCTCCTCAGTCTCTCACCTTCTCATTCTCTCTCTGCTTCATGGTTCCTGAACCCTGCAGTCTGAGAGAGTGTCATTTTGGGGCTGACCATCTGCAGAGACTAGCAGAGATTCTGACACGCTGTGCTGCTCAGTTGGTCAAACTGAGGTGAGAATGGGACTGGGAGAATTGCTTGACCCAAGGTTATTATAGTAAATGAAACGAAAACAAATCATGAACAAACTATTTAGTAAACTGAAATGAAATAATTAACAAATCGTTTTGAAAAATTAAAACTATACTGAAGCTATTACCTTTGACTCCAAAATGAACTAAATTAAAAACATCGTGAATTATGCTCAGTTTTATTTTTTCTTCAACTTTGGGCAAAACAGGTTTTCAAGACTTCGGTGGGTTTATGCAACCAGGAGGTAAATGCAACCAGGAGATAGTAATGTTTCAAATAGGCCTAGCTTGTGAATCACAATCACTAGCTAACACTAGCTAACAGTGGAAAAAAGGTGGCTAGTTAGCTAATTTGATTCTTCTTACATGTACTACTAAAGTTAAAAAGCATTGGATTGGTGTAAACATCGGCGAGAGAGCGTTTCCGTCCACCATATTTTTTACTCCAGTCTGTACTATTCCTTTTAAATCCAAGTCACATTGATATTGACTTAATTTAAACCTAACCTAACCTATGATCTTACCCATCACCTGATGTATTAGCCTACTGCCCTCCAGTTGCAAGAGGTAAAATCCTAAACCCCACCGCAAAAAAATGATACAACACAAATGGCTCCAAGCCTCCCACGCATGCTTTCTGTCCTTAACACTAAAACTAATTCATATAAAAATGAAATATAACTATAACTAAAGAAAAACTAGCAAATTAGGTCTGAAAATGACTTATAACTAAACTAAATTTCAAATAAAAATTGAAAAACGAATAGAAATAAACACATGTAAAAACACAAAACTATAATAACCTTGGCTTGACCTTTGCGATAATTAACTCCACAAATTTCTTGTTAACAAACTATAGTTTTGGCAATTTGGTTAGGACATCTACTTTGTGCATGACACAAGTAATTTTTCCAACAATTGTTTACTGACAGATTATTTCACTTATATTTCACTGTATCACAATTCCAGTGGGTCAGAAGTTTACATACACTAAGTTGACCGTGCATCTGTCAGACATATCAGTGTGGATGACGGATCACCAGCTCAAGCTGAACCTCGGCAAGACGGAGCTGCTCTTCCTCCCGGGGAAGGACTGCCCGTTCCATGATCTCGCCATCACGGTTGACAACTCCCTTGTGTCCTCCTCCCAGAGTGCTAAGAACCTTGGCGTGATCCTGGACAACACCCTGTCGTTCTCCACTAACATCAAGGCGGTGACCCGATCCTGTAGGTTCATGCTCTACAACATTCGCAGAGTACGACCCTGCCTCACACAGGAAGCGGCGCAGGTCCTAATCCAGGCACTTGTCATCTCCCGTCTGGATTACTGCAACTCGCTGTTGGCTGGGCTCCCTGCCTGTGCCATTAAACCCCTACAACTCATCCAGAACGCCGCAGCCCGTCTGGTGTTCAACCTTCCCAAGTTCTCTCACGTCACCCCGCTCCTCCGCTCTCTCCACTGGCTTCCAGTTGAAGCTCGCATCCGCTACAAGACCATGGTGATTGCCTACGGAGCTGTGAAGGGAACGGCACCTCCATACCTTCAGGCTCTGATCAGGCCCTACACCCAAACAAGGGCACTGCGTTCATCCACCACTGGCCTGCTGGCCCCCCTACCTCTGAGGAAGCACAGTTCCCGCTCAGCCCAGTCAAAACTGTTCGCTGCTCTGGCACCCCAATGGTGGAACAAGCTCCCTCACGACGCCAGGACAGCGGAGTCAATCACCACCTTCCGGAGACACCTGAAACCCCACCTCTTTAAGGAATACCTAGGATAGGATAAAGTAATCCTTCTAACCCCCCCCCCCCCCCCTTAAAAGATTTAGATGCACTATTGTAAAGTGGTTGTTCCACTGGATATCATAAGGTGAATGCACCATTTTGTAAGTCGCTCTGGATAAGAGCGTCTGCTAAATGACTTAAATGTAAATTTAAACAACTTCAAATTCTGGAAAATGATGTCATGGCTTTAGATGCTTCTGATAAGGTAATTGCCATCATTTGAGTCAATTGGAGGTGTACCTGTGGATGTATTTCAAGGCCTACCTTCAAACTCAGTGCCTCTTTGCTTGACATCATGGGAAAATCAAAAGAGATCAGCTAGGACCTCAGGAAAAAAAAATGTAGCTCTCCACAAGTCTGGTTCATCCTTGGGAGCAATTTCCAAATGCCTGAAGGTACCACGTTCATCTGTACAAACAATAGTACGCAAGTATAAACACCATGGGACCACGCAGCCGTCATACCGCTCAGGGAGGAGACGCGTTCTGTCTCCTAAAGATGAATGTACTTTGGTGCAAAAAGTGCAAATCAATCCCAGAAGAACAGCAAAGGACCTTGTGAAGATGCTAGAGGAACAGGTACAAAAGTATCTATATTCACAGTAAAACGAATCCTATATCGACATAACCTGAAAGGCTTGCAGCAAGGAAGAAGCCGCTGCTCCAAACCCGCCATAAAAAAGTCAGACTACGGTTTGCAACTGCACATGGGGACAAAGAATGTACTTTTTGGAGAAATGTCCTCTGGTCTGATGAAACAAAAATAGAACTGTTTGGCCATAATGACCATCGTTATGTTGGGAGGAAAAAGGGGGAGGCTTGCAAGCCGAAGAGCACTATCCCAACCGTGAAGCACGGGGGTGGGGGTGCTTTGCTGCAGGAGGGTCTGGTGCACTTCACAAAATAGATGGCATCATGAGGATGGAAAATTATGTGGGTATATTGAAGCAACATCTCAAGACATCAGTCAGGAAGTTAAAGCTTGGTCGCAAATGGGTCTTCCAAATGGACAATGACCCCAAGCATACTTCCAAAGTTGTGGCAAAATGGCTTAAGTACAACAAAGTCAAGGTATTGGAGTGGCCATCACAATGCCCTGACCTCAAGCCTATAGAAAATTTGTAGGGAGAACTGAAAAAGCGTGTGGAAGCAAGGAGGCCTACAAACCTGACTTCGTTACACCAGCTCTGTGAGGAGGAATGGGCCAAAATTCACCCAACTTATTGTGGGAAGCTTGTGGAAGGCTGCCTGAAACGTTTGACCCAAGTTAAACAATTTATAGGCAATGCTACCAATGCTAATTGAACTTCTGACCCACTGGGAATGTGATGAAAGAAATAAAAGCTGAAATAAATCATTCTCTCTACTATTATTCTGACATTTCACATTCTTAAAATAAAGTGGTGATCCTAACTGACCTAAAACAGGGCATTTTTACTAGGATTAAATGTCAGGAATTGTGAAAAACTGAGTTTAAATGTATTTGGCTAAGGTGTATGTAAACTTCCAACTTCAACTGTACACACCAAGTTATTGAATGCAAAATGATTGCCTTTTTTACTCTGATTTACTTCAGGATAAGAAACAACGGACTGAGTGTTCAGGTGATTGAAGACTTGGTGAAGCAGCTGAGGTGTGGTCACGTCCAACGCTATATCAGGTGAGGAGGAGGATATGGGAATGGCCTGTGGTGTCTGTGTATTTGTGTGTGGGATTTCTTGCATGAGTGTGTAAACATCTCTGTATTAATTTCCCATCAGTATTGAGGAGCCATGGATCACAGCAGAAGCAGCTGTAAACCTGGTCTCCTGCTGCTTGAACCTGAACCCCAACATACACACCATCAGGTGAGAATTCATTGTTTTTATTTGACCTTTATTTAACTAGGCATGCCAGTTAAGAACAAATTCTTATTTACAATGACGGCCTACCCCGGCGAAACCCGGACGATGCTGGGCCAATTGTGCGCCGCCCTATGGGACTCCCAATCACAACCGGATGTGATGCAGCCTGGATTCGAACCAGAGACTGCAGTGACACCTCTTCCACTGAGATGCAGTGATTTAGACTGCTGCGCCAATCGGGAACATGTTGGCATTCGAGCATTCATGTTGGCGTTAGGTAATATTTAAGTCTAGGAAAATAGAACACGATATGCATAATGGATGTGTGAACTTGTTTTGCAGGATAAATAAATCCACCGTACACATTACTTTGGAAGAATGCCAAAATCCCACTGCTACCAGGTAAAGCTGAAAGACAATTACGTTGTCTATTTCCAAAATGTTTTTTAGATGCGAAGATAAAGATAACACACTCTTTCTGTTTTGACTGAGCTGCCTTTATTTGAGTTTCAGTGGTGGCACTTCTACAGACATGTCTGGCTCTCTGTCTACCGTGACCATAAGGTGAAAGCATCTTCCTTTATTATTCCTACATCAACAGGAATATGTGTGAGCTGGCTCAGAACTGGTTACTGCATGTGAGCTCTCCCTATCATATGGTCCTGCCTCTTGTGTCTTTCAGCCTGGTAGACTGTGCAGTGCAAGGGCACCACCTAGTGTCTCTGCAGACTGTGTTCCAGAGCTGTGTTCTGCTACAGGAGCTAGAGTAAGTATCTGTGAGAAAGAGACCTGGCAATACTTTGGAAGTAGTGAAAATGATTCTAATGTCTAATTTAGTTTTAAGTTATACATATTTCTTATTTTCCTCTTTAGTTTGTCATTGACCAGCATTGGTAGAGTGGGAGCAGAGTTGCTCTGCTCTGTCCTACCATCCTTAGCTAGTCTGAGGAAACTCAGGTAAGGCTGATGTTATGGATTTTGGGGGTTGGAAAGGCTTTTAAGTGTTTTGATGACCAAGGATGACTATCTTAGGCTACACATGAAAAACATGTTTTCTTGTCTTTTTTCCTAGTCTTGAATCAAAAGAAACCTCTGAAGATGTGGTATTGCTCCTTGCCGAGGGGTTGTTGCAGGCTAAAAGCATTGAGAGCTTGAAGTAAGTGATTGTCATTCATCCCCTATGCCTACTTTTTATTTTTCGTTCCTGACTCTGACCTGTCACCACTCTCTCCTCTCTCCCTCAGTTTGTCTGGTCATGTGATTACTGACAGAGGAGCTGTAGCTCTGACCAGAACACTCCAAAACCTTCCTCGTCTCAGAACAATCAAGTAAGAACTCTTGTATTCTTGTATTCAACCACCTGGCCAGTGATACAACAATACTAATACTGTGCCCTTCGTCCCCTAGTCTGTCCCTCTGCTATGGTTGGACACCAGCATCGGCCTTGGTGCTGGTGCGTGGGCTGGGACAGTGCCTCTCTCTGGAAGGGATCAGGTAAATGATTATTATTATTATTAGTATTATTAAGGGCATGAGTTAAATATCTGTATCCTGTCCACAGCCTTGACTCTGTACAGCTGGATGAGGAGAGCACAGTGTGCCTGGCCCAAGGGCTCCATGCTATGACCTCCTTGAAGAGGCTGAAGTGAGTAGAGCTTCCTGACTGAGAATGTAGTGGACTTTGCTGTGCCTGAGACAGATTTGGTGTAGAGTGTTATCTTTACCAATGATATGTGATCCGTCCCGTAGTCTGAATAATAAAGTTACCATGTTGACTGGATCCCCATGGGAGGGGGCCACTCTGGTCCTGCTGTCCTCTCTGGAGGGGCTCAGAGGGATGGAGGAGATAGAGTGAGTAGAACCACGATAACACAAATGTCAAGTAGTATCTGACTTCTGCATGGACTAGACATCACGTTTGATGTGCTATTGTCAATGTGTGTCTGGCCTGCAGGTTGGAGGGGATGAGGATGTCAGATAAAGAAGTGGAGGAGCTTATCAAACACCTGCCCACCTGGACAGGCCTGAGGAAGATCAGGTAGGGA
The DNA here is from genome assembly GCF_965601325.2 of Salmo salar. Taxonomy (NCBI): domain Eukaryota; kingdom Metazoa; phylum Chordata; class Actinopteri; order Salmoniformes; family Salmonidae; genus Salmo; species Salmo salar. The sequence continues at coordinate 89,079,885 of NC_138300.1, read as the reverse complement.
TTATTGGACTGGAGGAATGGATGGGGAATGGCCCTGGACAAAAAAATAGACTGCATAATTAATGTGTCAAATGAAGCTAAGATATGCATCAGGAATCTGTCACATGACCCGATCTTAGAACTGTCAAAGTGTCAGCTAATATTCCAATGGCCTTCAACATTGGTGTGTGTGGGATTTAGGCAGACATTTGTAGATGTATCATCATCAGAAAGGTATAAAGCTGGTTCAAAGTGCTGATTTATTTGTTATTGCAACGTTATTATATAATTATGTTTTCTCCATCACAAAGTCCAGCTTATTCTACTTCCTGAACTGTTGCAGAGGAAACATACTGCTGTAACACTATGAGCTATGATATGAAATGGACACATTTTCCTCTCAATGATTAGAAGATGGAGAATGTTGGTCCATATCTCTATAGACTATATAAAACACACAACCAGCCTCTTTCCTTTTTTGTGTCTCAGCCTGTCAGGGAACTGCATCAGTGACCAAGCAGGAGAGAGGCTGGTCCAGGCCCTGACAACCTGCACAGCACTGGAGGAGCTCAAGTAAGGCCAAGCCCAAACTATCAATCCAAAGTGCCCTATTTCCGCTGGGCTTTCACAATGACCAAAATAAGCATGTTTGAATTCACAATGACCAAAATATCATTTGTGAGTGCAAACAGAGTGCACGCGTCTGACCTATGACTTTATATCCCAGTCTGTCCAGGAATAATCTCAGCCTTGCCTGTGCTGTCAAGATGGGACAAGTTCTGCCCACTCTCACTCACTTCAGGGTTCTAGAGTAAGTCTATTCCCATCAGTTTTTGTGTGTGGTTTGGATCATGTTACGTTTATTTATTGATTTTATGCCATGTAACTGCAACCCTAACCCTTGTTTATGTTCATGGTTGTGATTTTGTGAAAAGTCTCTCAGAGAATGAGATTGGTACAAAAGGATCTGTCAGTATCTCCAAAGCCTTGATCTCCATGAAGTATTTGACAAAGATACAGTAAGATATATATCTATGTGTAATCTGCTATAATAGATACTGTATATTCCCTGCCCAAGAGACAAGCTTTTAATGTACTAGTTGTCTTCCAGCTTGACCTCCATAGGGACTTCAGAGCTTGCTTGTCTGGCTGACAGCCTGGCTCACTGTGTCTGTGCAGAGGATGTCAGGTAAGGGAAATTCAGACAGCACAGAGCAATATTCACCATGATCTGAATATTCACGACTGATTTGACCATGTTTCCTCGCTCCCTTTTTCACTTCCTGTCCATTTGGTCAGTTTTGCGTGGAATGATTGTGGAGATGATGTCGCAGTGAAGCTTGCCGAGGTTTTACCACAATGCCAGAAGCTAAGGAGACTTGAGTGAGTGCTAAGTGTATGCTTTTACATTGACATGTTTTCAAAGGATTTTATAATCAGATGTGTTCTTTTATATCTTTGATTTTAGTCTAGAGTCTAACAGAATCAGCACTATTGGAGCAGAGGCACTTGCCAGAAGCTTACAGTCTTGTCCATCAGTTGAAGTGATCAGGTAAATATCTTGGAAGTTTTTTGTTGGTAAACTGTCAATTGTATAAATGTATTATACTGACAATTAATTTGGATACTGCCTTTATTGTGTGCAATGCCATTTTTACAAATGTCCTCTCCCTGTGTTTGACCAGACTGTGGAGGAATGTTATTTCTGCCAGTGATGCCCAGAAACTGAGACAGAGAGAGAAGAGGCTCAACTTCTCCTCCACATAGATCTCCACAAAGATCTAATCTCACTCATTGAATGTGTCAGCAGAACAGTAAACTTGCACTTTTATTTTATAGTTTTATGCACTTAAAGTTGATTTTGTTTACATGTCATCAAATTCAAACAAACAATAATATCATCCAGGAAGAGGAGGAACAGTGAACCTTTATTCCAACCCTGGTAAGAGGATGTAAGAGATGAGACTAATCTCTCTTTATACATCTCCCTTCCTCTTCCTGGACAATCAGCTCATAGTCTCCACTCTCGTATTTATTTCTGGATTGATTTTGAATCAGGAATTTATTGATTGTTTGTGTTTTGCTAAAAACTAATGTCCACCTCAGGTAGAAAGAGTGAGCAAATGACAAACTAATAACTCAAGTTTATGCTTCAGGTGTTCCCGCTCTCTATCTTGGTTTGTAAAACTTGAAGTATTTATGTGATGTTGACCTCTCCCCATTTGTTAACTAAGCATTGAGGTAGATTTGAAATATTGTTTTTCTAATGGAAACCCCTGCTTGGTGTGAATCTTATTTCTTACACTTTAATATTAGTTATCTTGCACTGCTGGATTCTAATGTCACGGCTCATGTTTCACTGTTACGTTATTAGATGCATTTCTGCTCATTTATTTCTTATTCCTCACACTTGTTTTTGTAATGTTCATGTTTTAATCTCACATGCACGTTGGTCTAATAAAGTGTGAGACATGTCTTTTTCATATTCCATGTAAATAGTGATTCTTTTTTTATCTGAACATACCTCTAGATGGCAATACAATTTCACAACAGGAGGTTATATTGTGAATCAGTAGGGAAAATTAACTGGGTGCCTTCATTTGAAATATTTACGTAGTGTATTCTCTTACCCGAATGGACCCAATGACAACTAGACCCGACCCATACCCTAGACCAGACTGGACCCAAGTGACAGAAAAAATTGTTTTATCAGCCAAGTTGCTCTTCTGGTTAACGAATAGTTCTATTTCTTTATATGATGGAAACAGCAGAGCTGTGGTCGGGTCCGCTCAGTTCTATCAGCTGTAGTTACATAAACCCAGGACTTGATGACAATCAAACAGGACCTGACCCAATGGAAAAGTTACAATTTTGGACCTGGACAATTTTCTGTAGCTTTCTTAAGATGAATGCACCAACTGTAAGTTGCTCTAGTTAAGAGCATCTGCTAAATGACTAAAATGTAAATGTTTTACATACAGATCGCATATTACTGTGTTGACTTATAAAATATTGATGCCACATGAATCATTTGTACAGTTCTTTATTAAAAATGTCATTTTTTTGGTACATTTGACTGTGTAAAACCTAGCAGTACTAATTTCTCTGCGAGTGAGAATGATATATTATCAGGACTCAGGATAAGACCCAGATGCAGACAGTTCGAATCACAGATGTTTATCACAAAACGGGGCAGGCAAACGACAGGTCTGGGGACGGTCAACACACTGGTAGGCTTGACAAGACGATCTGGCAATAGACAGAAAACACAGGTATAAATGCACAGGGGATATTGGGGAAAATGGGCGACACCTGGAGCGGGGTGGAGACAAGCATAAGAGGGGTGAAACAGATCAGGGTGTGACATGTATAGCATTTTGCAAAAAAACATTATTTGTCTCTGAAATGAAAGCATCAAGTGATAGATTTTAAACAAATACTGTCATTGAACACGCCAATGATTAGATAGTGAAAAAACGAATCTCTTCCATAAGTTCTTTAAACAAGAAAAGCTAATTTACCAACATTTCTGAAAATGGATACATTATCGAGTTTTGGAACTACCAAACATTAGGAACACCTTCCTAATATTCCTAATATTGAGTTGCACCCCCCCCCCCCCCCCTCGAACCACTAGCGGTTCGGGGGGGGGGGGGGGGGCAGTGCTCCTGTGTCAACAATTTTGGACCCCCTTGTGGCCCCCTTAATGTGGAGTATGAAATAATTTTTACATAACTAATTTTTGCTATCTTTCTTTTTTTACATCCGTTATTTGACAATGGCAACGATGATGATTATGAACATGGTCTTTTGCCTGTTAATGCCTGCTAATGCAGTGAAGAAAATGATATGACAACAATAACGTCTAATGTAACTGGCCCCTCTAACAGTACAACTGGCCCCAGCTTGGCGCCCCCAGTTGAAATGGTCTAGAACCGCCACTGCTCAGAACATCGTCATTTCGTCGGTTTATGGACTCAACAAGTTGTCCAACGCATTCCACACGAATGCTGGCCCATGTTGACTCCAATACTTCCCACAGTTGTGTCAAGTCGGCTGGATGTCCTTTGGGTGGTGGAACATTCTGAATACACAAGGGAAACTGTTGAGCGTGAAAAACCCAGCAGCGTTGCAGTTCTTGACACACCGCCAGGCACCTACTACCATACCCCGTTCAAAAGCACTCAAATATTTTGTCTTGCCCGTTCACCCTCTGAATGGCACAATCCATGTCTCAATTGTCACAAGGTTTAGAAATCCTTTTTTAACCTTTCTCCTCCCCTTCATCTACACTGATTGAAGTGGATTTAACAAGTGACACCAATAAGGGATCATAGCTTTCACCTGGATTCACCTGGTCAGTCTATTTCATGGAAAGAGCATGTTTTGTATCGTCAGTGCATACATTTGACTAAATGTGTAAAACAAATGTAATATATGCTTATTTTGGGGAATTAAAAACAAAAACGTGTGTTACAAATGGTTAAGGAAAGAAAATGTGCTACTGCTTGTGCTTTACATATTTTTAAAGATAAAATATGTTGGGGCTTTTTGGGGTTAACTTTAATGGAAACAGTAATGTACCCTAATATACTGTACTTATGTGTCAAACGCATTGGGCTATATAACATTCGGCCCTGATTAATGATTACACAATAATAGTCTATGTTAATAAAAGTATGTAGCTATTCCCGAACCAGAGCATTTATGTTCTCATTTTGCTGAAGGCAATTATCAACTGAATAGAGGGGAGCGCGTGTGATTGAGTCGGGTGGAGTTGCAATGCGCGACCACTTCAATCGCTCCACTACACCACTCGGCGAGAGACTGTCACAGACCAGAATGACCTCCCCTCGCGGCCAACCACAACAATTTGTATTCCCTTGATTATATGTTTTGGACATCATGAAAATAACGTCAATGTGTGCATAGAAAGAAAAGTGTTAAAGTTATCAAGAAAGAAGCGTTCTTCAGAGAAGAGTATTAGTAAAAAATCACATTTACCAAGGTAAGTGAATATTGGGGCACTTGTGTATTTTTATCCTATGCGATTTAACGATATTCATATATTATGTCTGGAAACATGTCAATTAAGTAAATGTCTCTTTTAATAAAATATGCAATGTGTTCCAATGTGTGCTGACTGAAATATTGTCAGTGTATTTATGGGATATTGATTGATTGTAATTTTAATGTTCAATGTACTGCTTCCTGAAATTGCAAACTGATGCAAATATTTATGGTGGCACACAGGATATGTCAGATGTTAATGTGAAAAGAAAGCACAAAGCTCAAGCTGTCAACCACAAGAGGAAACCGAGTCAGTTGTCTCTAGTTCTAAAGTAGAAATGTCAGTCTCCTCTGAGACTCATGTCTTTACTTCTCAGGTTCACTCTTATCTGTCTATTAAAAAGGGACATATACTCTCTCTTTCTGTATCTATCTTTGCTCCATATTTCTCTGGATTGACCTGTGCTCATCCCTTTTGTTGGTAGTTAAAATCTATTCTGAAATGTTTTGAATTTCCATTGTACGCAACCATCAAAATTCTCACCCACCCCCATAAGTATTCTCAAGTGACATTTGCTCTCACAGTAGATGAGATGATGCAGTCAGTCTAGTCCTTCAGCACTGAGATTAGTGAAGATGGGAATGCAATTTTCAGCTTGGGTTCACAATTGTCTTGATTGATAGTCATCTTGATAGATCTATGGGTATCTATATGTGTTGACTTAGCCTGGACCATTTGAAGATAATGTCCCTAGTTACTGGCCCAATACCCAATTTAATCTTTTTACCATCTGAATAAATGGTCTGAGAAAAGTTTTCCTGCTGATTAGAACAGCTCAAGGGGCACCCGAGGGGCACTTTATGTTTGCAGACAACCAGACCTGTATTTATCTGTGAGGTCACTTCCTTCTACCACACTGAACACAGAGAGGAGAACAACATGATACTGAGGGTGGTGACTTGGGTCTATAACTCTTTTAGGTAGCCTACTGTATTCAAATCAGTTTTCAGTGTGTGACGCACATGGCGAAATGTAAACTAATAGGTTAAAGTATCAAAGATTTTATTTGAACGTCAATACGCCTACAGTATGTGGCATTATTTATTTTAGAATTCAAGTCACTGAGACAGTTCTAGACTCTAGTCACTAATTCAGATCCTGTAGTCTTTCCCCATTTCCTACTATCCCACAAAGATGTGAACCGTACTTTGGCCAAAGCTTTGCCTTAGGTTTGGAGAATGTGTTAACTCCATAATGTTGGATGGACTGAGGGGCTGTTATCACCCTCTTTATTTTTGGTATGTATTGTATCGTCAGTGCATACATTTGACTAAATGTGTAAAACACATTGCTGATACCAAATCAACATTTAACTGTTTACATTATACCAGCAATTGAGAATATGATACTTTTGTACACTTGCGCAAATCCACCCATCAATGAAGATGCTTAGGTTGGAAGTGTATGATGATGCTGTACACTTCAGTATGCTCCCATTGTACACTTTTGCTTTGGTTGAATCAAATTATTTTATACCTTCATTTAACTAGGTAAGTCAGTTAAGTCAAATTCTTATTTTCAATGACAGCCTAGGAACAGCCTGTTCGGGGGTAGAACGACAGATTCGTACCTTGTCAGCTCGGGGGTTTGAACTTGCAACCTGTCAGTTACTAGCCCACCACTCTAACCACTAGGCTACCCTGCCGCTCCAAATATATTGATAATGGAAAGACCTTTCGATGGAACGAGCATCATAGAGAGCCTCATATATGACTTTTAGATGGAACGAGCGTCATAGAGAGCCTCATATATGACTTTTAGATGGAACGAGCGTCATAGAGAGCCTCATATATGACCTTTAGATGGAACGAGCGTCATAGAGAGCCTCATATATGACTTTTAGATGGAACGAGCGTCATAGAGAGCCTCATATATGACTTTTAGATGGAACGAGCGTCATAGAGAGCCTCATATATGACTTTTAGATGGAACGAGCGTCATAGAGAGCCTCATATATGACCTTTAGATGGAACGAGCGTCATAGAGAGCCTCATATATGACCTTTAGATGGAACGAGCATCATAGAGAGCCTCATATATGACTTTTAGATGGAACGAGCGTCATAGAGAGCCTCATATATGACCTTTAGATGGAACGAGCGTCATAGAGAGCCTCATATATGACCTTTAGATGGAACGAGCGTCATAGAGAGCCTCATATATGACTTTTAGATGGAACGAGCGTCATAGAGAGCCTCATATATGACTTTTAGATGGAACGAGCGTCATAGAGAGCCTCATATATGACCTTTAGATGGAACGAGCGTCATAGAGAGCCTCATATATGACTTTTAGATGGAACGAGCGTCATAGAGAGCCTCATATATGACTTTTAGATGGAACGAGCGTCATAGAGAGCCTCATATATGACCTTTAGATGGAACGAGCGTCATAGAGAGCCTCATATATGACTTTTAGATGGAACGAGCGTCATAGAGAGCCTCATATATGACCTTTAGATGGAACGAGCGTCATAGAGAGCCTCATATATGACTTTTAGATGGAACGAGCGTCATAGAGAGCCTCATATATGACCTTTAGATGGAACGAACGTCATAGAGAGCCTCATATATGACCTTTAGATGGAACGAGCGTCATAGAGAACCTCATATATGACTTTTAGATGGAACGAGCGTCATAGAGAGCCTCATATATGACCTTTAGATGGAACGAGCGTCATAGAGAGCCTCATATATGACTTTTAGATGGAACGAGCATCATAGAGAACCTCATATATGACCTTTAGATGGAACGAGCGTCATAGAGAACCTCATATACGGCGCCTACATATAACAATCCATTAACCATATCAGAAAATGACATGTAGAAAAATGCGCATTTTGGTTTTATTTTTTTATTTTAAGTGTTCATTATAACCTTACAATGCATTACTTCAGTTCATTAGTTATGGTACAACATACAGTGCATTCGGAAAGTATGCAGACCCCTTCCTCTTTTCCACATTTTATTATGTTACAGCCTTAATCTACAATGGAATAAATATATATTTTTTCTCATCAATCTACACGCAGTACCCCATAATGACAAAGTGAAAACAGTTTTTTTGATATTTGTGCAAATTTATTAAAAATAAGAATAGAAATACCTTATTTACATAAGTATTCAGACTCTTTGCTATGAAACTCAAAATTTTGCTCAGGTGCATCCTGTTTCCATTGATCATCCTTGAGATGTTTCACCAACTTAATTGATTGGACATGATTTGGAAAGGCACACACCTGTCGATATAAGGTCCCACAGTTGACAGTGCATGTCAGAGCAATTGTAAGGAATTCACTTGTAAGGAATTCAAAGGAATTGTACGTAGAGCTCCGAGACAGGATTGTTTCGAGGCACAGATCTGGGGAAGGGTACAAAAAATGTCTTCAGCATTGAGGGTCCCCAACAACACAGTGGCCTCCGTCATTCTTAAATGGAAGAAGTTTGGAAACACCAAGACTCTTCCTAGAGCTGGCCGCCCGTCAACACTGAGCAATCGGGGGAGAAGGGTCTTGGTCAGGGAGGTGACCAAGAACCCAATGGTCACTCTAACAGAGCTCCAAAGTTACTCTATGGAGATGGGAGAACCTTCCAGAAGGACAACCATCTCTGCAGCTCTCCACCAATCAGGCCTTTATGGTGGAGTGACCAGACCGAAGCCACTCCTCAGTAAAAGACACATGACAGCTCGCTTGGAGTTTGCCAAAAGGTACCTAAAGGCCTCTCGGACCATGAGAAACAAGATTCTCTGGTCTGATGAAACCAAGATTGAACTCTTTGGCATGAATGCCAAGCGTCACTTCTGGAGGAAACCATCATGCCGTGGGGATGTTTTTCAGAGGCAGGGACTGTGAGACTAGTCAGGAAGGAGGGAAAGATGAATGGAGCAAAGTACAGAGAGATCCTTGATGAAAACCTGCTCCAGAGCACTCAGGACCTCAGACTGGGGGCGAAGGTTCACCTTACAAAAGGACAACGACCCTAAGTACACAGCCAAGACAACACAGGAGTGGCTTTGGGACAAGTCTCTGAATGTCCTTGAGTGGCCCAGCCAGAGCCCGGACTTGAACCTGGTCGAACATCTCGAGAGACCTGAAAATAGCTGTGCAGCAACGCTCCCCATCTAACCTGACAGAGCTTGAGAGGATCTGCAGAGAAGAATGGGAGAAACTCCCCAAATACAGGTGTGCCAAGCTTATAGCGTCATACCCAAGAAGACTCGAGGCTGTAATTGGTGCCAAAGGTGCTTCAACATAGTACTGAGTAAAGGGTCTGAGTACTTATGTCAATGTGATATTTCAGTTTTTTTTAATTTTTATAAATGTACAATTTGCTTTGTCATTATGGGGTATTCTGTGTAGATTGATGAGGGAAAAAACAATTGAATCCATTATAGAACAAGTCACATAACAAAATGTGGAAAAAGTAACTGTATGCAGTCCTACATCTGTGATCTGTTGGTATTATAATCCATTTCCTATACCCTGGTTCCACTAGCACCAGCAGTGGAGGGAGGGTCTTACACAATGGCACATCAGTAGCTTAGCAACAAGAGCCCTCACCACACTCCTCATGTCCTTACATTACGTTACCTGTGTATGAATATTTGACAGAGTACAGATTTTATTCTCTCATATGACACATGAAGGACCCCTGTAGATCAAATATTCTGCATGCGACCCTGACCTTTGTTTTTCATGCAGCTGAATTGATTCATTCAACTCTCTGGATACTGCACATGGATCAAATATGTGTTTAATGTTCTATTGAATATGGAATATGAGAATTTATGATAGGTCTCAAATTCTCTGTCATTAACCGCCCTGCATTAAACATCCTCCTGTTTTTGTGCGTCTCTCCATCTTATTTTGAACCTATGAGTCTCTACAGAATGCTCCATGCTACAGTAATGTCATTCATAGTGCTGTTTCTCTGTGCTGTGTGTGTTCCTAGGCTGTGGGAGGGCTGACACTCCTGCGAGCATGGCCTACACGCTTGGCACGGTGCCTGACTCTGGGCCAACCATGGGTCCCCAGAACTGCGTCACTAGGGTGGAGCTGTCCGTGTGCTGTGGCAACCTGCTGGACAGAGACGTGGCCTCCAAGTCTGACCCCTTCTTAGTGCTCTTCCATGAGGTGGACAGCAACTGGGTTGAGGTGAGGAGGGGGGAGGAGGGTTGGGCATGTCTGGGAAAGGTTGAGGGGATCAATTATAAAGGAAGAGAAAAGGAGAAATGACTGTTGGAAAAGTGGAAGGAATGAAGGATTGTAGGGGTTGAATAAAGTGGTGAAGTAAACCACTTGAGAGGGTGAAATAATCATTAACAAATATCCTCTGACTGTTGATTGCTCTCAATGTTTTTTTGAATGATACTCGCCAAGTTCGCAATAACACACAGTGTTATCAATATACAATGAAGAAACATCAATCCAGAGCCGTCTTTGAAGTGTCTTGAGGAGTGTGGATCTGTGTGTGCTCCGGGTGCCCTCTCATTGCCAGGGAAAGACATGCCTGCCTGCCTGCCTGGGTACTGTTGTGTTGAAGCAGGCTAAGTGTGATCGCTGCAGGCTTGGGCTGTCGGTCAACAGGGCAGGCTCCAACATGAAACCAGCAAAGCGGTTGCTGCAGTTACCATGGAAATTTGGACGGAAACAAAGGAGTCATGATGTTCTTGATGCGTGGAAAGAGTAATGAGGAATGGAACTTACAGGCAAACAGGGAAGGGACATGGAATATACCCAGTGGGTTTTGAAAACGGGTAGCCTATATGTAAAAAGTACCTCGGAGGATGTCTGCTATTCCAGAGGTGTAACATTTAATCTCTTTAAACTCACTGAGCATGTAGTCATCCTGACAATGGTTTCTCTTTGGATCATGATGAAAGCTACAGCACATGAAACACACAACTATACACAAACATTCCAAAGCTATATGAAACAAAAACGCAGAGAAGAAATAGAGGAGTGAATGGTTTTTAAAGGGAAGGGCTTTTCTTCCTGTCTGTCTCGGCGTGAGAGAAGGGTTCATTCTGGGTGGAGGAGCCATCTGTGCTGTAGGGGTAAAGAGGGAAGTGTGATAGCACAGAAAGGGGAGGGAGGTAACAGTCAGAGAAGATGCTGGGAGAGACACAGAGGCGAGGGGTTCCAGTCAAACAGACAGAGCAGCGTTGGAATGTACAGTTTGCGCCAGTCTAGCCTCAGAGATAAGAGCACAATGGGGTCGAGGACTATGTGAATATTCTATCAGTGAGTCACACATACACTGTGTTAGTCACCACCAGCTAGTTTTATCTTTCACATGAATAAGGCCTTTTCAACCTTACACACCCCCACATGTCCACCTCCAATCCAGTGGAGGCTGCTGAGGGGAGGGCGGCTCATAATAATGACTGAAACGGAGTGAATGGAATGGCGTTAAACACATGGAAACCATGTGTTTGATGTATTTGACACCATTCCACTTATTCCGCTCCAGTCATTACAACAAGCCCGTCCTCCCGAATTGAGGTGCCACCAGCCTCCTGTGCTCCACTCTGTATACTCGGTGTTGGCACGTTTGTGTGTGTGAATACAGTACCTGTTTGACAAAACCATATTCCTGTGTATCATTTTCAGATTGGTCGAACAGAGACTGCGGTAAATAACCTGAATCCAGTGTTTGGGGTGAAATTTAAGGTGGACTACCATTTTGAGGAGGTCCAGAAGCTCAAGTTTGCCCTGTTTGATGAGGACAAGTGCAGCAGCCAGTTGTATGAGCATGACTTCCTGGGAGAGTACATCTGTACACTGGGGGTGGTATGCTACCTGTCACACTGTTCTTAGAGTCTGTCTGTGACCCCTTTCTGCATCTGTTTATCACCTGTTTGTTATGTTTATTTGCAGTTGGGCATTTTCACCCCTCACTCACTTCTCTCTCTGGTCTGTTACCTTTAGATTGTGTCCAATAAGAAACTTCACCGGTCACTGACCTTGGCCAATGGCAAGCCAGCTGGGAAAGGAACCATCACAGTGAGAACATCATGCTTGCACAACTCATACCCACAGAGCGATCCAAGAAATAAAGACATGTCCACACACACGCACTCACACATACACACACACGTTCTGTAACATGGTACAGTTTTACACTGGATACAATACAGTAACGGGTTCTCTTGTGTACAGATAACTGCGTTGGAGCTGTCAGACAATAGAGTAATCACACTGACCTTGTATGGGAGAAAGCTTGACAAGAAGGTAAGAGTCACTGCCCATGTAGTACCATATTATCATCACTGTTAAGAAGTTATTACGTAATATTTGGAACAACAATATGATTTTGTCAATAAAGACAATGCTCATGAAACAACAACAATGCCCTCTCCAAGTCTTCACCGTGGTATGCCGGCAGCTATGTGGGCCATTGTCGAACAAGATTGCTTTGTTTTGCAGGATTTCTTTGGTAAATCAGACCCTTACCTAGAGTTCCACAAACAAGGAGATGATGGGAAATGGATGTTGGTCCACAGGACAGAGGTGAGTTGGCTCGGGGGTGGCTTTTTAGACTATTTCAATGTCAACACTGCAGAACTAAGTGTATTATATCACTAAACAAGGTGTATTACCACCTGGTAATACATTAACTGGATTGACCTAGCATCTGAGTTCTGTATTCCACATGACATGGAAGAAGTTGTATCTCTGTAGCAGTTTTTGTGCTGCAGGTGATAAAGAACACTCTGGACCCGGTGTGGAAGCCCTTCACAGTACCACTCATCTCCCTCTGTGATGGGGACGTAGACAGGAGCATCAAGGTAAGTGAGGTTTACCAACATGTGCATTCATCTGAGGACGACGGCATGAAAATGTTAGCGAGGGAATCCCCTTTTAGATATGTAAAAAGCCAAATACATTTGAAGTGATTTCTTGTGGTATTACGGAATGTTCTGATCTTTTTGTCCTTCCTGTGTGTTGTCTCATATTACAGGTACTGTGCTATGATTACGACAACGACGGAAGTCATGACTTCATTGGAGAGTTTCAGACCACTGTCACCAAGATGAGTGAAGCCCAGAATTCACTGGAGGTGAGGGATGGATTTTAGATCTGTTCCTGTTTATCTATGAGAGTTTGTTCTATATGGGTTAGTCATGCTTTGATGTGGATCTAAGACCATTTTCACATTGTCTCCAATCTCAAAGCACTCCTCACTGTGAGTGAATGACTCACTTAAGACACTACAGTCTCAATGCATCTAACACAGCTCACCATTTCTGAATGGAGGATGCCCGTTCATTTGGATATTTACAAGTGTTTATTTACTAACACCAATTCAATCTACTGCCTGTTTTAACCTCACTAAGAGATGTTGGGTAACACTTTATTTTACAGCTTGGTAACACCTGGTGAGAGAAGTAGGAAGTTACATTTTACTTCAGTTTTTGGCTGTCAACTTCTTCCTGAAAACCTTGTGTCATTTGCTAATGGCAGAAATCCAAATAGAGCTGGTGTGAGAATGAGTGTAAATTGTGTGGGTGTGCAGATGGGTCTTAGTTGTAATTTTTCACTTAGTGTTCCTTTCCGCCAGGTCGAATTTGAATGCATTAATCCGAAAAAACAGAAGAAGAAAAAGAGCTACAAAAACTCTGGAATCATCATTCTGAAGTCATGCAAGGTGAACCAAAACACGCAAAGACTCACAGATATACACTATGCCTCTTAATTAGTCAACCCATTATGGAAATCACAAAAAGCCATATTAAGTCTAAAAGGAAACAGCTTTAAATGTAATATGAATCCACATTAAAGCGTTATGCACACAGCTAATGACTTTCCTTCATAATAGTATTTTTTATTAAAAACCAAAATGCCTGTAATGTGGCTTTGCTTCAGGCAGGGATTAAAGTAATGGCTCCAAATCCCTATTAAATTAATGTATTAATATCAGCACAAAACACCTGTCAGTCTCACACAGTCCACCACGGTTCTGCCTGCAGTAATCACCTTTGTTCAGGCAGCCAATTACTGAATATGGAGATGACTCAGTCCTATCAAAGTGTCACTGCCGCGCCTCCTCCAATTATTTATCCATAGGAAAAAACAATTTGAACTTGCTTGAGTATGGAAAAGTATGAGCAGAGTTTGAATAATGTTTGAATAATGTGTCCTCAGGTTGAAAGGGACTATACCTTCCTGGACTATATTTTAGGTGGATGCCAGATCATGTTCACTGTGAGTATGAGGTCATCACTCAACTCAGTGTGTCTCCCACTCTACCTGTAAACTCTGACCCTTTACTCCTACTCTCAACCGTCTCTGCCACCCACCTACAGTAACTCAGACATCCACCTACCCCTGGCAATGAACTCCAACATGTAAAATTACACATAACTCAGGATGGAACACAAACACACTGTGCACACACACACACGTACTGTATGTTCGCACACATACTAACAAATACATTTTGAAATACACTACCATTCAAACGTTTGGGGTCACTTAGAAATGTCCTTTTTTTTTAAAAGAAAGGGACATTTTTTGTCCATTAAAATAACATCAAATTGATCAGAAATACAGTGTAATCATTATTCATGTTGTAAATGACTATTGTAGCTGGAAATGGCAGATTTTTTATGGAATATCTACATAGACGTACAGAGGCCCATTATCAGCAACCATCACTCCTGTGTTCCAATGGCACGTTGTGTTAGCTAATCCAAGTTTATCATTTTAAAAGGCTAATTGATCATTAGAAAAACCTTTTGCAATTATGTTAGCACAGCTGAAAACTGTTGTTCTGATTAAAGAAGCAATAAAACTGTCTGTCTTTAGACTAGTTGAGTATCTGGAGCATCAGCATTTGTGGGTTCGATTACAGGCTCAAAATGGCCAGAAACGAAGAACCTTCTTCTTAAACTCGTTAGTCTATTCTTGTTCTGAGAAATGAAGGCTATTCCATGTGAGAAATTGCCAAGATACTGAAGATCTCGTACAACGCTGTGTACTACTCCCTTCACAGAACAGCGCAAACTGGCTCTAACCAGAATAGAAAGAGGAGTGGGAGGCCCCGGTGCACAACTGAGCAAGAGGACAAGTACATTAGAGTGTCTAGTTTGAAAAACAGACGCCTCACAAGTCCTCAACTGGCAGCTTCATTAAATAGTACCCGCAAAACACCAGTTTCAACGTCAACAGTGAAGAGGCGACTCCGGGATGCTGGCCTTCTAGGCAGAGTTCCTCTGTCCAGTGTCTGTGTTTTTTTGCCCTTCTTTTATTTTTATTGGCCAGTCTGAGATATGGCTTTTTCTTTGCAACTCTGCCTAGAAGGCCAGCATCCCGGAGTCACCTATTCACTGTTGACATTGAGGTGCATGGTTGCTACTCAGATCTCCTCCAGCTCCTACCAAACCTGTGGCTGACAACTGGACAGCTTCCCTTGTTCAATAGATGGACAGAAAGATAATGAGGGAGGGAGGGAGGGAGGGATAGATCTAACATTAATAATATTTACACTGTATTTCTCATCAATTTGATGTTATTTTAATGTACAAAAAATTTAATTTTCTTTAAAAATCAAGGACATTTCTAACTAATCCCCAAAACTTTTGAACGGTGGTGTATATTTTAATGTAACGTTTATTTTTTTATTTGAACATAAACCACTTGCATATGCTACTTCATTCATTAAATGCATCTTACAGTACTGTACATCTTTGGAAACATGGTAGGTTCAGAATTCTCTGTAGAAGGATAAAATCATCATTGGTCTATTTTTGGCTCAGGCTGATGGGAGAAACATTGTGCGTCCCTGGTGATGTCACACCTTTGTGTCAGTGCTCCGTTATTGGCCAGCCAGGGTATTTATCTCCAATGGTGCTGAAACACTTTACACCTCCACCACTTACGTATCCGTGCTACCGTGAAATACTCAGAGGAACTGTGCCCTTTACTCTGCAAAAATCTGTGTTTTATCTATGTTCTCAGCACCCAGGGTTTAGAAACGTGTAAAAACAACTGATTTTTTTTATAAGCAAATATAACATTTGTGTTTCCATAGTTACTGTGTTTTGTGCCAAAGCAGACTGTCTTTGCAGGAATGAAAGAGAGGGAGAGACAGAAAACAGTATAGGGGTATTACTGGAAAGACACAACTTGATGGTTTGGCTTTAGGTGGCTACATCTTATAGGTCACCCTTGAGAGACCAATGGAATTTGTGTTTGTACTGTATCCATAAGATTTTGTCTTTTAGTTGACATTTTCTAAAACCTAGGAAATGTGCAATGATTCCTGACAGTTTTATTAAATGTATCTGATTTTAAAAGAGGAGATACTCCTATTTCTACTTGGTCAAATTATGTATATCCTTATTTTTTTTAAACGTGTTCAAACCCCCAGTAAGATTATAACACCATTACCTTAATCCACTATGATAATTCAAATATTTAAATAGTTCACCCATGTGTGCTTCATGGATATTATACCTGCTTGTTATAATTCAGCTCGAGATTGGTGTTTGGGAAGGAATGTGAATCTAAATCCTCAACTGTGCTTGCTGCAGTTCTCTTAAACTCTTTTTCTTTTGTGAGAGACCCAGGGCTCTCTCTCTGTTCCACAGAATTCAGTTATACTTAATGCTAATCTGTTAGAGGGGAAATCTTCTCTACAGAGATGCAGATGAGGAGCACTGCTTATATTGAAGAAAACAGTATTTGTGGTAGTTGCAGGAAAAACCTTCTTGACTATAGAGCAAAATATTTATAACATTGTAATAAAAGCAGCATTAGAACAATGGTCAAACCAGCCTAAAGGTCAGGCCTGCGGTGGGGAGCAGTCCTCAGTAGAACAGTGTTCATCTATAAGGTCATCTGATTGTACATTAGCTTGTTACTTCACCACCGGCTCTTTCGGAAGCACTACACTTTTAGAAGAAAAGGGTTCCAAAAGGGTTCTTCGGCTGTCCCCATAGGAGAACCCTTTTAGGTTCTGGATAGCATCTTTTTTTCTAAGAGTGTAACAAAGGGTTAGAGATATGTTTAAGAAACAGTGTGGTACTTCATCTGTACTAAGGGAGTTAAAGCTGAAGATGTGAGTCAGTTGCCTGATCAGCACACTCATCATCTTACCTAGAGCTTGATTGAGACGCATGGGGTCGGGCATAAGACGTGGCACCCTAATTCTGTCCAATCTTATCTATCTATCTATCTATCTATCTATCTATCTATCTATCTATCTATCTATCTATCTATCTATCTATCTATCTATCTATCTATCTATCTATCTATCTATCTATCTATCTATCTATCTATCTATCTATCTATCTATCTATCTATCTATCTATCTATCTATCTATCTATCTATCTATCTATCTATCTATCTATCTATCTATCTATCTATCTATCTATCTATCTATCTATCTATCTATCTATCTATACCTCCCTCATTATCTTTCTGTCCATCTATTGAACAAGGGAAGCTGTCCAGTTGTCAGCCACAGGTTTGGTAGGAGCTGGAAGAGATGTGGATTACAGTTTTTCTCCATTGGTTTGGCTCATTTCTTGAAACAGAAATTACATTCTCAAAACTCTAAGATCATTTGGCAAAACAGTCTTACAGTTCAGCACAACACTATAGCTCACTTGCAAAAGCTCATGTCTCTCCTAAAACTGTTCACTCATGCTTCAAAACTAAATTCCTTTCCCATATAAAGAGTCAGTGCCACGAAAATGGCAAAGATCCTTCTCAATTGCTTTGGCTCATTTCTTGAAACAGACCGGAAGTTCTCAACACTCTTGGTGCTTTAACCAAAACTAAATTTCCTTCTCATTTAAACAGTCAGTGCCCCCAAAATGCAGCGGGCCACGGTGGAAATTCACATTGTCCCATACAATGACATATTGTGGTAGGTGAGGCCCTACGAGACCTCTCTCATTTTCAGGGATCAAATCAAAATGAAGGCGGTCCAAGAAGATGAGGAGCTTCTGTGTATTGTATGGGCCAAGACTGGGGATGTGAGTGGCCACACCATTCTCAGATATGGCAGCACACATAGTTATATTGCCCCCTCGCTGGCCTGGGACATCCGCCGTGGCCCGGTGGCCAATAATATTACGGCCACGTCTTCGGCCCTTGGCCAGGTTGAAGCCAGCTTCATCCACAAACACGAGGATGTGATGGGTCTCGTTTCCTTCCAATGCCATTATTCTCTACAATAGCGTAAAAAAAGAAAACATCAAATCAGTCATACAGAAGAGTCATACACTACAGTTACAGACAATTACATAGGAATGTTCTATGTTCTCCACAAGTTCAATATACTACTGGCCACTACTCCAGTGGTTCCAAACCTGGGGTACATGTACCCATATGCAGAGGTACTACAGTGGGTATTTGACAGAAAGGGGAGGGGGGAAATCATCAATGACCAGACTTACTGAAATGTTACAGTAAAACCCACAGTATTAGATAGATTTACATGGGAGGCACTAATTGCAGCTCTTTGACCCCTTTTCTTATTGTATGTTATATTCTTCAAAATAAGGATTATAATGATAATTGCATCATACAGTAAGCTGCAGTTTTTAGGCGAAATGTTGAAGTCAGATAAATCAAATACTTCCATACCTGGATTACCTGGATACACAAATCAGGTAAAGTGGGTACTGAAGCCAAAAAAGTTTGGGAACCACTGCTAAATTGTAAAAAGGTTATAATGATGGACAACCAGTAACTGACTTACATGTACATACTGGTACCACAGCTCTTTCACTCTATCAGAGTTCCTCTCAAATGGTACCCTGTAAATTTGCTTCATTGTCATCTGATGCTTCTTCAATATCCGGTCTATTGTGGAGTTGCTTATAGAGTTGACATTTTGGAATATGGCATTGTCTTGTAGGATTGCAGCACGGATCTGTCTCAATGTGATGGCATTATTTGCCATCACCATGTTACAGATCTCTTGTTCTTGTTGTTCATTGAGAAGTTTTCCTCTGCCACCCGTGCAAGGTTGTCGTCCAATCCTAGATATAGAAGTCAAAGGACAACACTCCATTCGTAATGTATACCTTATGTATTCCTTACAGAATGAGTTACCTATGTAATTGTATTGTTGTTTTACTTACAGTAACTTTACCACAATTCTAATGCATCACTGCACAGTGACTGGAATACTACTGTAAACTGTATCATCAATACTGTAGAAAATAAACTGTTCCATAGTTTATTTTCTCCAATGTTTTTCTTGTCATTTTTAGTATCATAACATCCCATTGAGGTAAGATATTACTGTAGGCCTATCACACACACACACACACACACACACATACACACACACACGCACACACGCTCGCACGCACGCACGCACGCACGCACGCACGCACACACACACTAAATGAATAGGTAAATGTGTAAATAAATATATTTCTTGCTCTATGCACAGTGTCCTGTCCTATACAACATATAATTCCATAATTGACTGACTACATACCTGTTTTCCCTGCGAAAGGTTTGGATGATGGAGGAGACTGTTGAGCGAGGCACATTAGGCTGCACTCGGCGACCTGCCTCCGCCATTGTGAGGCCATGGTTGATGACATGGTCTATAATTGTGGCCCGAATTTCATCCGGGACAGCATGGTGTCTTCGTGCTCCTCGGCCTCTTCCCCCTATTCCACCACCACGCACCCTTACTCCTCCTCCTCCTCCTCTTCTTCTTCCTCTCCCTCTTCCTCGAGCAGGCAGTTGCCCATGTTCATTTACTTGGCCAGGTGCCTCCATGTTCAGAAATTGTACTGGTCCTGCATGGTCAAGCTCTTTACATACATGTTTGGCAGCATTCACAGTCATGGACAGCACCTGTCAGGTAACTAAACATACTGTTTGATTGGTCATCTGAGATGTGTGAAACTCCTCCTTCGTTAGTCAAGTTCTAGTTTCACCTGACTGTCAATTGCTGTAATAAATGTATCAAATGTTCCAAGGGATTCATATATGGTATTCATGGTATTATGTTCTTGACTAATTTTGACAATTGAACAGACTATTGTGCATGTGATGACTTATACAATGAAATGACGCTGACACGTTTTGGAGCGAACAACCATTAGACTGAGAATCAACAATCAATTTAGATCGATAAGATCTATTCACTTGGAAATTGTGCTAAATGTAGGCTACATGTACTTAATCATTTGCAAAGATGTACTGAGACATTGAGACATGTACTTAGACATTTGCAATTTGATGAAATGAATGAGAAATTCAATTCTGTTGTGAACAATTGCCTAGTGGTTTGGAGGTTTGTCCATGTAGTTTTGAGAATGTAATTTCTGTTTCAAGAAATGAGCCAAACCAATGGAGAAAAACTGTAAAGGGGGTTAAAGGCAGTGGGTTAAAGGCAGTAGCATGGACTGCATGAGGATGTGGGCTTGTTTGTACAGCAGGGGAAAAAAGTATTTGATCCCCTGCTGATTTTGTACGTTTGCCCACTTACAAAGAAATGACCAGTCTATAATTTTAATAGTAGGTTTATTTGAACAGTGAGAGACAGAATAACAACAAAAAAATCCAGAAAAACGCATGGCAAAAATGTTATAAAATGATTTGCATTTTAATGAGGGAAATAAGTATTTGACCCCTCTGCAAAACATGACTTAGTACTTGGTGGCAAAACCCTTGTTGGCAATCACAGAGGTCAGACGTTTCTTGTAGTTGGCCACCAGGTCTGCACACATCTCAGGAGGGATTTTGTCCCACTCCTCTTTGCAGATCTTCTCCAAGTCATTAAGGTTTCGAGGCTGACGTTTGGCAACTCGAACCTTCAGCTCCCTCCACAGATTTTCTATGGGATTAAGGCCTGGAGACTGGCTAGGCCACTCCAGGACCTTAATGTGCTTCTTCTTGAGCCACTCCTTTGTTGCCTTGGCCGTGTGTTTTGGGTCATTGTCATGCTGGAATACCCATCCACGACCCATCTTCAATGCCCTGGCTGAGGGAAGGAGGTTCTCACCCAAGATTTGACGGTACATGGCCCCGTCCATCGTCCCTTTGATGCGATGAAGTTGTCCTGTCCCCTTAGCAGAAAAACACCCCCAAAGCATAATGTTTCCACCTCCATGTTTGACGGTGGAGATGGTGTTCTTGGGGTCATAGGCAGCATTCCTCCTCCTCCAGACACGGCGAGTTGAGTTGATGTCAAATAGCACCATTTTGGTCTCATCTGACCACAACACTTTTACCAGTTGTCCTCTGAGTCATTCAGATGTTCATTGGCAAACTTCAGACGGGCATGTATATGTATTCTTGAGCAGGGGACCTTGCGGGCGCTGCAGGATTTCAGTCCTTCACGGCGTAGTGTGTTACCAATTGTTTTCTTGGTGACTATGGTCCCAGCTGCCTTGAGGTCATTGACAAGATCCTCCCATGTAGTTCTGGGCTGATTCCTCACCGTTCTCATGATCATTGCAACTTCACGAGGTGAGATCTTGCATGGAGCCCCAGGCCGAGGGTTATTGACAGTTCTTTTGTGTTTCTTCCATTTGCGAATAATCGCACCAAATGTTGTCACCTTCTCACCAAGCTGCTTGGCGATGGTCTTGTAGCCCATTCCAGTCTTGTGTAGGTCTACAATCTTGTCCCTGACATCCTTGGAGAGCTCTTTGGTCTTGGCCATGGTGGAGAGTTTGGAATCTGATTGATTGCTTCTGTGGACAGGTGTCTTTTTTACAGGTAACAAGCTGCGGTTAGGAGCACTCCCTTTAAGAGTGTGCTCCTAATCTCAGCTCGTTACCTGTATAAAAGACCCCTGGGAGCCAGAAATCTTTCTGATTGCAAATCAATTTATAACATTTCTGACATGCGTTTTTCTGAATATTTTTGTTGTTATTCTGTCTCTCACTGTTCAAATAAACCTACCATTAAAATTATAGACTGATCATTTCTTTGTCAGTGGGCAAACGTACAAAATCAGCAGGGGATCAAATACTTTTTTCCCCCACTGTAGGTGAACGCTTGTACTCGCCGCTTCAGGGAGGGCTTGTCAGTTGTAATCTTTGAGCAAATTAGCATGTTTATATTGTAACCTTCTGAATGAAGTCACTTTTCCTGAGGACAGGATCCTGAAATAAGGCCGAAATCTATTTATACGCTCCACATCTGTTCATATTTTGAACCGATTTATAGACTTTGTTTGTGTTTGTAAGCATGTCTGTCTCCTTTCTTGCTATTCCTGTAGGTTGGCATTGACTTCACAGCATCTAATGGGAACCCCCGGGAGCCCTCCTCTCTTCACTACATCAATCCTCTGGGCAGCAACGAGTACCTGTCAGCCATCCTGGCTGTGGGCCAGATCATCCAGGACTATGACACGTGAGTCCCGTTATAGTAAACACTACTGACAGGACTCATTATGACCATATCACAGATACATACAGTATAATATTTTTCATAATACATCAGTCTTAAGTTACGAAAAGGTCCCTTCAACTCTTCTAATTCTGTGTCTACTCAGTCATATTCTTTATGTCACTTCAAAGTATCAGATTGTGTGGGTAGGTTTAATTGTTTATGACAAAGTACCAACCCAAGTGTATTGCAACATTCCATGATGCAAAATTGTATATTGAATTTTGATGAAGTAGCTCAACACTGCCAATCTGTTGCAATACTTCCTCAGTGACAAAATGTTTCCTGCTCTGGGATTTGGGGCTCAACTCCCTCCAGACTGGAAGGTAAGTGTATGTACTGTCTGTATGCGAGTGTGTGTTTTCACAGCACACTACATATGATAGAAGTAGAGCCAAAGGAGTGTTAAAGAGAAGAGGGCGACTGGAAGAGAACGCTATCACGGAGATAAAGAGTATGTATAATACATGCATAATCCAATGATTATACAACTGTTGTCCCATCTGGGTTGCCATGGCACTGCACTGATGTAAAGGACAAAGGGAAGAGGAGGATGAGCAACAGAAATAGACAGAATATTTAGCCTTGCTTTCAGATACTGTAAGGGAAGCATTTAGGGAGGTTTAACCCATCTGTGGTCTGAGAGGACTAGAGGAAGGAGAGAGCAAGAGGTTGAAAGAATGGGAATGAAAGGCCACTGCAAGGATGGGAATGAAAGAGCACTGCAGGGATGGGAATGAAAGGGCACTGCAGGGATGGGAATGAAAGGGCACTGCAGGGATGGGAATGTATGTAATGGAATTGGCATGAAGGAAAGCTAAATAGAATAGATAAAGTGACAGAAAAAGGGATGGGGGAGGGGATAATTATACAATTTGATCACATACACAATTCACTACTTTTCCCAAGGGGATAATTATATAATTTGATCACATACACAATTCACTACTTTTCCCACCAGTTACAATTAAACAATGCAAATTCAGATTTCTACTGCACCCGCATTCCTCTACTGTCTCTCTCACAGCCATTGGACATTCTCAATTTTCCATTTCTGCACCTGAGCCTTGTTTCTTTGTCTCTTGAACCTGCAGGTGTCTCATGAATTTGCCATCAACTTTGACCCGACCAATCCATTCTGCCAAGGTGAGCAACTACTATGTTATCTGTAACTCCTATTTAAAACCTTACTACAGGCTGTACTTACCAGAGTTGGTTTCTTGCTTTTTCAATGGAGTTGGACTTCTGTCTAATGTATTAGAGAAGTACCATACTAAAACCCTCTGTGTAGAGTCTGAGTTTGCTGTCAAGCATTTTCCATGACATGGTTTCCATGTGGGTTTCCTGTGGTCAGGTGTGGAGGGGATTGCCCAGGCCTACTCTGCCTGCCTGCCTCACATCCGCTTCTACGGCCCAACCAACTTCTCCCCCATCATCACCCATGTGGCCCGCTTCGCCACCCAGGCCCTGCAACAGGAGACTGCTGCGGTGAGTGCTCGTTAGCACTATTAGGACCACTACTTTCATTGTTTATCCATTTTCATTCTATTGAATGTATCATTTTGCTGTTTAACATTACCAGTTCTCAATGACATGTAAATCCCCCCACATTACCAATACTTATTGACTTTAGAGGCGGATGCACTTTGTAGTAAACACGAGCACTGTTCCACTGCCTGTGGCCAGTTATGGTAGCACACAGGCTGACCATGTGACAGGTTTCCAACTGTAACCCAGAGCTCCTGAAGTCACAGAACCGTTCAACATTCACACGGTTGGAAAGGTATTACCACTGAGTCCTTACATGACATCTTCTTGATCCGGGGTAGAGGTTTTTTTAGAAAGATTACATTTCCATGGAAAACATACCCTCACCACAGCTGAAGTAACTCAAAAGCCATATCTAACAATATGGAAAATAGCTGGAGTATTTACTACATAATCTACTCTACACGCACCCTATTCAAACACTTTCCACTCATCCCTGTTTTTACAACAGTAGTGCTCTGTACTCTACCGCTCATGCATAATGAGACATTACAGACTCCAGCTTATTGGTGGAGTCATCACAGTTACAATGAACAGAATTCAGCCCGTTGGACAGCTTTCCCTTTAAGAACAATTCTTTCCTGTGTCTCTCAGACAGGTCTGTTCCCATCAGAGCTGCTCAGCATGCTGTAATCAGAAAATAATGAGTCCCCTTACTGCTTTTCTCATGGGCCTATCAGCAAGCTGTGTATATGTGTGTGTGTGTGTGTTTTTTTGACTCAGGGTATGTAAGATGGAGAGTTGGATCCAGCACTAACAGAGATCCTAATTGCTGTGTGAGAAAACTTTGCTTCTAGTTGTCAGTTCAAAGTCTGCAGAGGCATTTTGAACAGCGCTCGCAATTTCTCTCTGCTCTTATTACCAGCCCAGAGGAGAGAACAGTAGCCAATAAAGTCCCCTTTCAATTATATAGATGTAGGATGTTATTTTGATCCTCCTGTTGCAGGTGAACTTTCCTGCAATGCAGGCAATTAAAAACTTGTAGTGTATTTAAAGTTTAAAAAGGCTTCTGAAGTTTGTAATTTCCACTTTGAAATTTCAGACTTAATTTTCGAAAAATGGATCAACCCCTACAAAAATGGCCATTAATTATAAACCACATAATAATTCACATTTCCTGTTGCTGCAGGATTATTTTCCTGCTGTAGCAAACCAGCTCAAATTAAGATCCTACATCTGTAGTTATTTATAGATGGTGATTCAGTGAACAAATCTTCCCTCTTTTCACCTGTTGTTTATTGGTTTTAATGACTAATGAGGCGTAGCCTAGAGGTCTACTCTTTTCTCTTTGCAGTCCAACAGAATGGTCTCTCTCTCTGTCTCTGCTCTGTGACGGGAGAGGGATCTGACTCTTGACAGAGATGCAGCACTGGAGAATGTGACCGCAAAGATGTGACAGCAACTCTACACTTTCAGAAAAAAAAGGTGCTATCTAGAACCAAAAAGCGTTTTTGGGCTGTCCCGATAGGAGAACCATTTGAGGAACCCCTTTTGGTTCCAGGTATTACCCATTTGGACGTAGAACTCTTTCCACAGAGCATTCTACATGGAACCCAAAATAATTCTACCTGGAACCAAAAAGGGTTATCCTATGAGGACAGCCGCAGAACCATTTTGGAACCCTTTTTTCTAAGTAGTGTGAACAGCCTAGAATGAGACAGTTAACAAGTATTTTCCTCCAGGGAAGGAAGAAGCTGAAAAATGAGCTCCTACAAATATTGAAATTTACATGGTTTTTAGAGTGAAGTACATCGGAAAAAAGCTAAAGAAAACTGCAAGACTGAATAGGAGAAAAAACAAGCAACAAACAAAGAAGATAGGCTTTTGAAAAATAACTATTTTTCATAAAATTGTAGTTATCTTAGCAAGCTGAATTGTTTACCAGTTGCTAAGCAGTTGCTAGGGACTCTTTTGGAAGAAGCTAGCTAGCTAACGAAGAACAACAAAGAATATCTAGTTAACAGAAGAAAAGAAAGAGAAAATCAGGACAGAAGAAAGGATATCAAAGTGAAACAGTTCTCTAAAGACACAAGAGACAATAATACAAGAAACAACACTTCTGTAGCTTGTCAACTATGTGTCTGTCTATCCCTGTTCTCTCCCCTCTGCACAGGCCATACAAACGCTTCACACCGCGTGGCCGCTGCCACTCTAACCTGGTGGTCCCAGCGCGCATGACCCACGTGGAGTTCCAGGTCTCCGGCAGCCTCTGGAACTGCCGGTCTGCAGCCAACAAGGCTGAGTTCATCTCAGCCTATGCTACCCTCCAGTCCCTAGACTTCCTGGCGCTGACGGAAACATGGATTACCACAGATAACACTGCTACTCCTACTGCTCTCTCTTCGTCTGCCCACGTGTTCTCGCATACCCCTAGAGCATCGAGCCAGCGGGGTGGTGGCACTGGAATCCTCATCTCTCCCAAGTGGACATTCTCTCTTTCTCCCCTGACCCATCTGTCTATCTCCTCATTTGAATTCCATGCTGTCACAGTTACCAGCCCTTTCAAGCTTAACATCCTTATCATTTATCGCCCTCCAGGTTCCCTTGGAGAGTTCATCAATGAGCTTGACGCCTTGATAAGTTCCTTTCCTGAGGATGGCTCACCTCTCACAGTTCTGGGTGACTTTAACCTCCCCACGTCTACCTTCGACTCATTCCTCTCTGCCTCCTTCTTTCCACTCCTCTCCTCTTTTGACCTCACCCTCTCACCTTCCCCCCCTACTCACAAGGCAGGCAATACGCTTGACCTCATCTTTACTAGATGCTGTTCTTCCACTAATCTCATTGCAACTCCCCTCCAAATCTCCGACCACTACCTTGTATCCTTTTCCCTCTTGCTCTCATCCAACACTTCTCACTCTGCCCCTACTCGGATGGTATTGCGCCGTCCCAACCTTCGCTCTCTCTCTCCCGCTACTCTCTCCTCTTCCATCCTATCATCTCTTCCCTCTGCTCAAACCTTCTCCAACCTATCTCCTGATTCTGCCTCCTCAACCCTCCTCTCCTCCCTTTCTGCATCCTTTGATTTTCTCTGTCCCCTATCCTCCAGGCCGGCTCGGTCCTCCCCTCCTGCTCCGTGGCTCGACGACTCACTACGAGCTCACAGAACAAGGCTCCAGGCAGCCGAGCGGAAATGGAGGAAAACTCGCCTCCCTGCGGACCTGGCATCCTTTCACTCACTCCTCTCTACATTCTCCTCTTCTGTCTCTGCTGCTAAAGCCACTTTCTACCACTCTAAATTCCAAGCATCTGCCTCTAACCCTAGGAAGCTCTTTGCTACCTTCTCCTCCCTCCTGAATCCTCCTCCCCCTCCCCCCCCCCTCCTCCCTCTCTGCGGATGACTTCGTCAACCATTTTGAAAAGAAGGTTGACGATATCCGATCCTCGTTTGCTAAGTCAAACGACACCGCTGGTCCTGCTCACACTGCCCTACCCTGTGCTTTGACCTCTTTCTCCCCTCTCTCTCCAGATGAAATCTCGCGTCTTGTGATGGCCGGCCGCCCAACAACCTGCCCACTTGACCCTATCCCCTCCTCTCTTCTCCAGACCATTTCCGGAGACCTTCTCCCCTTCCTCACCTCGCTCATCAACTCATCCTTGACCGCTGGCTACGTCCCTTCCGTCTTCAAGAGAGCGAGAGTTGCACCCCTTCTGAAAAAACCTACACTCGATCCCTCCGATGTCAACAACTACAGACCAGTATCCCTTCTTTCTTTTCTCTCCAAAACTCTTGAACGTGCCGTCCTTGGCCAGCTCTCCTGCTATCTCTCTCAGAATGACCTTCTTGATCCTAATCAGTCAGGTTTCAAGACTGGGCATTCAACTGAGACTGCTCTTCTCTGTGTCACGGAGGCTCTCCGCACTGCTAAAGCTAACTCTCTCTCCTCTGCTCTCATCCTTCTAGACCTATCTGCTGCCTTTGATACTGTGAACCATCAGATCCTCCTCTCCACCCTCTCCGAGTTGGGCATCTCCGGCGCGGCCCACGCTTGGATTGCGTCCTACCTGACAGGTCGCTCCTACCAGGTGGCGTGGCGAGAATCTGTCTCCGCACCATGCGCTCTCACCACTGGTGTCCCCCAGGGCTCTGTTCTAGGCCCTCTCCTATTCTCGCTATACACCAAGTCACTTGGCTCTGTCATATCCTCACATGGTCTCTCCTATCATTGCTATGCAGACGACACACAATTAATCTTCTCCTTTCCCCCTTCTGATAACCAGGCGGCGAATCGCATCTCTGCATGTCTGTCAGACATATCAGTGTGGATGACGGATCAGCAGCTCAAGCTGAACCTCGGCAAGACGGAGCTGCTCTTCCTCCCGGGGAAGGACTGCCCGTTCCATGATCTCGCCATCACGGTTGACAACTCCCTTGTGTCCTCCTCCCAGAGTGCTAAGAACCTTGGCGTGATCCTGGACAACACCCTGTCGTTCTCCACTAACATCAAGGCGGTGACCCGATCCTGTAGGTTCATGCTCTACAACATTCGCAGAGTACGACCCTGCCTCACACAGGAAGCGGCGCAGGTCCTAATCCAGGCACTTGTCATCTCCCGTCTGGATTACTGCAACTCGCTGTTGGCTGGGCTCCCTGCCTGTGCCATTAAACCCCTACAACTCATCCAGAATGCCGCAGCCCGTCTGGTGTTCAACCTTCCCAAGTTCTCTCACGTCACCCCGCTCCTCCGCTCTCTCCACTGGCTTCCAGTTGAAGCTCGCATCCGCTACAAGACCATGGTGATTGCCTACGGAGCTGTGAAGGGAACGGCACCTCCATACCTTCAGGCTCTGATCAGGCCCTACACCCAAACAAGGGCACTGTGTTCATCCACCACTGGCCTGCTGGCCCCCCTACCTCTGAGGAAGCACAGTTCCCGCTCAGCCCAGTCAAAACTGTTCGCTGCTCTGGCACCCCAATGGTGGAACAAGCTCCCTCACGACGCCAGGACAGCGGAGTCAATCACCACCTTCCGGAGACACCTGAAACCCCACCTCTTTAAGGAATACCTAGGATAGGATAAAGTAATCCTTCTAACCCCCCCCCTTAAAAGATTTAGATGCACTATTGTAAAGTGGTTGTTCCACTGGATATCATAAGGTGAATGCACCATTTTGTAAGTCGCTCTGGATAAGAGCGTCTGCTAAATGACTTAAATGTAAAATGTAAGAAAGACCAGGACAGAATGTCCCAGTTAAGAATATAGATAATATTCTTATGCCCTGAAAATAGTGAAAATACAGTCCAGACCCCTCTTTGGACCTTCTGTTTCCTGGCTTCACATTCAGATTGTAAGGGCTGTCGTCGGAAGAAGACCAAAATGCAGCGGAGTTAGTGTTCAACATATTTAATTAGTGCCGTAACACTATTCAAACAAAACAAGGAACTGACAGCCAACACAGTCCTGTCAGGTGAAACACACTAAACAGAAACAATTACCCACAAAACCCAAAGGAAAAACATGCTCCTTATGTGTGACTCCCAATCAGCAACAACGAGCTTCAGCTGTGCCTGATTGGGAGCCACACACGGCCCAAAACAAAGAAATACAAAAACATAGAAAAAGGAACATAGAACGCCCACCCAATGTAACACCCTGGCCTAACCAAAATAAAGAACAAAAAAACCCTCTCTATGGCCAGGGCGTTACACAGATGTACACAGCCTGTGGGTTTGGAGGAAGTAATAGCCTGTTATTATTCATTATCCTTTAGGCTCCTGGGAGCTTTTTGTCCCTAATTGCACCCTGTCACCCCAAAGAATATGAGTGAAACAGAGAACTAGAGAGAGACCAAGGATAATTTTACTGCAATTTGCTGGTATGTTTACAGTAAAAACAAGACAAATTAGCTATTGTGTTCACTTCACAAGGTTTTGGAAATGGAAGAGATAAATACCTTGATGTATGTGCGCATGTGAACTCACAAATCACCTGCTAGGCACTGTAGATGTCTGCCCCTGGGCTTGGAAAAAGATTGTGGGTGTGTGTGAGTGTGTACAAATCGGCTGAGATAGCTGTGTCTGTCTCTGTCCCTTAGATAATGATTTACTAATGAGCGGGCCTGTTAAAGTACATTAAATGAGCAGACTTCACAGCGTCCACAGCAGGGGGAGGGTGCTTTTATCAAACACATGCCAGCTCTGGTGGCCCCTCTGACGAGAAGCAGGCAGGAGCAAGGGGTCGCAACAGCTAGCATATCTGAGGGACTGTGTTTGTGTGGGAGGAAGCTACTGACAAGACTACAGAGATTACTGGAGAGCAGTTAGTAAAGACAACAGCTAAGCTGTGTGTGTGTTGCTGTGTTTGTGAACTTGTCAACTTATACCTGTATATACCTATATACTTATACCTATATGTCTCTGAGTGAGTAAAAGCACACATATTTTTGTGCATGTTGAGTGCAATTGAAACAGCGAATGTGTGCATGCGTGTGCTTTTGTATGAATGTAGAGTGTGTGTGTGCTCCTGTGTGTATTTTGTGTGTGTGTGTGTGTGCGTGTGCGTGTGCGTGTGCGTGTGTGTGTGTGTGCGCACGTGCGTGTGCGTGTGTGTGTGTGTGTGTGTCCGTGTGTGTGTGTGTGTGTGTGTGTGTGTGTGTGTGTGTGTGTGTGTGTGTGTGTGTGTGTGTGTGTGTGTGTGTGTGTGTGTGTGTGTGTGTGTGTGTGTCCGTGTGTGTGTGTGTGTGTGTATGTGTGTGTGTGTGTGTCCGTGTGTGTGTGTGTGTGTGTGTGTGCGTGTGCGTGTGTGTGTGTGTGTGTCCGTGTGGGTGTGCGTGTGTGAAGAGGATGAAAATAAGTCAGCCTCAGCTCTCTTCTTAGCCCAGTGCCCCTGCTAAGTGTGAAGACGTTGGGGAGCTGTGACACATTGGCCCGCAGGGCTTGATGTCTCAGCATCACAGCATCACATCAACCATGCCAGAAGGCCAGGAGAGTTAATCCTGGCCTCCGAATGTGTGTATTCCACACTTTATGCCTCAATGTGCGTATTCCACACTTAAAGTAAAACCTAGCCAAGCAGTAATGGAGCTTTTCTCACCTAGAGGGACATGTTTGTGTGGTCTGTTAGTTAGAGCACTGGACACTGACAATGGCCAGAGACGGAAGAAAAGAAAAACAGATTATTTTATTAACATAGGTCTAGCCCTCCCATTTGGATGATTTACCAGGGCATTTCATGTCAGTCAGATTGCTTTGTTTCCTTTTGAGAACAGAAAGCCGCAGTGGGTTGGGGGGCATTTTTGAAGTGCTCTACATAGAAATGAGCATGGAACGTGGGAACTGCTGAGGGTCTTTGTGTCAGTGGCTGTGCTTGGAGAAGCAGCTAGAGGTCCTCTCATCCTGCACAAGTGCTGCTCTCTCTGACCCTCATGGTTTGGACCTGGCCATAATAAACCCACAGGACGAAATTATGGTCATCAGACCATAGCTTTACACTGACTCACACTAGACAATCAGACAGACATGCTGTTACTGCTTTTGGCTGCGCGCTGCGGTATGATTAAGAAATCCGTTGATCCCTTAAGACCAGAACAGCCTTTGACATTTGTGCTTGTGGGAGTGGGTCTTTTTGGGCTCCAGTCAGTTAATTCTCCAGGTCGTGTGTGATAATTCAGTGTGACTGTGCTGCTGTCTGCTCTCTAACCAGCCTTACAGCTGGAAGAAGATTTCATTATGATGCCACGCTGAGCAAATGTAAATCTCCATGCTAAATATGACTATCAGCAAACTGCAGCAGAAAGAACAGGAGACAGGGATTGTGTGACTATATAAATCCTCCTTCCCCCACCCTCCTGTTTTGCAGGAGTGGAATGGGATTGTATTAAAGCTCCTTTTTTCTCCTTCTCATCTTGTCTCTCATCTTCCCTCTCCCTGTGTACAACAATTTCTCCACAATGTAATGCAATCATCAGTAATCTGCCTGTGCTCTTCTAAGGTGTTTTGAGTTAATGTACATCAAAAGCTATTAACGAAATGTGTGTCTACAATGAGGACATGGAGCGTTGATATTAATTGCCTTAATATTAAGGGCTGGATTCAATCCGTATCACGGAAGATCCGCATACACATTTTAAGATCATTTCCGATTGAGCCGACATATGCAGCATTTACCGTGCATGCAGTCTTCGCGAAAGACTTCAATCAAGTTATAACGAGGATCTTCCTCCATACTTCTGCGATAACGATTGAATCTAGCCCTAATTTGTTATTCCAGCACCAGTGCCACTTCGGAGATGTGGTTATACAGTAGCCATCATACTGAAACCGGTCTGTAATCCATGTGGCTAAATGGAACAGTTTAATATATTTTGGCTAAATGTAATTTCTGTCTGAACAAACTTTCCTGCTCTGTCCCTACATGATTATATTCACCTTCAAGTCTCCTTCACATCATCCCCAAAGCTTAAAAGAAAATCCACAAAAAACGATATTTTGGTATTTTTTTCATTAGTACACAGATAATAAAGTCTCAGAATGTTTTGCATGTCAGCAGTCAAGTTTTCATGATGTGGCAAGTGACACTTTGCTTCTTGAAAATCCTATATCTTGAAAACTTGACTGCTGACATGCAAAACATTATGGGACTGTACCAACAGTAGACTAATACAATTTTAAAAATGAAAAAGATTTTTGGAGTGGATTTGTCCATGAATCACCCCTTCTCTCCACCCATCTCTCTTTCTCCCCCTGCAGCAATACTTCACTCTGCTGATCATCACAGATGGGGTGATCAGTGACATGGATGAGGCCCGCCACGCCATTGTTCAGGCAGCCAAACTCCCCATGTCAATCATCATTATTGGAGTGGGCAATGCAGACTTTGCTGCCATGGAGTTCCTGGATGGGGACAGCAACGTGTTACGCTCTTACACAGGAGAGGAGGCAGTCAGAGACATTGTGCAGTTTGTTCCCTTCAGGGACTTCCGAAATGTGAGTGTCTCACATGTTTAATAGGGTGAAACAAAAGGATTGTATAAATTCCCACATTCTGATTGTACCCACAGTGGAGCCGTGCTTCAACACATGGTAGTAAAAAGTGTCTCTTATCTGTCCACCTTGTCCGCATTGTGACCAGTTATCCTGGTCCCTCCCTGTATGAAAAGTATTTGACAGATATTCATTCAAAATAATATTTATTTTAAGACACATATTGATGCCATAAGTCAATGGCATCACCTGTCAATGATTTTAGAGGGTGGGATAATTATGATTTAAATGGTTAAACTGTCCAGATCTGTCTACACTTGTAAGCTATCCAGACATCTGCATGTCTGACTACCTCCGGAGGTGGTCAGGAAGACCTGATCACAATCAGATCACATTGCATCTTTTAATTATCTACACCTGTCTAAAAATGTGGGTACAATCAGAATGTGGACAAGATCAGGAAAAAAGGACTGTTATATCCCTATGTTAAAACCACAACATGTTGTTGTTGCTAGACAAATTAGAGATGATACTTGCTGTAATGGATTTATTTCAATCACATCTGTAAACAGCATTGGGAGTGGGTGTGGGAGTGGGCAATCTGTAGCTTCAGTCCATCTGCAGGAAATGAAAAAATGTATATGGAGTGATCCAGTAAAAGGTTTACTTCCCAAAACGTTTACTGGATGAATGTTGATTCGAATGCATTATTATTTTAAAATCACTGACATTTAGAGATCTCTAATGTGACTTTTATTTTCCCGTCATGTTCTCACAGGCTCCGAAGGAAACTTTAGCCAAATCAGTATTGGCTGAGCTGCCGCAACAGGTCACACAGTATTTCAAACAGAGGAACCTGTCGCCTAGCAACACAGCATTGGAGTGAAAGCCCAAGGCCTTGGTTAATCATGCATGTTGCAAATATCGACTCACTGTTTACAAAAAACAATGTGCATGAAACGTTTTTTTTTTTATATGTATTTATCAGATTTTTTTTTACATCTTAAAGCAAGACTTTGTGGAGGAGGAAAATGTGGCAAAGAACACTACTTTGCAGTCCCCTGAAAAGAAAGGGAATTTTAGAAATGTGTATACTGTATACTGAATGTAAATTTATACAATATTCTATGTTTTGAAAAGGAAATGTTTATGAAAAGTTCTTATGTATCTTTTATGCATTGAATTGTAATTTGTTGTACTTGTACCTTGAAGGTGTTGTAATTGATTTTATAAAGTTCACCATGTATTTATGTTACCACGCAGGTAAATAAACTTACATAAATGTCACTGTGCAGTGCACTGTGTTTGACTGGAACATAATGTTGAGCCAACATAATGGCCATGTTCGAGAGAAATTGTAAATTGTGCCTGACTGATCTACAAATAATATGGAGTAGTTATTTTTTGAGTAGTTATTTATGATGCAAGGTGATTTGTAGATTATTTTGCCTTGACTCACCTTTAAAGATAGAGGACTTTAGTGGCCAAAAAAAGAGCCAGTTTTAGCATGGGCAGTGCCATTGAGGACATTCACCATTTTGAAGTAGTCAACTGGGTGGGACTATGGGTTAAAGAAGGATCAAATGATACCATCCTCATCATCAGGAGGGATCAGACAATTAATTATATTTGTGAGCAAACATTTCATAAGTGCAGGTGGCAGTAAATCGTCAACCTTGGCTTTATACCTGTTCAAACAGAACATTACAGGTGGCACTATGCACCCTTTCAGTTTGTTTGCCAACTCATAGAAATAGGAGAAGAAGAAAATGGACTACTTCAAAAATAGAGATAGCCTCAATAACGCTGCCCATGCTCTCATAGACGCCATAAAGGAACATACACAATGATGCGATGTCTATCGAAGTCTATGAACGTGCGCAATGAATACATTCTGGTCTAGTTCCTGCCCGATTAGATGCGCAGGTGTTGCGTTGCACCAACCAATGGCATATTCAAGAGCATCAAAACCGTGATGTATCATGGGTAAATTGTGACTGACTGATCTACAAATATTGGGTGTTCGAGCAGTAAGGCTAACGAAGGTGACTGTAGACGAAATTCGGCGAGGTCCATCTGCGACAGTCGAAAGTCTCGACACTGTAGTGGTTTTCCAACAGCAAGATCAGTGTTGATCTGAGCCTTGCTTTTTTGTCTTTATAAATGTCGAAATAAACGTTTCTGTACCCCTATAGCACACACTCACAAAGTGAAAACATAACGTGTGTACAATTAATTGGTTCAAGAGAGGTCTCAAATATCAATTTCATTTGTATCCCCTGTAGCTTTAGAATTGCTGCAAAGTTGGTTCCTGTTCAGTCAAGTCTTTGGTCATATTCGCGTGGGTCAACCAAAAACACCCTATTGATTGGTTGCCAAATAGTGCCTCCCACAATGCAGGTGATGAATGCATGGTTCAGTTGGTGAGAAGCAACTGCAGCAACTTGAAGGTGACTTTATCAGAAACTGATTGACCTTCGATCACATGTGTTTTGTAAAGGTCATGCAGGTGACATGTAAGCGCAAGTCTGACAATGTTTTACCCATAATGCAACACACTTTGAAAGGACTAGACACAATTGATCCGGGCACATTCAACATTACAGCCAACTTTAAATGCGAGTCGAGACTGACTGATTTACAAATCAGCATTATAACTATCAGTCAGTCATCACAATTTTGACGCTCTAGTCTAAAACCTGGCCGGGTGATTTGTAGAAGTCAGGGCGCATTCCTCTGCCCAGGGGTTAGGGTTTTTTGTATCAGCTAACCACATCATGGGCGTGCGCCTCAGCTAAGGTGACGCAACAACCAATGGTTGCGTGTCATGTCAACGACTGTCATCGACTGACACATTGCTGTAACGTATGTGGTTATGCCGGATTCAAAACAACTGGGAACTCTGACTTCCGACTTCAATGTGTTCAAGATTTGGAAACTTGGGGGGAAAAACAACGTCTAAGTACAGAAACACGCCCTATATGTTATGCACCCTGCCCAACAGCAGTCGATGATGTGGCGCGCAACCATTGGTTGATGCATGCAAGTGTGAGCAGGGGAACGCGACCTGTCTCGACTTTAGTCAACTGCCACGTTGAACGCGACAAATGGTTGCGTGTCTGGTTAGCAGATATAACATACTGTATCTATCCATGCATTGTAAGATCTGGCATGCATCTGCAATGTAGTCAGGCAGGAACTCAACCTCTGCTTCACAAGAAAACACAGAGCTGAAAATGTTAGAAAGTTTGGAACAATCAGTATAAATTTAACCCTGGATGTGCCAGATTAAATCCATTTCAACTTTATCTGAATGTGTATGCTGTACAAACAAGGCTTCTTTCAGAGTGCCCTGAGAAATATATCCCTACACTTAGATTTCTTAGCGCCACTTATTTTTCATTTGTCACAACTAATCGGTTGCAAGTGAATGAGTACAAACAGACACAGAAGTCAATTCCAATTTACTCAAACTGTATTTGGTTCCAGTTATCTTCATTCATGCACTCGCATACACCAACTCTTTCAACCTGTACTCAGGGGTAGATGTAACATAGTAAACAAACATCCGGGACACTCAAATTAGTATATGTTAGGTATGTATTAATTTGTGGATATCCATCATCCATTTCGTATGATATGTTACGAATTACAATCTGTGATAGGTTAGAAATTGCAACTTGTACAATGTTACGAATTCCAATTGGTTGTGGTTAATGTTAGCTAGGTGGCTAACATCAGCTAGGCTAGGGGTTAAGGTTAGGAATTAGCAAAAAAGTAGTTAAGAAGTTGCAAATTACCTAAAATGCTCAAGTTGTCCATGATGAGATTCGAACAGGCAGCCTTTGGGTTGCTAGACGTTCACATTATTCACCCTCCTTTAGTTTTTGTCTTAAGTAACCTTCTGTCTTATTTAACCACACCAAATGTTACATATACTAATTTGAGTGTTGTGGATTTTAGTTTACTATGTTACATCTAGTCTAGGAAACCAGGCTGACTCTTCACACCATATAACAAAGAAAACAGGAAAACTTTTTATTTTCTTCTCCCCAAGCCTTGATCATCCCATGATGGAACCCTCATTTTCATAGAGAGAAAGAAATCCATTCAAATCCAGCATTATTCGCACTGACGCATCAAAAATAAACACAAAAAAAACGAAAGGAAAAGCATTTCCACATACATTGCATCTGAGACAAAGCTCTGGCTCGCTTTCTTGATGTTGTCTAAGGTAAGGTATGAATGTGATGTGACAGTCTAGCAGTCTTGTCCTTGATCCACAGCTGTCAGTCACTGTTTCCTTGGCCAATAGCAGAGCTGCAGCCACAGGGGGATGTCATCAGGTTAGGCTGCCAGGGATTTAAACTGTGTGAGATGTCATATTGGGAGGAAGGGGGGAGGTGTCATGTTTGAATGCACAACACCAAAACCACAATGCCATTGAAGTTAATTTAACAGGTTTAAATTCATATTTAGTGATTATGAAGAAATCATAAACTATGCCACTCTGGGCTAGAAAACACTTGATGGAAACGCTGCTAATGACTTAGAATAACAGTAACTCATACAGCTGTGAAAGCAATGGTGTCGGCAGCCTGTTTGTGTGAATGAGTGTGTGTGTAAGCATATGAGTATGTGTCTATCTGCAGACTCTGTATCTCTTTATGGGAAAGATGCTCCTGTCCATGCTACCTTCGCTGTCGCTGCTGGACTCAGAGTCACTGCTGCCGGAGTAGGCTCCCATGCCCGGCAGGATGCCCACACACACGGCGGCCGATGGAAGGTGGAGGACACCTGTTGTCTTTACTGTGGAGCCCTGCTCAACCACACCTCTGCCCGCCTCCTGCTCTGAGAGCACAACACACTGCCAGTCACACTTACCGATGTCGGTGAAGTCATACATGTGAGATAGAAGAGTGTGTGTTATAAGAGCACTCAATTGTGAAATGACGAGCAGCTGTTACATTATAAGAAGGTCTCAGCCCACCTGTCCGGCCCCCATTCCCTGCTGCAGACTCCTCAACCTTCTGTTTCTTGCTATTGTCTGAGGACTGTGAAGAGCTGCAGGAGAAAGGAAAGTCAACAGAAAGACTAGAGACATGCAGATTAATTCACTTTTCCCCCCACTCTCACCCAACTCCACCACTCCCCTATAATTGTGTTACA
This sequence comes from Salmo salar, assembly GCF_965601325.2. Classification (NCBI taxonomy): domain Eukaryota; kingdom Metazoa; phylum Chordata; class Actinopteri; order Salmoniformes; family Salmonidae; genus Salmo; species Salmo salar. Next base: position 89,041,815 of record NC_138300.1, on the reverse strand, counting down.
TCCTCCAACACTATATCCAGATGATCTGAAAACTGTGACCTAGGTCTAAAAGTACTGTGGCCACTGGCCTCACCTGCGTCGCTTGAACGCCCCAGCCAACAGGTGTGCCTGGGACAGGTGACTGGTCTTGACCTCTGCTGGTTTAGGACCCGCCCTCCTCTCTGGCTCCTTCCGACTCTCACTAGATGCCAGTTTTTTCAGAGCACTGTGAGATCCAGGAGTTAAGGAGAGGAAATGGAAAATAACTCAGACGTACAGATCCTAGATGTGATAATTAACTGCTGATAGGAGTGATGGGGACACCAGGTGACTCACAATTAATTCACATTTCACAATCACTTCTGAGCAGGAAATTGCCCACTGGGCTAGCACTGACTGTCAGAATAGATTTCCCAACAATGTTTGACTGAGTGAATACAGGAGAATAAGTTGTACACACTCGAATCGCATTCGGGGTTCATCTAGCCACAGTCCAGGTGTGTCCTCATAAATCCAGCCTGTTCTTTCCACTTACTAGTCTATTTGTGGGCCTCCACCAACGCCCTGGAAAAGTGACACATTTTTAAGTTATAAACAACCCTGTGACAAGGTGGGAAAACTAGCTGAACTAGGCCAAATCAGAATATTACAACAGGATCTGGTTGATGGTTCTCTGCAGTAAGCACTTCAAACTGTCTCCCATCAGCTTAAAAGCCAGCCCTCAGTAGGATTTGGTTGCCATGACAATGCATCCTCTTCCATCTGCAGACAAACGTGGTGTCAGTGGAAAGAGAGGAAACATTTATTTTCTCCCTTACACAATAGCATAATTGTCTGATCATGCTCCATGCATCATGATTGTACATGACAGGCTGATTGAGAAAGATTGAGAGAAATGCAGGCTATCAAGTCAGTCACGTTACAAACTATGGCTGAATTTATAATGAATCACCACAGGACCGTGGCTCTGAGCAGTGCTGAGATATGTGGCGTGAGAGCAGCTTTGCATACATTAACATACGTTCATATCAGTTAAGTGGACATACAAAGCATACAGTACACTTTAAAATAGATAAATTAAAACCACTACACGTTAAGAGAAACGAGATCATGCTTTTTCCATTCACAAAATTGCGTGGTAAAAGTGTTCGTGCTGAGGATCAACCCATTAACGTTCGGGTTGGAAAGGTCGGCAAGGAACAGTGTCAGATCAGGAATGGCTAATCATCTCTTCACTGTGAGGTTATCATGATTATATGCCAAATCAAGTTATCACTAATTACCTGTCTGTCACTGTCTACGCACCCTTAAACTGTAATCGTACCCATACATTTTTTTATTATTATTATTTTTTTAATAATTTTTTTAAACCCCTTTTTCTCCCCAATTTCGTGGTATCCAATTGGTAGTAGTTACTGTCTTGTCTCATCGCTGCAACTCCCGTACGGACTCGGGAGAGGCGAAGGTCGAGAGCCATGCGTCCTCCGAAACACAACCAAGCCGCACTGCTTCTTGACACAACGCACATCCAACCCGGAAGCCAGCCGCACCAATGTACACCTAGCGACCTGGTCAGCATGCACTGTGCCCGGCCCGCCACAGGAGTCGCTAGTGCGCGATGAGACAAGGATATCCCTGCCGGCCAAACCCTCCCTCATCCGGACGACGCTGGGCCAATTGTGCGTCACCCCATGAGCCTCCCGGTCGCGGCCGGCTGCGGCAGAGCCTGGACTCGAACCCAGAATCTCTGGTGGCACCCGGGAGGCTACCCATACATTTTTTTGATCTAATGGTTTCTCGGCATGTATAATGTGGTTCTGTGTTTGAGGCTGTACTGTATGTCATGTTTGAGAGTAGGAGCACTAACAAGGTGGAAGAGCACTCGTTCTGACCCGAGTACGTGAGCGGAGCGAGCCCAATTTTACTGTAGCGAGGAGCGAGATTCCGAAAGGCTGGAGCGTCAGCCTTCTCGCCTGCTCCAATTTCGCTCCAGTAGCACTCACTTCACAAGCTCAGGGCATGTCCGGCCCAGCATGCCTTCGCTAAATATTTTAATAAAGAAACTGATAAAACACACAGGTGCAAAATCAAGGTGACTTACAAAGATGAGGACCAAGAGCAAGTGAGGGAGTGTGGTGATGTAGTGTCTACAACTAAACAATCATTGTGGAATCTGAAGACACGTATCCCTAAAGCATGATGGTGTACTTACAACGTACACATGCTAAAAGAAAGGAACGTGGTGGGTAGATAACTAAGAGTGTCATTGTAGCAAAGTATTTATAAACTAAAAATCTGATCTTTTAAACGTTTCGTTAATTTTTGTTCTATTACCTATACAATAGGCTATAATTGATTTGGCCGAATAGGCCTGGCATATTCCAACTTTCAAGGAGCTTTCTGTTTTGATTGGGTTATTTTGCCTAAAAACCTTTAGGCCTACCTACAGAAACAACAACTCTCTCTGCTCAGCCTGGCGAGAGTGACCAAAAGGGTGTTTAGCATCCCCAGTGGCTCTGCAAGTGTGGAGAATATATTCTCCACTGCTGGCCGGCTCTCCAGGCACCATCGCATGAAGTTACAGACTGGCCAAACTCGTGTTTCTAAAAATGTATTCAAGGGCACAAAATTTTAATTTCATTCTAAGTAAGGCACGGCCTATATGCACCATTTACAGACTATAATAATTTAATACAACATGCTGAGCTCTTTACGTCCCTACCAACCTATTGTGTATCACTCGCAAATGCTTCACAATGCACTTCTTTGTAGGCTACAGCCTTGAAATAATATAGACTAAATCATTCCTTTTCGTTCCTTCTTAGGCACTGTCTGGCTCCTGACCTATTTAGAGTGTTTATATGCAGTTTAATATGACATGAAGCCTTTTTTAAATGATGTACGCTTCTTACATTCACCTTTTCATGTTTACTCAAATACTTTTCATTCAAATCCTATGGTTTGGATTCAATACTTCAAACCAAATGGTAGGTCCAGGTAGTCACAACAATAGATGGCTGTTGGTTAAATTGGGATTTTAATGAATGGAGTGAATTTGGAGCAGCAGTTTTTTTTCTGTGAGCGCCGTTTTTAGCGGAGAGGTTGGAAAGGACATAGAGCGCCGGAGCGGTGAGCAGGATTTCCAACCACTCAACTCCACTCATGTGCTCTGGTACTGACCTGAAGCCTGTAGACTGACTGCCTCCTCCTGTCCATCAGATGAGAGTGGGAGTAAAGGGGTAAGACGAGCCTAATCTACTGTCAAGAGAGCAAAAAACTCAACCCCACCAAAATATTGTGACAGAGAAAGAGAGCGAGAAACACAGGGAGTATGAGAGTAGTTGGCTCTCACATTCGGCTCTGACACATAGATCCATTATTTGTGTGACTCATGCCTACTAAATGTTGCCCTACTGACAGAAGAAGAAAAAAAACCTGCAATAAAATGACATGAAAATGGATACACTGTGTTTTTGCTCTTTGTGTGTGTTAAAGAGAGAAACGTAGAGTTATGGGGAGGGAGTATACAGCTGAAACTGAAAGGATATTCTGTATTCTTTTAGTTCATGCAGCTCCTCGTCTCTGCGTTGCTTCTCCACCAGGCTCTGTTGCCTGGAGACCTCATCCAAGAAGTGAGACTCATCCTCATCCAGGCCTTTGACCATGTTCTCTGTGGTGAGAAGACAATTCCCATGGAAAAAATGTCTAAGTACTGTAGAACCAATACAATAATAATATCTAATCATTTCAACTTAAGGCCATGGGAGTTGGAGAAGGGTTATTACAAAACAAAACGCTTTCTATTTTCCTTAAATATCCTTGCTGAAAGAGCGTATAGCTTTACAAGACACATACGGCCACCAGGGTGACTGCTAATAGTAGGCTGGTCACCAGGGAAACGGAAAAGCAGGGAAGCTGCTATGCCAGGCAGAAGGCTCCACTCATTCCCAAGACAAGGTCATAATCTCCCCCTGCTCCTCTTCTGATACATTACATAGTTCTGTCTGTTCACACAAACAGGTTCATAATATAAAAATGTACACACTCCCAGAGTAACAAATACTTTCTACTCAACAGGTCCAGAGTCTGACTATCCATTCCATAGATGCAATAGTTTAATCTGAGATATCCAATGTGAAGTCCCAGAATGTGGTAGGGGCTGTTGCAGGGAAAGTGGAGAAGAACTAAAATAAATGAGAGCGGGACCCTTACTGAATTTAAACTGCTCATCGTATTCCTCCTGCTTCTTGTCCTTCTGCTCCTGTAGCCGCTCAAACAGTGAACGCCCATCATACTCTTCCTCAGGAGCCTCTGTGTTAGGGAGACAGCACAAACACACAGAAACTAAAGCTATGCAGATGCTTAGAGGAGACAAGTGTACAGGCATGAAGAAAGATATTGCTTGTGTCTGTGTACATTTTGGGAAGTAGAGTGGAGTTAGTGGCAGATGGCTTACTCTCTGGGTCCTCTGGCTTCCTAACTTTTTCCCATTCCTCCTGTCTTTGCTTCCTTTTCTCCTCGATCTCGGTCTCTGACACAAATTTCCGACTGAGGTCTACACCCCCGGCCGCTGGCACTGCCATCTCACACCTTGAAAAGGTACATGCACAAACCTGAGCTCAAACAGTAGCATCCACAATAGACTAACGGAAAACACGTTATACATCTGTAATAGCAAAGAGTTGTTAGAGGGGAAATCAGCAGTTTAAATGATAAAAGCATTCCCTGCCCCTGTTTCAGCAAAAAGCTGAGGGATGGGGCTGGAGAAATGCAACCACTCTCAAATTCATAGACCGAGCTATGGCACAGACAACCACTCTCAAATTCATAGACCGAGCTATGGCACAGACAACCACTCTCAAATTCATAGACCGAGCTATGGCACAGACAACCACTCTCAAATTCATAGACCGAGCTATGGCACAGACAACCACTCTCAAATTCATAGACCGAGCTATGGCACAGACAGCCACTCTCAAATTCATAGACCGAGCTATGGCACAGACAACCACTCTCAAATTCATAGACCGAGCTATGGCACAGACAACCATGATATCAAAATTAGAGTTTTAAACATGTTTTGAGGCTATTTGGTATTTGTTTACATTTACAAACATTGGAATAAAACAAGGTTATATTTAGGATTCTTTATTTTACCAGGCAAGTTGACTGAGAACACATTCTAATTTACAGCATCTACCTGGGGAATAGTTACAGGGGAGATGAATGACCCAATTGGAAGCTAGCAATGATTAGGTGGCCATGATAGTCAGATTGGGAATTTAGCCAGGACACTGCCGTTAACACCTCTACTCTTATGATAAGTGCCATGGGATCTTTACTGACCGCAGAGTCAGGACACCCATTTAACGTCCCACCCAAAAGATGGCACCCTACACAGGGCAATGTCCCCAATCACTGCCCTGGGGCATGGGAATATTTAATTTTAGACCAGAGGAAAGACTGCCTACTGGCCTTCCAACACCACTTCCAGCAACATCTGGTCTCCCATCCAAGGACTGACCAGGACCAACCCTGCTTATTAGCTTCAGAGGCAAGGCAGCAGTGGGATGCAGGGTGGTATGCTGCTGGATTCTGATGGGTTAAGACTGTTGAACGATGCACATGGCATTTATAAGTTATATTCTTCAAGAATTAATGGGTACATGTCATTAAATGATGAGTCAAAAAAATGTAACAACTGCAGATTTCCCTTTTAAAGTTAATCAAACTGATAATTTTTGGATCCATGAAAATAGAGGTATACAGTGGAGATTGAGAACTTACTTTACTTTACTTGCCTCAACTCAATCAAGTAGACCACAGACACCAGGTCAAGAAAACATCTGTTGGATAGATAATAAAATAATTCAGAACAGTGTGCTTAAAGGAAAAATGTAGACATAAGATTAACAATTAGAGTACATAGAGTAGACCAATGTTTCTCAAACTCAGTGCATGTTTTGTTTTTTGCCCTAGCACTACACAGCTGGTTCAAATAATCAAAGCTTGATGATGAGTTAGTTATTTGAATCAGTTGTGTAGTACTAGGGCAAAAAACAAAATGTCCACCCAGGGGGTCCAAGGACCAAATCTGTTACCATGGTTGGAAACAATCATTGGTTATCACCTATTTATAATTTATGAGGCTATGCCTCCCTCTAGTGGTCGACTCAAGAAATGTGTAGTGTAGCCATCTACTGTATGGTTTCCCAAACTCGGTCCTAGAACCCCCTGGGTGGACATTTTGGTTTTTGCCCTAGTACTACACAGCTGATTCAAATAACTAACTCATCGTCAAGCTTTGATTATTTTAACCAGCTGTGTAGTGCCAGGGCAAAAACCAAAACGTGCAGTTTCGGAAACCCTGGTCTTCTGCACGCTAGCTGTCATTATATTTGAGCTAGCTTCTACCAAGTGAAGTAAGGGTTGTCTTTAAGGTTGATATTCCATTTTAGTAATTTACGTTTCCAGATAGGTAGTTGCTATCTATGGGGGAACCTACCAAACTATTAGTTAGGCCTACATATTATTGGATACCTGCTGACTAGGTTTTTTCTATCCAACAAAACTCAACGATTTAAGATAGCTGAGCGGCGTTTATGTGGGCGGACTAGTGATCCAACGTCACAACTTGAAGTTTTTATCAAAAACGACTGATTTCAGCATCCAGAGAATAGCACGCAATTACACAGATCAATGTCGCGTGTAACTGGACAATTTTTTGGGGTGCTGAAATCAGTCGTTTTTTATCAAACTGAATTTTACGTTACGTCGTAGCTCCAGTCTGCCCACAATAGTCGCCGCTCAACTCCATCGTAAATCTTGGGAGTTGAATTTAAATCGGCTAGGTTCCACACTCTAACTGATCAGTCTATTAGCTACGGGCTTATAAGATTGATTAGCTAACCAATAAGAACGGATTTCGAATAGAAATTTAGAGGATAAACTTAGCTAGCTAAGACCGCTATCTTGCTAAATACATTGTGTAGCTGCGAGCTGTCTAGCTCGCTACTGTAGCTGTCTCGCTAGAAAACTAGTTCATTGCCAACAACACCGCTAGCACGCAGCTCGTTGCGAAATAATGGTTAAATACCGCTTCTATAATGTAAATATATATCTGCGTTCAAAAATGATTACAATTGTTCATATATGAATCAATGATCGTACATTTTGGATTACAAATGTAATATTTAACAACAACAACACAGCTAGCTAGGACACTTTTACCCAATCCACGGAGCCACGTGTCCCAGTAAATAGGTTCCGCATAATTTGTGAAGAAACAATATAGTTCCCATTTGTGCATCGGCCTGAATAATTGTTGCAATCTGTGTAAATAAATACGTATTAACTTCCACTGTGTCTTCAAAATTGTGTGGAAGATTATTTTTGTAAATCTAGTAACCGAGCCATAATGTTATACATTATCAGGCAATAACTATGCTTATTTACTGAGCTACAGCTGAATGGCTCTGGTTGGATTCTCGCACATACTTCATTTAAACATTTTCGGATAACTGTATAACAATCTAATTTGCAACTGCAGATTAGAAATCCTAAATTCTAAATCTATAATTTACTGGTTGTAGAACGATTATGGATTATTGAGAAAACTTCCATTGACATCATCACCACCACTCCATCCAATTACCGCCATATTTTTGTTTTCAGTTTAGATATTCGGATTTTGCTCGTCAGTCTCTTCGACGGAAAGTTTTGTGATGATAAGAGTGATACATCTAGAATAAGATGACGATAGAGAGCAAGGCACAACGTTTATTAAATCAACTCGGTTTCAAAAAGGTGACTTTATGTTGGTTTCAATGGGTGAATATTACGCGTTTGCGGCTAAGGGACCGTCTTAAAAGTGCAATCAGCAGAAACTGGTGTTCAGAAAAAGTACATTTTTATTTCAAATTAGAAATCTAGAGATCTTAAACCAAATGTGTTTTTTTCCCCCACAACAATTACATTTTGACATTTTATGTAAAAATAATTCTGGATTTTATGTAAAAAACATGAAAAGGCCTAAGATATTTCTCACTCTTATGCAACCTTGTAGCCTACTAACATAACAGAGCTAAAATCACTTGTAGCAAAGTCACAGATATGCCTTATCCATGATACACCCATTAGAATTCCCATTTGAAATGTTTTATATTTTCAGATCCACTTAACTCTAACCCATTCATAGACGCTAACTACCTTTTAGCGGCTATTGGCGATAGTATCTTCGGACCGGGGGAGTTTTGTTAAGAGCCCCGACACTTGTTTTACGAACGTTAAAACGCATCGCTTGCGGTATGGTTTTGGAAACATAAGGAAGGTATCTTTTATATCAGAGAGAAATAGTAATAAAAAAAAGTTTAATTACGACACACCTTTATAGGGTTCCCACACAGCCATATTTCCATGTTACAGCACTTGTTCATGGAAAACAGACAAAAGACAGAGGCGTACCTGTGCTAATTAGCTATCTGCGTCTCCGAACAACTGTGTGTAAACGGAAGACGGACGCCACAAACGTGTTGTCACTGAAAAATACTGTTGGCTGCAACTGTGTTAAAACCAGTTAAAACACTGTACAGTATATTTAGCATTTTTAAAATCGTTTTTATGTGATATGAAAATAGAGAGCTTTATGTTTCTAGAACCGTACCGCAATTGAGAATCAATTCACATTTAGATGGAGTATTTGGCTGTTTTGTTTGCCAAAGCCAATTCACCTCTAAACAGAACGTGTAAGGAGTAAGGTTAGGCTTTTAGTCCATTATTGGGGCCACTTAACTCAAGCCCTTTCTGACCAACTTGAGCTCATCCAGAAGCGAGCTTGATGAATCATCCTCAGCATGGAATATCCTGGATCAACAATGATCTGATTTCACTATCACTGCCCTCACTTAATGAAGAGAGAAACTGTGCCTTGACTTCCAGGCAGGTCACCCGTGATACAAGTCAGTATTTGACTTCCATCCATGTCGAAATGTGACGTTTGAGAAACATGGATGAACGTCTAATTCTGATGTGAGACTTTGAGAGCTTGTAGCAGGCAGACTTTTCTGTCTCACTGTTTAAGTTCCCCTTCAGAGACTGGTTACCTGCCTGCCGAGGACAAGTGTCAAGCAGATCCTGGCACAGTACACATCTGCTCTCAATTCCGCAGCCCAGGAGTCCAGGACTGAAAGATATAAACAAAACTTGCCTATTCTCTACCTATGCACATTTTTATTTGATTTATTTATTTAACCTTTATTTAACTAGGAAAGTTAATTAAGAACACATTCTTATTTACAGGCCAAGGACTCCTGGCCTGTGGAATTACGAGCAGGTGTGTACTGCCGTAGGATCTGCTTGACACTTGGCCTCGGCAGGCATGTAGCCAGTCTCTGAAGGGGCACTTGAACAGTGAGACAGAAAAGTCTGCCTGCTACAAATTAATACACAAAACTCCTGAATGTACACTACCAGTCCAAAGTTTTAGAACACCTACTCATTCAAGGGTTTTTCTTTATTTAACAATTTTCTACATTGTAGAATAGTAGTGAAGGCGTCAAAACTATGAAATAACACATAAGTAACCAAAAAAAGTGTTAAACAAATCAAAATATATTTGAGATTTGAGATTCTTCAAAGTAGCCACCCTTTGTCTTGATGGCAGCTTTGCACACTCTTGGCATTCTCTCAACCAGCTTCACCTGGAATGATTTTCCAACAGTCTTAAAGGAGTTCCCACATATGCTGAGCCGTTGTTGGCTTCTTCTCCTTCACTCAGCGGTCCGACTCATCCCAAACCATCTCAATTTGGTTGAGGTCGGGGTATTGTGGAGGCCAGGTCATCTGATGCAGCACTCCACTCTCCTTCTTGGTAAAATAGCCCTTACACAGCCTGGAGGTGTGTTGGGTCATTGTCCTGTTGAAATACAAATGATAGTCCCACTAAGCCCAAACCAGATGGGATGGTGTGTCGCTGCACAATGCTGTGGTAGCCATGCTGGTTAAGTGTGCCTTGAATTCTAAATAAATCACAGACAGTGTCACCAGCAAAGCACCCCCACACCATAACACCTCCTCCTCCATGCTTTATTGTGGGAACCACACATGCAGAGATCATCTGTTCACCCACACCGCATCTCACAAAGACACAGCGGTTGGAACCAAAAATCTCCAATTTGGACTCCAGACCAAAGGACAAATTTCCACCAGTCTAATGTCCATTGCTAGAGTTTCTTGGCCCAAGCAAGTCTCTTCTTCTTATTGGTGTCCTTTAGTAGTGGTTTGTGTACAGCAATTTGACCATGACGGCCTGATTCACGCAGTCTCCTCTGAACAGTTGATGTTTAGATGTGTCTGTTACTTGAACTCTGTGAAGCAGAACTTATCCTCTGTAGCAGAGGTAACTCTGGGTCTTCCATTCCTGTGGTGGTCCTCATGAGAGCCAGTGTCATCATAGCGTTTGATTGTTTTTGTGACTTCACTTGAAACTTTCAAAGTTCTTGAAATGTTTCGTATTGACTGACCTTCATGTCTTAAAGTAATGATGGACTGTCGTTTCTCTTTGCTTATTTGAGCTGTTTTTGCCATAATATGGACTTGGTCATTTACCAAATAGGGATATCTTCTGTATACCACCCCTACCTTGTCACAACACAACTGATTGGCTCAAACGCATTTAGAAGGAAAGGAATTCCACAAATTAACTTTTAAGAATGCACACCTGTTAATTGAAATGCATTCCAGGTGACTAATTCATGAAGCTGGTTGAGAGAATGCCAAGAGTGTGCAAAGCTGTCATCAAGGCAAAGGGTGGCTATTTGATGAATCTCAAATATAAAATATATTTTTATTTGTTTAACACTTTTTTGGTTACCACATGATTCCATATGTGTTACTTCATAAACTCAGCAAAAAAGAAATGTCCTCTCAATGTCAACTGCGTTTATTTTCAGCAAACTTAACATTAGTAAATATTTGTATGAAAATAACAAGATTCAACAACTGAGACATAAACTGAACATGTTCCACAGACAAGTGACTAACAGAAATTGAATAATGTGTCCCTGAACAAAGGGGGGGAGGGGAGGGGGTGTCAAAATCAAAAGTAACAGCCAGTATCTGGTGTGGCCACCAGCTGCATTAAGAACTGCAGTGCATCTTATCCTCATGGACTGCACCAGATTTGCCAGTTCTTGCTGTGAGATGTTACCCCACACTTCCACCAAGGCACCTGCAAGTTCCCGGACATTTCTGGGGGGAATGGCCCTAGCCCTCACCCTCCGATCCAACAGGTCCCAGACGTGCTCAATGGGATTGAGATCCGGGCTCTTCGCTGGCCATGGCAGAACACTGACATTCCTGTCTTGCAGGAAATCACGCACAGAACGAGCAGTATGGCTGGTGGCATTGTCATGCTGGAGGGTTATGTCAGGATGAGTCTGCAGGAAGGGTACCACATGAGGGAGGAGGATGTCTTCCCTGTAACGCACAGCATTGAGATTACCTGCAATGACAACAAGCTCAGTCCGATGATGCTGTGACACACCGCCCCAGACCATGACGGACCCTCCACCTCCAAATCGATCCCGCTCCAGAGTACAGGCCTTGGTGTAACGCTCATTCCTTCGACAATAAACACAAATCCGACCATCCCCCCTGGTGATCCCGCCCAGCACTTTTTGTCAGTCCTGTCTGGTCCAGCGACGGTGGGTTTGTGCCCATAGGCGACGTTGTTGCCGGTGATGTCTGGTGAGGACCTGCCTTACAACAGGCCACAAGCCTTCAGTCCAGCCTCTCTCAGCCTATTGCAGACAGTCTGAGCACTGATGGAGGGATTGTGCATTCCTGGTGTAACTCGGGCAGTTGTTGTTGCCATCCTGTACCTGTCCCGCAGGTGTGATGTTCCGATGTACCGATCCTATGCAATCCTCATGCCTCCTTGCAGCATGCCTAAGGCACGTTCACACAGATGAGCAGGGACCCTAAGCATCTTTCTTTTGGTGTTTTTCAGAGTCAGTAGAAAAGCCTCTTTAGTGTCCTAAGTCTTCAAAACTGTGACCTTAATTGCCTACCGTCTGTAAGCTGTTAACGACCGCTTAACGACCGCTCCACAGGTGCATGTTCATTAATTGTTTATGGTTCATTGAACAAGCATGGGAAACAGTGTTTAAACCCTTTACAATGAAGACCTGTGAAGTTATTTGGATTTTACGAATTATCTTTGAAAGACAGGGTCCTGAAGAAGGGACGTTCTAGTTTAGTTTTGATGTCTTCACTATTATTTTACAATGTAGAAAATAGTAAAGAATAAAGAAAAACCCTTGAATGAGTAGGTGTTAAAAAACTTTTGACCGGTAGTGTACATATTGTCATGAATTTCACTTGTGATTTAAACTTGAACGTGTTGTTATTGTGTATGTATTGTAATATCCATGTATTTTAGTGTCTTCGACTGCAATGTAGGTTATCAGTAACAACTTGAATGTGCCAGAGATCTACATTTGCTCCAGGGGTGTCGTACTACTATGGCTGACCCTAAAACAACACATCTCACTGCACCTATCTGGTGTATTTTCTTTACAGACAAGTGTGGTGTGTTCCTTGACCTCTATTATCAAATCAAGTAACTTTTTCAAAATTCCCTCCATTTGATTTTTTTACAAATATTTATCCTGGTTATTCATTCACTAGTCCTACATATCTTACAATAATCAATAGCTTCCAGTCCAAATTACATATACATCTAAAACCACTTGACCTCCCTCCATAGTACATCCATTATAATTGCAATTTTTAATTTCACAGATTTTATGAATCTTTTCTGTGATGGGTCTAATTTTCAATAGCTCACTCTCCCTATGAGCTGCAGATCTACAGACAATTGCGCTGGGTTTCGTGACCTCTCTTATCAAATGGACACCTTTTATTTTTTCAAAATTCCTCCCTGTTGATTTTCTACAAATATGTATTATATTACAGCTGTGGTTATTAATTTACGTACAGATCAAATGTTCAATAGCTTCCAGTCCAAATTACATATACATCTAAAATTACTTGAGGTTAGGTCTCTGAACTCCCTCGTCCATAGTACCAAAGGCAGTCGTTTAGAAACCAAAAAATTAACAAAAAGTTTAGAAACTCGTGCTAGTACAATAGCGAAGCCGCATCAAGCTACTCCTGTCCTGGTGACAGCTGATCAGATGGAGGATAGCCGACACTACGGAACTAGCTAGCAGTACTGCCGTCAACGAAATCAAACAAAGGGGTTTGAGGACGTAACTGATATACTCGATTGAATTAAGAAAGAGTGGATTAAATATGAACGTTAACTAGCTTGTTCTAGTTTGCCAGCTCCTTTAAAAAAAATATATATATAGCTAACGTTATCTAGCAAGGTAGGATACACGTTAGCTAGCTAACCTAACGTGAACGCTTTTTTCGTAAAGCTTTTGAGGCCTGTTCATCCTGACAATTTATTTTATAGTTAACCGAGGACACTACCAGCTCATTTGCGAGGTAAGTAACTTGCGAGCTATTTTTCGTTGCTATACTAGAACCAACAAGCATCTCATGAGAGCCAACATTGGCTATGTAGCTAGTAGCCTAGACCTATTTCTAGTTATCGTGTGGGAAATGGCTGTTTACTATTTATGTTAGCTTACTATCTGGCATCAACAGGTTAACGTTAGTGTTATAATTTGGTAATCTAATTATAGCTAGCTAGTTTAATAAAAGTTCTCAGTCAGATATGGTTAACTACCTACAGTACAGGTAACTCATTAGCAATTTCAACATGGCTGTCACAGCCAGTCAATTTATCCTTGGCGTAAATTGGTAATAGCAAACTAACGTTAGTTAGCTACCTAGTCAGCTAACTACATTTCCCTGAAATATAACAGCCGTCTATAATGTTAGCTAGTGTTGCTGATTAACATTACTAGCTAACGTTAGCTACATAATTTCATTTTGCAGTGTATTTTGTTTTTCTAAAACATGTAGCTAGCTATTATTTCTATACATGTTATTTTACACAGGTTAGAGTTTGGGAAGTGCACGTGGACTTCCACCTGCTAGGATGGTTTTTGCTCACTGTAGCACTGCTGATCTGTGCTACTCCCTCCTAGCTATCTGCCATCCATCCGCAGCAGCAGGATGACTGACGTCCCCACCGGAATCATCATGAGACGCCTCCACCAGGGCTCCAAATGATATGATAGTAGCTAGCTGGATTGCATTCTGTGCCAGCAGGAGCCTTGTGCAGGTTCTGCTGCTCTCATTGGAGCAGTTATCGCTACGGTTTTGGGAAAGCCTCGAGACATCCGGAACTATGGGAAACAGCTGCGTTTGTAGAGAAGAAAGTGACGTGGAGGATGGATCGGCAACTCGCAGGCAACTCCGGCGAGTTGATCACCCCGCTGCCGATCCCCCTGAGGCGCGAAGCAGTCGGCCCCGGGATCCTGTCAGACCCCCACGGCGTGGCCGGGGACCCCATGAACCCCGCCGGAAGAAACAAAACGTGGATGGGTTGGTGCTGGACACACTAGCTGTGATCAGGACTCTAGTTGACAAGTAAGTGTTTGAAATGTAGTCTAATTCCCAACCAAGCAAGTCGACATGGCATGCATAATAAACTTTGCTTCCCTTCACAGGTCTTATGTGTCTGGGCTGTAGTACAGTTTGTTCAGGCCCTTTGTTGGCACTTCAGACATTCACAGTACGCAACTCCGTGGTCTTAAGATGTTTGAGGGGTGTGTAAACTCACTCGGGATAGGCTTACATCTTGTTACAAGCTTGTTGGCCATTGAGGTGTTATCCTCCAGACAGCTTCCTCTGCTCCCTCAGAACCCTGTCAATAGTGTTTAGGCTGACCGAATGCTTCCTCAGGGCTATAGAGGTCTGGGTCTGATTTTACGATCTAATGATGAAGGACTTGAACCTGTGAGCAGAGACAGATTCTTCTCTGGGATTATCCTCCAGGACGAGTTCCCAAGGTAGCATTGGGTCTGCTGTCATTGGTCAGATTTATAGGCAGGATGAGGAAGGCCAATGGGCCAGCCTCTCTATCAGACAAAACAACATCCTCAACAGTTGCAGCCGCACACCCATCCATTGCACTGTTCCATTCTGCCTCTAGCTTGTCATCTGAATTTCATAACTGCTTAGAGCAAGATACTTAACAATGCACCCACACATTACATGTGATGATTATTGAGCTTCACTGTCACAAGATTCTCTGTTCACAATCACCTTTTTTTTTTAGCGACCAAGAGCCCCCCTACTCCATGATCACGCTGCATGAGATGGCAGAAACGGGTAAGACAAATGTCCTTATATGGTACTGTACGTGAGCATTGATGTAATACATGGATTTCATAACTTTCTCAAGAAAGATTGTACATGTTCTTCTGTATGAGATAGAACAGTAACAGGAGCTCCGTCCTCTGTGGCTGTCTCCTCTGTGTCAAATGAAGTAATTAGTGTGTCCTCTTTGCTGCTGTAACCTCTGGGTATCGATAGAGTGGATCATAAGGTTTCCCAGGCTGTGCCAGTCATTACTCTCTGTTAAAGGCTCTTCTAGCCCACACAATGATACTAATGCAGGCTTCCCATTCAGTCTCTAAGGCAATAATGAAATGCCTTTGCGCCTGCCTATTAGTCATGACAATATCACCTGATCCCACAGCAAGATTGTGTTCATTTTACATTGAGACTTGCTTGTAAAGTTCTACTATTCCCTATTAATGCTACTCTTTTTAGAGAACCAGACCCATAGTGCCAGAGCATGGTGCTAGTTCTTGTGGACAGTCAGTGGCAGTCTGAGCCTCTCTTTAGCTGGTTTCAGAGGTGGATCTAGCGGGGCCTAACAGTCTTAACATCTGTATCCAGCCCGCCAGCTTGTCTCTCCTCTCGTTGCCCAGTCCCTCCAGGATTTCGTGACTTTTTTGTGATTTCTGCGGCCAAAAATGCTTGATTTAGTGGCATCTTTTCTGAAATTCCGAGCTACATTTTGCGATGTTTTTTTCACGTTAATTTCATATAAAGCAATAAAAAGTCATATGTGCTCAGTTTTAGGGCGATTTTAAAGCAGAATACATAATACAAAAACAATTAGAAGCATTTAAAGTGCTTAATTTTGTTTATTTTCAACAGTAAAAAAATGCATTCCCCCATAATCTGTAGGTACTAAAAAAGATTAAACTAGGACAAAAGAAACACCTGGGGTCCAATCTGCAATTAAGACATATTATATCTTAAGGTCAACCTCCATGAAAACAATTAGAGACAAAGTGCTCTTTTGGGCTGTTTCTTTTTCTGAACATAATGAGAGGTGAAAAATAACAATTGCACCAATTAATTAGATAAAATATATATCCGTGTGTCGTAATCCACTCACACACACAACTCTCCATCAGGCTTGGGGCTTGCTATCAATACGAGATGAACCTCCCACTCACACTCTCTCTCAAAAAACGCTTTCAATTTGAGGATCAATATTTATTTAGCATAAGTTGTCTTCAAAATACTTGATTGTGATTTATTTTAATTTTTTTCTGAAAGGGTCGTAAGGGAGATAAAGAACAGAAAACGTAGAAATAGAGTATTGTGGTTGATTTCTACTTTTAAAACAGTATTACCATTTCTAAAAAATCCAGGAAGATTGTGCTTTCGTGATCCGTATTAAGTTTTACAGAGTTTTTAAAACGGCAAAGCTGACAAATTGCACTCAGTGCTTTGAGCAGCGCTCTCCATAGACATCCTGGGGAGAGCAGAGTGCCGACCACCCTACTAAAGCCAAGGTTAGCGGAGTAAAAGTTTGAGTGAAACGCCACTCACCTTGATTCTTTCAGCGCTTGCCACAGTCTTCCCTGCTACCACTTCAGTCATGGTGTTCTGCCGCTGCTGTGGGAACTGTTCTGACATTCTCATATGCTTTGCTGATTCGAAATGACTTGATTGTCAACTTTCTCTTGTGTTCCAGCACAACGTTAATTTCCCACCACTTTCATGTAAAACATTTGGAAATTGTTTTGCACTTTAGCTGTTATTTTTTATGGCAAATTATTGATTTCTGTTCATTGTAATGCCTGTCAGCCATCAACAATCAGCCATCTTCGCACGTGAAAACACTGACAGGCCGGGGGGGTGGGGGGAACTTTGTTGATGTGTGGCTGGATTGGGCCATTTTCCACGGTAATTGGTCAAAATTACGAACCTGCTTTTGATTGGACCCTTTTATGCGCTAAAAGGGCGGGGATTGGTCAAAATTGCCAGCTTTCGCATAATATGCGCCGTTTGTTTGATTTTTGCATTGAATTATGCAATTGCAGAATCCTGGGGGGACTGGTTGCTACAGCTGTGTACTGTTTACTTTATTTATTAGTGCATCTGTTGTTTTGATGGTTGAGAGAGACTAGTAGGTTTGGAGTAGAGCAGTCAGGTGTTGAGTCACTGCTACTGGGAAGGGTAGAATGGAGTTATTCCTGGGCCTGTTATCAGGAATAGGAGTGGGATTTTTCTAATGTTACACACTGATGTTGTGGATATCTGTAAAAGGGTAATTCCCTGTTAACGGAATTACGCTGAGACTCAGATTTTTCACTTTAAAATGTATGCCAAACAAAGTTGAACAAACCATCCAACTACACGGCCAAAAGTATGTGGACACCCCTTTAAATTAGTGGATTTGGTTATTTCAGCCACACCCGTTGCTGACAGGTGTATAAATTGAGGACTCAGTGACTTTCAACTTGGCACCGTCATAGGATGCCACCTTTACAACATGTCAATTCGTCACATTTCTGCCCTGCTAGAGCTGTTCCGGTCAACAGTAAGTGCTGTTATTGTGAAGTGGAAATGTCTAGGAGCAACAATGGCTCAGCCGCGAAGTGGTAGACAAACTCGCAGAACGGGACCGCTGAAGCGCGTAATGTGTAAAAATCATCTGTCCTCGTTTGCAACACTCACTACCGAGTTCCAAACTGCTTCTGGAAGCAACGTCAGCACAAGAACTGTTAGTCAGCAACTTCATGAAATGGGTTTCCATAGCTGAGCGGCTGCACACAAGCCTAAGATCGACATGCGCAATGCCAAGCGTCAGCTGGAGTGGTGTAAAGCTTGCCGGCTTTGGACTCTGGAGCAGTGAAAACGCGTTCTCTGGAGTGATGAATCACGCTTCACCATCTGGCAGTCCAAAGGACGAATCTGGGTTTGGCTGATGCCAGGAGAACGCTACCTGCCCCAATGCATAGTGCCAACTGTAGAGTTTGGTGGAGGAATAATGATCTGGGGCTGTTTTTTCATTGTGCGGGGCTAGGCCCCTTAGTTCCAGTGAAGGGAAATCTTAACGCTACAGCATACAATGACATTCTAGACGATTCTGTGTATCCAACTTTGTGCCAACAGTTTGGGGTAAGCCCTTTTTCAGCATGACAATGCCCTTGTGCATAAAGTGAGGGTAATACATAAATGGTTTGTCAAGATCGGTGTGGAAGAACTTGACTGGCCTGCACAGAGCCCTGACCTCAACCCCATCGAACACCTTTGGGATGAATTGGAACGCCAACTACGAGCGCCAACATCAGTGCCACTAATGCTCTTGTGGCAGATTGGAAGCAAGTCCCCGCAGCAATGTTCCAACATCTAGTGGAAAGCCTTCCCAGAAGAGTGGAGGCTGTCATAGCAGCAGAGGGACCAACTCCATGTTAATGCCCATGATTTTGGAATGAGATGTTTGACGAGCAGGTGCCCAAAATACTTTTAACAAATTACACTGAACATTTTACAAAAACACATTTGTTAACAGAATTTCTGTAAAATCACATTTACCAAAAACTCTGCTACGAATTATTTGCTACGAGTTAAGATTCAAAGATGTCTGCAGAAGGAATGGGGTGTCAGCTATGAAATGACACCTTGACTTATTCAACTACAGTAAGTAAAGTGGATTTACAGCCATTAACAGAATTACATCATGGGTCCCTGATCTGTACTATATAGAAATGCATTATTATGGATATAAATGTCATTCTCTTCATGGCGATATAGCCTGAATAGTAGGGCCCTATAAAATTTGCGTCGCTGTGAACGTGGACAGAATCATGTAATCCAAACATTTTAAAAACAGAATTCAACAATATTTTTTTAAATTATTGAACTTAGTAGGAAATCAATTAAATGTATTGAACTTTTTAAAAATATTTATTAATATACCTAAGATGATCATAAGCCATGAACAAAATGCATCAGTGATTATTAACGCGGTAATGCCCCTGTCTTTGTGGGCACATTTCTCTACCACTTTGTGTAGTCGTTAGCGATAAGTCTTCTGGTAGATGGAAAGGCTTTCTCAAAAATCCTCTCAATTAAATGTTAACTGCAAAGTAGCCTGATATCATGATTATTTGCATCAATAAGTATCTTGCTGGTGGGCAGTTGAATTAGGGTATCAACACCCCAACAACAACAACAAAAGTCCAGACCTTGTGGTCTCCTGATGGGGTGTAAGCATTGTTGCGGACTTAGAACATCCAGTTTATCTATTAAAGTATGATTTTGAGAGCAAAAAAATGGAGAAGAAATGAAAGGTGGAAAAAAGCCCAGGAGAGAACGTTATTAGGATGAAAAATAAACTGATGTAGTAGTACAGGGATAGGCAACTGATGGCCTGCGGCCCCCCTTTTTGTAGGCCGTGTCTACATTTTTGTATTTTATGAACTCAGTCGGTCTCAACTTACTGTTGAGCGTTAGAATAGTAGTGCAATTTCGAAATGTTGTGCATCGTCAGTTTCTCTCTCTGTCAGTCACTAACCATATTTACATCCACAGCGTTTATGCAAGTGAAGTCATACTGTATTAAAAAAAAAAATCATGACAGCTGTGATGGAAACACAGTTTCAGTACAATTTGATAAATGCCAAAAGATAATTTGTTTGTTCGACATGGTGGGATCCAACATAATTTCGCTTGGGGACCCCAAAAGGCTAGAGCCAGCTCTGACTGCATGTATGGATGTGGGTACACAGACCAATGAACAACTGCGGTCCCCCACCCTATCAAAGTTGCCCATTTCTTTTTATAGGGCTCTAGAATAGGTACACAAAAGTAAGGAGGATATTGCATACTTCTATTCTTCACACTGGCTATTATTTTAATGAGCTCTGCCCTCACCTCATTTGGTTGGTTAGGACCAAACCTGAACCAATCATAGAGGTCTGTTTCACAAGTTTGGACATCAAAGTTCAGCACAGTAGAGCTCAGTATAGTACAATACATTATACTGTACTCATACAGTACATTGTACTGTACTGATACAGTACATTATACTGTACTCACCTAGTGTAGTGTTGTCACAATACCAGAATTTACTTCGATACCAGGTTTAGTATCACGATACTCAATGCCAGAATTATACCATGGCAAAAAAAGACAGCATATTAAGGTGTTGGTCCCATGTTTCACAAGCTGAAATAAAAGATTCCAGAAAGGTTCCATATGCACAAAAAGCTTATTTCTGTAACATTTTGTGTACAAATTTGTTTACATCCCTGTTAAGTGAGCATTTCTTCTTTGCCAAGATAATCCATCCACCTGACAGGTGTGGCATATCAAGAAGCTGATTAAACAGCATGATCATTACACAGGTGCACCTTGTGCTGGGGACAATAAAAGGCCACTCTAAAATGTGCAGTTTTGTCACGTAACACAATGCCACAGATGTCTCAGGTTTTGAGGGAGCGTGCGATTGGCATGCTGACTGCAGGAATGTCCACCAGCGCTGTTGCCAGAGAATTTAATATTAATTTCTCTACCATAAGTCGTTTTTAGAGCATTTGGCAGTACGTCCAACCGGCCTCACAACTGCAGACCATGTGTAACCTCGCCAGCGCAGGACCTCCACATCTGGCTTCTTCACCTATGGGATGGTCTGAGACCAGCCACCCGGACAGTTGATGAAACTGGGTTTGCACAAACTGTCAGACACCATCTCAGGGAAGCTCATCTGCGTGCTCATCATCCTCACCAGGGTCTTGACCTGACTGCGTCATAACCGACTTCAGTGGGCAAATGCTCAACTTCACGGGCACGCTGGAGAAGTGCTCTTCGGGCCTCCTGAGTGGCGCTACGTTTTAAGGCACTACAGACCCGGGTCTGATCCCAGGCTGTTTCACAGCCGACCGGGAGACCCATTTGGCCCAGCATCGTCCGGGTAGGGGAGGGTTTGGCCAGGCGGGATTTCCTTGTCACATCACGCTCTAGCGATCCCTTGTGGCGGGCTGGTTGCCTGCAAGCTGACTTCAGTCGCCAGCTAGTCGGTGTTTCCTCCGACACATTTGGTGCGGCTGGCTTCCGGGTTAAGAGAGCAGTGTGGCTTGGCAGGGTCGTGTTTCAGCGGTAGCATGGCTCTCGACCTTCGCCTCCCGAGTCCGTAGGGGAGTTGCAGCGATGGAACAAGACTAAATACCTATTTGGAATTGGAGAGAAAAAGGAGTAAAAAACAAATTAATCCCGGTTTCAACTGTACCGGGCAGAAGGCGTGTATGGTGTCGTGTGGGCGAGCGGTTTGCAGATGTCAACGATGTGAACAGAGTGCTCCATGGTGGCAGTGGAGTTATGGCATGGGCAGGCATAAACTACGGACAACGAACACAATTGCATTTTATCGATGGCAATTTGAATGCACAGAGATACTGTGACGAGATCCTTAGGCCCATTGTCGTGCTATTCATCCACCGCCATCGCCTCATGTTTCAGCATGATGAGGCACAAACCCATGATGCAAGGATCTGTACACAATTCCTGGAAGCTACAAATGTCCCAGTTCTTCCATGGCCTGCATACTCACCAGACATGTCACCCATTGAGCAACTTTGGGATGCTCTGGATCAACGTGTACGACAGCGTGCTCCAGTTCCCGCCAATATCCAGCAACTTCGCACAGCAATTGAAGTGGAGTGCGACAATATTCTACAGGCCACAATCAACAGCCTGATCAACTCTATGTGAAGGAGATGTGTTGTGCTGCATGAGGCAAATGGTGTTCACACCAGATACTGACTGGTTTTCTGATCCACGCCCCTACTTTTTAAGGTACAGTATCTGTGACCAACAGATGCATATCTGTATTCCCAGTCATGTGAAATGCATAGATTAAGGCCTAATGAATTTATTTCAATGACTGATTTCCTTATATGAACTAACTCAGTAAAATCTTAGAAATTGTTGCATTTGTTTTTGTTCGGTGTAGTTTGCAGGGGTCTTAACTTCAATATTGTGTTTTAAGGTATTAGAAATACATCAAGACTTAATCTGGTCGATGTTTTCTAGGAGCCCTTTTCTATCTGTTTGACCAGAAATCAAAGCCTATGCTTATTCCTAATTTTTAGGATGTAAAATGGATATGTATGTGGATTCACTTCTCAATATTGATGCTTAGCTTTCATTTGACACCCAATTTCATATACTCCTATGAGCAGTTGCTGTTCATGGGTCCTTTTACATGGAAATATCCAAAAGACATCCATCCGCCTTATGTGCTGCTGTTGCCACAGAAGTTAAAATTGAGTTACATAGTTTTATCACAGGGAAAGGTTAGAAATTATTCAATTATTTTGAATTAAGGATGGCTAGGGGGAAGAGAAGCCAAAATAATACCTCACTTTCCACCAAATTCAACAGTAATTGAGTTTAAGTTTCTGGCCAGCTGAGTGATGCACAACAAAGCCTCCAAGCAGACGTGCTTAGACACTAAACCTCAGACCGCACATATCTGCATCAAGTGTGACAACTACAAAGAGGCTGTTAATTAACCAGTTTTGCTGTCCCCTGTTAACCGCCACTTTTTTCCCCCTACCCCACCCCCTGTGCCACCCTAAGATGACGGCTGGTTGGAGGTGGTCCAGTCTCTGATCCGGGTGATACCGCTGGACGACCCACTGGGACCAGCTGTGATTACCCTGCTGCTTGACGAGTGTCCACTGCCCACCAAAGTGAGTACTAGTTACATTTACATTTAAGTCATTTAGCAGACGCTCTTATCCAGAGCGACTTACAAATTGGTGCATTCACCTTATGATATCCAGTGGAACAACCACTTTACAATAGTGCATCTAAATCTTTTAGGGGGGGGGGGGGTTAGAAGGATTACTTTATTCCTTAAAGAGGTGGGGTTTCAGGTGTCTCCGGAAGGTGGTGATTGACTCCGCTGTCCTGGTGTTGTGAGGGAGCTTGTTCCACCATTGGGGTGCCAGAGCAGCGAACAGTTTTGACTGGGCTGAGCGGGAACTGTGCTTCCTCAGAGGTAGGGGGGCCAGCAGGCCAGAGGTGGATGAACGCAGTGCCCTTGTTTGGGTGTAGGGCCTGATCAGAGCCTGAAGGTATGGAGGTGCCATTCCCTTCACAGCTCCGTAGGCAATCACCATGGTCTTGTAGCGGATGTGAGCTTCAACTGGAAGCCAGTGGAGAGAGCGGGGTGACGTGAGAGAACTTGGGAAGGTTGAACACCAGATGGGCTGCGGCATTCTGGATGAGTTGTAGGGGTTTAATGGCACAGGCAGGGAGCCCAGCCAACAGCGAGTTGCAGTAATCCAGACGGGAGATGACAAGTGCCTGGATTAGGACCTGCGCCGCTTCCTGTGTGAGGCAGGGTCGTACTCTGCGAATGTTGTAGAGCATGAACCTACAGGATCGGGTCACCGCCTTGATGTTAGTGGAGAACGACAGGGTGTTGTCCAGGATCACGCCAAGGTTCTTAGCACTCTGGGAGGAGGACACAAGGGAGTTGTCAACCGTGATGGCGAGATCATGGAACGGGCAGTCCTTCCCCGGGAGGAAGAGCAGCTCCGTCTTGCCGAGGTTCAGCTTGAGGTGGTGATCCGTCATCCACACTGATATGTCTGACAGACATGCAGAGATGCGATTCGCCGCCTGGTTATCAGAAGGGGGAAAGGAGAAGATTAATTGTGTGTCGTCTGCATAGCAATGATAGGAGAGACCATGTGAGGATATGACAGAGCCAAGTGACTTGGTGTATAGCGAGAATAGGAGAGGGCCTAGAACAGAGCCCTGGGGGACACCAGTGGTGAGAGCGCATGGTGCGGAGACAGATTCTCGCCACGCCACCTGGTAGGAGCGACCTGTCAGGTAGGACGCAATCCAAGCGTGGGCCGCGCCGGAGATGCCCAACTCGGAGAGGGTGGAGAGGAGGATCTGATGGTTCACAGTATCAAAGGCAGCAGATGGGTCTAGAAGGATGAGAGCAGAGGAGAGAGAGTTAGCTTTAGCAGTGCGGAGAGCCTGCGTGACACAGAGAAGAGCAGTCTCAGTTGAATGCCCAGTCTTGAAGTTACCATCTGGGTCATTTCTGTGTAATGCCTCCAAGATCCATCTTCCTTGCCTAATGCCTACACAAAACTCAAATTCAAAGCTCAACTTCCCAAAGCATGGCCATCCACTCTTAGACACTCATTGATAGCAGCTGATTACAACACACCAAGCTCATGTTCCAGTAGGGATGGGGGTGGGGGATTGATAGTTACTAAAAATAACTAGGGTTGAGTAGTGATGTTGCCACTGGTGCATCTGTAAGAAAGCAGGAATGATGGTTGGAGACAAGGTTTCCAGTTCAGGGTACTTATTAACTAACTAAAAAGCACAGTACAGGGACACAGGAGCACATGGGGGTAGGCTGTAGATTTGATGGCTTGTAAGGCCAGTAGGTACGTTTGTGATACAAGTTATGATACGAGGTTGTGGTTCTGGGGATTATAAAATGGAGATGCTAACACATGGTAACATACAATCATGACTGACAAGTGCAAAAGGATAAGAAATTGAAAAGTATCAAACAAACTGAGGATGCCTTTGGAAAGTATTCAGACCCCTTTACCTTTTCCACATTTTGTAAGGTTACAGCCTTATTCTAAAATGGATTAAATAGTTTTTCCCCCCTCAATCTACACACAATACCCCATAATGACAAAGCAAAAACAGTTTTTTATAAATTTTCGCTAATTTATAAAAATTAAATAAAAAGTATTCTTACCCTTTACTCAGTACTTTGTTGAAGCACCTTTTGGCAGTGATTACATCCTTGAGTCTTCTTGGGTATGGCACTACAAGCTTGGCACACCTGTATCTGGGGAGTTTCTCCCATTCTTCTCTGCAGATCCTCTCAAGCTCGGTCAGCTTGTATGGGTAGCGTTGCTGCACAGCAATTTTCAGGTCTCTCCTGAGATGTTCGATCGGGTTCAAGTCCAGGCTCTGGTTGGGCCACTCAAGGACATTCAGAGACTTGTCCCGAAGCCACTCCTGCGTTGTTGGCTGTGTGCTTAGGGTCGTTGTCCTGTTGGGACTGGAGCAGGTTTTCATCAAGGATCTTTCTGTACTTTACTCGGTTAATCTTTCCCTCGATCCTGACTAGTCTTACAGTCCCTGCAGCTGAAAAACATCCTCACATAATGATTACTCGCACCATCATGCTTTCCCGTAGGACGGTACCAGGTTTCCTCCAGTCGTGACGCTTGGCATTCAGGCCAAAGATTTTAATCTTTGTTTCATCAGACCAGAGAATCTTGTTTCTCATGGTCTGAAAGTCCTTTTTAGATGCCTTTTTGGCAAACTCCAAGTGGGCTGTCGTGCCTTTTACTGAGGAGTGGCTTCAGTCTGGCCACTCTACCATAAAGGCCTGATTGGTGGAGTGCTGCAGAGATGGTTGTCCTTCTGCAAGGTTCTCCCATCTCCATAGAGGAGCTCTATCAGAGTGACCATCGGGTTCTTGGTCACCTCCCTGACCAAGGCCCTTCTCCCCTGATTGCTCAGTTTGGCCAGGCAGACCACTTTAGGAAGAGTCTTGGTGGTTCCAAACTTCTTCTGTTTAAGAATGATGGGGGCCACTGTGTTCTTGGGGACTTTCAATGCTGCAGACATTTTTTGGTCCCGTTCGCCAGATCTGTGGCTTGACACAATTCTGTCTCGGAGCTCTACAAACAATTCCACCGAACTCATGGCTTGGTTTTTGCTATAAACCTGTTTTCGCATTGTCTTTATGGGGTATTGTGTGTAGATTGCTGAGGATATTTTTTTATTTAATCCATTTTAGATTGAGACTGTAATGTAACAATGTGGAAAAAGTCAAGGGTCTGAATACTTTCCGAAGGCACTGTATATACAAAGGTATGTGGACACCCCTTCAATGAGTGGATTTGGATATTTCAGCCATACCCGTTGCTGACAGGTGTATAGAATCGAGCACACAGCCATGCAATCTTCATAGACAAACATTGGCAGTAGAATGGCCTTAAGAGTTCAGTGACTTTCAACGTGGCACCGTCATAGGATGGCACTTTTCCAACAAGTCAGTTTGTCAAATTCCTTCCCTGCTAGAGCTGCCCCGGTCAACTATAAGTGCTGTTATTTTGAAGTGGAAACGTTTAGGAGCAACAACAGCTCAGCCGCGAAGTGGTAGGCCACACAAGCTCACAAAACGAGAACGCCGTGTGCTGAAGCACGTTAAAATCGTATCTCGATTGCAACACTCACTATCGACTTCCAAACTGCTTCTGGGAGCAACGTCAGCACAAGGACTGTTCATCGGGAGCTTCATGAAATGGGTTAACATGGCCGAGAAGACGCACACAAGCCTAAGATAACCATGCGCAGTGCCAAGCGTCACCTCTAATGGTGTAATGCTTGCCGCCATTGGGCTCTGGAACAGTGGAAATGCGTTCACTGGAGTGATGAATCACACTTCGCCGTGTGGCAGTTTGACAGATGAATCTGGGTTTGGCGGATGCCAGGAGAATGCTTCCTACCCCAATGCATAGGGCCAAATGTGAATTTTAGTGGAGGAGGAATAATGGTCTGGGACTTTTTTTTTTTTTTTCATGGTTCGGGCTTGGCCCCTTAGTCCCAGTGAAGGGAAATCTTAACGCTACAGCATACAATGACATTCTAGATTCTGTGCTTCCAACTTTTTGGCAGCAGTTTGGGGAAGGCCCTTTCCTGTTTCAGCAGGACAATACCCCTGTGGTCAAAGTGAGGTACATACAGAAATGGTTTGTTGAGATCGGTGTGGAAGAACTTGACTGCCCTGCACGGAGCCCTGACCTCACCTTTTTGGGATGAATTGGAACGCCGACTGCGAGCCAGGCCTAATCGCCCAACCTCACAAATGCTCTTGTGGCTGAATGGCAGCAAGTCCCCGCAGCAATGTTCTAACCTCTAGTGCAAAGCTTTCCCAGAAGAGTGGAGGCTGCAAAGGGGGGACCAACTCCATATTAATGCCCATGATTTTGGAATGAGATGTTCCACGAGCAGGTGTCCACATACTTTTGGTCATGTAGTGTTTCTTACATGATTAACTGGCAGGAAATTTTACTAAGTAATTTGGCAGCATTATATAAACTTCAACTAAAAATTCTTATTTATAAAGGTTCTTAGATAATAAAATATATATTTTCCTTGTTTCATTATCATAAACAAATTGTAAATATATTTGAATTCCAAAAGGAAACTATAAAATAACACATGGAATCATGTAGTAACCAAAAAAGGGTTAAACAAATCAAAATATATTTTATTTTTGAGATTCTTCAAAGTAGCCACCCTTTGCCTTGATGACAGCATTGCACATTCTTGGCAATATCTCAACCAGCTTCATGAGGTAGTCACCTGGAATGCATTTCAATTAAGTGGTGTACCTTATTTTGTGCAATTTCTTTCTTTCCTTAATGCATTTGAGCCAGTCAGTTGTTGTGACAAGGTAGGGTTGGTATACAGAAGATGGCTCTATTTGGTAAAAGACCAAGTCCATATTATAGCAAGAACAGCTCAAATAAGCAAAGAGAAATGACAGTCCATCATTACTTTGACTGCCCTTCATGTCTTAATCTGGAACATTTCAAGAACTTTGAACGTTTCTTCAAGCGCAGTGTCAAACCATCAAGCTCTATGATGAAACTGGCTCTCATGAGGCCCGCCACAGGAAAGGAAGACCCAGAGTAACCTCTGCTGCAGAGGATAAGGTCATTAGAATTAACTGAACTTTAGATTGCAGCCCAAATAAATGCTTCACAGAGTTAAAGTAAGACACATCTCAACCAGAGGTCGACTGATTATGATTTTTCAATACTGATAATTGGAGGACCAAAAAAAGCCTATACCAATTATCTGACGATTAAAAAATACATTTTTTTTTTTTAATTTATTTTTTTATTTACATACATACATACATACATACATACATACATACATACATGCAGCATACAGTGAGGGGAAAAAAGGATTTGATCCCCTGCTGATTTTGTACGTTTGCCCACTGACAAAGAAATGATCAGTCTATAATTTTAATGGTAGGTTTATTTGAACAGTGAGAGACAGAATAACAACAAAAATCCCCAAAAACGCACGTCAAAAATGTTATAAAATGATTTGCATTTTAATGAGGGAAATAAGTATTTGACCCCTCTGCAAAACATAACTTAGTACTTGGTGGCAAAACCCTTGTTGGCAATCACAGAGGTCAGACGTTTCTTGTAGTTGGCCACCAGGTTTGCACACATCTCAGGAGGGATTTTGTCCCACTCCTCTTTGCAGATCTTTTCCAAGTCATTAAGGTTTCGAGGCTGACGTATGGCAACTCGAACCTTCAGCTCCCTCCACAGATTTTCTATGGGATTAAGGTCTGGAGACTGGCTAGGCCACTCCAGGACCTTAATGTGCTTCTTCTTGAGCCACTCCTTTGTTGCCTTGGCCGTTTGTTTTGGGTCATTGTCATGCTGGAATACCCATCCATTTTCAATGCTCTGGCTGAGGGAAGGAGGTTCTCACCCAAGATTTGACGGTACATGGCCCCGTCCATCGTCCCTTTGATGCGATGAAGTTGTCCTGTCCCCTTAGCAGAAAAACACCTGCAAAGCATAATGTTTCCACCTCCATGTTTGACAGTGGAGATGGTGTTCTTGGGGTCATAGGCAGCATTCCTCCTCCTCCAAACACGTTGAGTTGATGCCAAAGAGCTCCATTTTGGTCTCATCTGACCACAACACTTTCACCAGTTGTCCTCTGAATCATTCAGATGTTCATTGGCAAACTTCAGACGGGCATGTATATGTGCTTTCTTGAGCAGGGGGACCTTGCGGGCGCTGCAGGATTTCAGTCCTTCACGGCGTAGTGTGTTACCAATTGTTTTCTTGGTGACTATGGTCCCAGCTGCCTTGAGATCATTGACAAGATCCTCCCGTGTAGTTCTGGGCTGACTCCTCACCGTTCTCATGATCATTGCAACTCCACGAGGTGAGATCTTGCATGGAGCCCCAGGCCAAGGGAGATTGACA
Organism: Salmo salar; assembly: GCF_965601325.2. Lineage (NCBI taxonomy): Eukaryota > Metazoa > Chordata > Actinopteri > Salmoniformes > Salmonidae > Salmo > Salmo salar. Next base: position 89,012,509 of record NC_138300.1, on the reverse strand, counting down.
GTTCTTTTGTGTTTCTTCCATTTGCAAATAATCTCACCAACTGTTGTCACCTTCTCACCAAGCTGATTGGCGATGGTCTTGTAGCCCATTCCAGCCTTTAGTAGGTCTACAATCTTGTCCCTGACATCCTTGGAAAGCTCTTTGGTCTTGGCCATGGTGGAGAGTTTGGAATCTGATTGATTGCTTCTGTGGACAGGTGTCTTTTATACAGATAACAAGCTGCGATTAGGAGCATTCCCTTTAAGAGTGTGCGTCTAATCTCAGCTCATTACCTGTATAAAAGAGACCTGGGAGCCAGAAATCTTTCTGATTGAGAGGGGGTCAAATACTTATTTCCCTCATTAAAATGCAAATCAATTTATAACATTTTTGACATGTGTTTTTCTGATTTTTGTTGTTGTTATTCTGTCTCTCACTGTTCAAACAAACCTACCATTAAAATTATAGACTGATCATTTCTTTGTCAGTGGGCAAAAGTACAAAATCAGCAGGGGATCAAATACTTTTTTCCCTCACTGTGTGTGTGTGTGTGTGTATATATATATATATATATATTATAATGATAGTTTCAACAATACTGAATGGCTCCTTTTAACATGAGACTTCAATTTTCCCAGGTAAGAAGTTTTAGGTTGTATTTATTATAGGAATTCTAGGACTATTTCTCTATACCATTTGTATTTCATATACCTTTGACTATTTGATGTTCTTTAGGCACCATAGTATTCCCAGCCTAATCTCGGGAGGCTTGAAGTCATAAACAGCACATTGCTTGAAGCACAGCGAAGAGCTGCTGGCAAATGCAGGAAAGTGCTGTTTGAATGAATGCTTATGAGCCTGCTGCTGCCTACCACCGCTCAGTCAGACTGCTCTATGAAATCATAGACTTAATTATAATATAATAACACACAGAAATACGAGCCTTAGGTCATTAATATGGTCAAATCCGGAAACTATCATTTCGAAAACAAAACGTTTACTCTTTCAGAACTACTTTTATTCTTTCAGAAATACGGAACCGTTCTATATTTTATCTAACGGGTGGCATCCCTAAGTCTAAATATTGCTGTTGCATTGCACAACCTTCAATGTTTATGTCATAATTATGTACAATTCTGGCAAATGAATTACGGTCTTTGTTAGGAAGAAATGGCCTTCACACAGTTCGCAACGAGCCAGGCGGCCCAAACTGCTGCATAAACCCTAACTCTGCTTGCAAAGAACGCAAGAGAAGTGACACAATTTCCATAGTTAATATTGCCTGCTAATATGAATTTCTTTTAACTAAATATGCAGGTTTAAAGATGTATACTTGTGTATTGATTTTAAGAAAGGCATTAATGTTTAGGGCTAGGTACACATTGGTGCAACGACAGTGCTTTTTTCAAGGATGCACTTGTTAAATCATTTACATATACATTTTAGTCATTTAGCAGATGCCCTTATCCAGAGCGACTTACAGTAGTGAATGCATACATTTCATACATTTTTTCTCCGTACTGGTCCCCCGTGGGAATCGAACCCACAATCCTGGCATTGCAAACACCATGCTCTACCAACTGAGCCACACGGGACAAGTTGACTGATGCATTTTATAAAATATTAAAGTTGATTAAATATATATATATTTTTGTCACTGGCCTACACACAATACCCCATAATGTCAATGTGGAAGTATGTTTTTTTTTTTTATTACTAATTAATTAAAAATGAAAGGCTGAAATGTCTTGAGACAATACATATTCAACCCTTTTGTTATGGCAAGCATGAATAAGTTCAGGGGTAAAACATTTCTTAACAAGTCACGAAATATGTTGCATGGACTCACTCTGTGTGCAATAATAGTGTTTAACATGATTTTTGAATGACAACCTTGTCTCTGTCCCCCACACATACAATTATCTGTAAGTTCCCTCAGTTGAGCAGTGAACACTGATTCAACCACAGAGGCCAGGGAGAATATCCAATGCCTTGCAAAGACGGGCACCTATTGGTAGATAAAAATACAAAAATCAGACATTGAATATCTCTTTGATCATGGCGTAGTTATTAATTACATTTTGGATGGTGTACCGATACACCCAGTCACTACAAAAATACAGGCGTCCTTACTAACTCAGTTGCCAGAGAGGAAGGAAAAAGCTCAAGGAGTTCACCACGAGGCCAATGGTGACTTTAAAACAGAGTTGAATAGCTGTGATGGGAGAAAACTGAGGAGGGATCAACATTGTAGTTACTCCACAATTCTAACCTAAATGACAGAGTGAAAAGAAGGAATCATGTACAGAATAAAAATATTCCAAAACATGCATCCTGTTTCCAACAAGACACTTAAGTAATACTGCAAAAAATTGTGGCAAAGCAATTTACTTTTTGTCCTGACTACAAAATGTTATGTTTGGGGCAAATCCAATACAACATTACTGAGTACCACTCTCCATATTTTCAAACATAGTGGTGGCTGCATCATGTTATGGGTATGCTTGTAATTGTTAAGGACTACGGAGTTTTTCTGGATAAAAAAATAAACGGAATGGAGCTAAGCACAGGCAAAATCCTAGAGAAAAGCCTGGTTAAGTCTGCTTTGCACCAGACACAGGGAGATGAATTCACCTTTCAGCAAGACGACAACCTAAAACACAAGGACAAATCTACACTGGAGTTGCTTTCCAAGAAGACGGTGAATGTTCCTGAGTGGCCGAGTTACAGTTGACTTAAATCTACTTCTAAAATTATGGCACGACCTGAAAATGGTTGTCTAGCAACGACCAAAAACTAATTTGACAGAGCTTGAATAATTTTTTTAAAGAATAATGGTAAAATGCTGCACAGGTGTAAAAAGCTCTTAGACTTACCCAGAAAGCCTCACAGCTGTAATCACTGCCAAAGGAGCATCTACAAAATGTTGACTCGGGTGTGATTACTAATGTAAAATAGATTTTCTGCATTTCATTTTCAATAAATTTTGCAAACCTTTCTAAAAACATGTTTTCACTTTGTCATTAAAGGGTATTGTGTTTAGATGGGTGAGGAAAAAAATAATACACTTTGAATTCAGCCTGTAACACAACAAAAGGTAGAATAAATCAAGGGGATGAATACTTTCTGAAGGAACTGTATTATGAAAGAAAAGACTATGAAGTTTCAATAGATTTCAAGAGACATTGTTTTCCTGTGTTGAGCTTTCAAAACAGTGCTTGTTTCCCCTCCTTTGTCAGGATGCTCTACAGAAGCTGTCCGAGATGCTGAGCTTGAGTGCCACTGTGGCCCGCAAGGATGCCATCATCCCTTCTAAGCACCGCAACACTACTGCTGTACTGGGCTGCCTGGCTGAGAAACTGGCTGGTAAGTGTGGATGCAACCTGATCTCCCTTATTCTCTTACACACGTTTGTTTTACTATCCATGTAGGGACAATTGATTCCCATTCAAAATCCATTTTTTCTTAACCCTAATTGTAACTCTAAACCTAACCCTTAAGCCTAAAAAAATATTTTTTCTTGTGGGGACTGGCGAAATGTCCCAACTTGTCCAAACTTTCCTTGTTTTACTAAACCTGATGACTTCTGGTCCCCACAAAAATGGTCAAACCAAACCCCACACACATACTCTTGAACTCACATAATCAACAGTGAAAAATGAAAATGCTCTCAAGCGCCACAGGTTATTTGACCCTAGTTGCCCAACCAGTATTTGGCATACCAAATGGTCATTGTGAACTGAAAGAGCTGATCCTGCAGGTTTGAGTTGTATGCTTGTCATGACACGGCCGGAATGCTCTGCCTTTGCTCTGACAGTTCTGCTGAGCCTGCAGCACTGGGCTGGGGAGAGGGTGGCCAGGGTGAGACAACTCAGTCTGTCTGACATACCCAACAGGGGTTGCCTCTACTATTCAATGTCTGTTTGTTTACACCCCAAACTTTTGTCTTTCTCTGGAAGCGTTGTGTTACTATTTTTCTTTGTATTATTTTTTTTTTAACTCGGTATCGTTGGGAAGGGCTCGTAAGCAAGCATTTCACGGTATGATGATGTCTACACCCATTGTATTCAGCGCATGTGAAACATAATATTATATAATTATTTTTTGGGGTGGGTGGAATCCTGTGCCTTTACTGTGGCCCTTAGTGTTGTTCCTTCACCTAACGCCCACTCCACATGTCTCAGGTCCAGCCAGCATTGGACTCCTGAGCCCTGGAACCCTGGGGTACCTGCTGGAGAGCCTGGTGAGACCACAACAAACATGTAGAACCACCCAAATGCTGTTGCGCTGTCAATAGTCATATACTTGGGTTACATGTCATTTTTTCTGTAGAATGAGGCTGAGACCTTGTCTAATTTATCTCAACATCTCTGTTCCCAGAGTTCTGAGGCCCATCCTACTGTAATGCTCTTTGCCCTCATAGCCTTGGAGAAGTTCTCACAGACCAGTGAGTGTGTCCCCTTGTCCTGCACATCCTTCTGAAGGTTGCTATGCTATCCCATTGGCCACAAAACGGACTAGTAACTGTTATTTCCCTGTTGCAGGTGAGAACAAGCTAACAGTGTCTGAGTCGTGTATAAGTGACCGACTGGGGGTTCTGGAATCGTGGGCTGACCACACAGACTACCTGAAGCGCCAGGTCGGCTTCTGTTCCCAATGGAGCCTGGATAACCTCTGTGAGTAGTAGGCTACATCATGTTAGGGAAGACAGTTCTCATCCACTGACTGTTAATATTCCCTCTATTTTGTCTCCTCAGTCCTGAAAGATGGCCGTCAGTTCACCTACGAGAAGGTGAACTTGAGCAACATCAACGCCATGCTGAACAGCAACGACGTCAGCGAGTATCTCAAGATCTCTCCCAGTGGACTGGAGGTGAGGGGACCTCTCTCTGCAACACGCCTGACAGAACAGTGTGACTGGAATGATCCCTGTTGCGCACACAATAAATGATTATACTTTGTTTGTCATGCTAAATGCCAGTATTGCACTGATCAGTATCATCTTGTTCCATAGAGATAATGGATCTCCCTTTTCTCCCCTCTCCCAAGGCGCGCTGCGACGCGTCCTCCTTTGAGAGTGTCCGCTGTACCTTCTGTGTGGACTCAGGCGTGTGGTACTATGAGGTCACAGTGGTCACCTCCGGGGTCATGCAGATTGGCTGGGCCACCAAGGACAGCAAGTTTCTTAACCATGTATGTGCTTACATGCTGTACTGGTACACAGAGCAAGCAGCGTTTATTTCTGCTAGAAACTGAATGCCATAATGTGTGTGTTTCAGGAGGGTTATGGGATAGGAGATGATGAATACTCGTGTGCATATGATGGCTGCAGGCAGCTAATCTGGTACAACGCTCGCAGTAAACCACACTCCCACCCCTGCTGGAAAGAGGGTAAGTGCATCCCAAACTCAATACAGTATCATGTTGTAGCTCAGAGGCAGGCTGCAATGGGGAGATGTCTGTCAACACCTCTGCTTACACACATTTGTTACTGAACTACTGTCCCTTACAAGCATATGCTTAAGCCTTACACTTTCTTTGATCTGTAGGAGATGCCATAGGTTTCCTACTGGACCTCAGTAAGAAGCAGATGCTTTTCTACCTGAATGGACATCAGCTCCCCTCAGAGAAGCAGGTGTTTTCCTCTGCAACGTGAGTATACACACCCTGCTCCTGCTTGCTCTATTTTCTGGCCATAATCCAAAGTGCATCCCACACAAGTATTGACATACTGTACATTTCAGTAACTCACTTCCACGTCCAATATCCTTATTAGTCTTCCTACTTCCTTTCTTTTTCCAGGTCTGGCTTCTTTGCAGCAGCAAGTTTCATGTCCTACCAACAATGTGAGTTTAACTTTGGGGCGAAGCCCTTCCGCCATCCCCCGTCTGTCAAGTTCAGCACCTTCAATGACTTTGCCTCGCTGGCATCTGATGAGAAGATTATCCTTCCCAGGTAAGTCTGAGCTAATGTAGCCTTGGGCAAAATGGTTAGGCTTTAAATGATCACTCTAGTTGAACAGGACAACTGCACATTATGTGAACTCCCATGTACCATTTAGTGACTGTTTGTGCTTGTGTGTGTTCCTCAGACACCGGCGCCTGGCCCTGCTCAAGCAGGTGAGCATCAGAGACAACTGCTGCACCCTCTGCTGTGACCAGATGGCCGATACAGAGCTGAGACCCTGCGGACACAGGTACAACAACTTCCCTCTCTGTTTCAGCCCTTGTACCTGTATTGAGTATCTAGCCATTTGCCTGTGTATTACAGCTCCTTACGTGGTCTCTGTGTGTGTTTGTGTCCTTAGTGGGATGTGTATGGAGTGTGCCTTACAGCTGGAGACGTGCCCGTTGTGTCGCCAGGACATCCTGACGCGTGTCAGACTCATCTCACACGTGTCCTGACACATCACCTTCAAACCAGGACATGAACGCTCCTCCCCTCCTCCAATCACCTTTATCCCAGTAATCAACCCGACCAATAGGACTGTGAGGCTGTGCCAGGATTCCTGATCGGACCCTGAGCCTAATATGAGGAGGGAGTGATGGGACCTGACAGAGCTCCAGGAGAGATACAGTGTGGGGGATAGTGTAGGGAGAAGAGGGCAAAGAGGGATAACCTTTTCTTCTGCTGCACTCCATGGCGCGTTCTCTCTGTGAGGAGATGGGGCCCCACACCCCGTCTGGGAGCAAAAAAGTGCTTGGAGAGTGAGGGGGCAGTGGGAGGAAGACAATTAGAGACATTACCAGGCAACAGCATTTCCAGAATCACCCCATCAATCTTAATGTCATAAACTCACACAGTGTCTGCACATGGATCTGCCTAATGTTCCGTCCCTTAGGCTCTGGTCAATGTGTCCTGTGCATCTCTGCTCAGAGGTTTTACATGTATCTGTGATTCTCTTGTTTTATTCTGTCTAAACGTAAAGGCACAACAACGAAAAGACAGCCTTGGTTGGCTCAGTTGGCTGTGACGATGTTGAGGCCCTGCTCGATCATACAATACTGAGCACAGATTTGTGTCCCTCTCTCATCTTCTTGAAGCATTTCTGGGTTGATTGAGTAACTATGCTGTTATAAATGAGATTGAAAACTTAATGAATTAACTGTTATTCAAAATACTATTATATTTATCTACAATTCAAACAAAATATAAGGACATTTGGGTTATTGAAATCACAGCTAATTGGGATCATTTTAATTACGGGGTTATATGAAGTGGTTGTGGAAAATCAGAAGCTACTACATCTTGATCAATATGAATGACTACATTTGGCCACAGTGTGTAAATATGGAGGACCAGTCGTCTCCAGTCCATTCCTGACAATGAGTTAGTCATGGAAGAAATTAAGAGTTATAAGTTCAATTGTATCTGTCTTTAATGGAGTAGCCCCAGGGGTCACAAATATGTGATTTACTGAATAATCATTGTTTTCTGGATTATGATAATTGTAATAAATATATTGTGTTGCATAGTTGCTTGTCAAAGATGCCAATTTTATTGACAAGATTTAGCAGGCTAGCTACATCACTACTAAACGCATCATCAGCCAGAATATATGACGTGTATGCCATGCCGCATTATCATGGGACGAAAAGGAAAATAAATGTAGTCCATGATTGCAATAAAGGACCTATTAACGCACTTAAACATTGAACGTTAATTTCAGTTCACACGATGTTGAGAGCCTGACCGTACTCTACTGTACTTCCGGAACTAATTAGCTGGGATCTGTTTCCTCTAGGGACTTAATTTTCTGAAGGGAGCGGTTTTTTCGTTGCCTTGGTAATTTGGTGCTTTGGAAGCCATTACCGAAAATCAGACAAACCTACACGTTAGCTTGATAGCTAGCTAAGTAGATTTAGAATGGACGTGAAAGAGCGAAGTAAGTAACTTGACAAATTGTAAATCATAAAAATACAGTCGGATGGCAATGATTGCTGAGCTTGTTAGCCTTTAGTGTGGTAACTTGCTTGCATGCTAATTTAATGTTAGCTTCCATTAGGCTAGCTAGCTAATGTGTTGACACGTTATCATTGAGATCCTTTGTAATTTCTAATTCTATGCAATGTCTTATTCTTTTTTAGATCTGCTGGGCGGTGGAGTTGGAATGATGGATTTAGAGGAAGAGAATTTTGCTGTTTCAAAGTATGTGTGTGTCTGAGAAAGTGAGTGAGGTAGCTAGGTTAGAAGATAATAATGGTTTATATTGTTTGGTTGCTGACTACGGTATGTTTTAACTCCCTAGCTCATCAGATGCTGATGCTGCCTTTGATGCTGTCATTGGGAGTATTGAAGACATCATCATGGGTAAATTGCGGTCTTAGACATGTTTCAGTGTGTAAAGGTTAAATGAATTGCTAATGTTACTCAATTTCCACCTTAGAGGACGACTTCCTGCAACAGAGCTTCATGGAGAAACACTACCTGGAGTTTGACTTAGAGGAGAACAAACTCACCTTCACACCCATCTTCAACGAATATGTAAAGCAGTGTTAATGTTAATCTGCCTCCCTTGTTTGAACTAACTGTCATGTACTGTAGAGCGTATTTAAAAAAAAAAGAAGTAAAGTATGTCTCGATCATACATATTGTTTACTTCAACCTCAGATTGAGATGCTTGAGAAACGCCTCGAGCAGCAGCTGATGGAGAGGATTCCGTTTCAACATGAGCACATTTAACCATTTACTCAAGTAAGTGCATTTCCCCTCTACATGCTGCCACTAGGTGGCACATTGCCCCTTGTAAACCAAGTACACCTCACTGCAGAGTACAACGTGGTTCTCGTTTCACAACAACAAAAATTGTTTCAGGCAGCACAAAGATGAGGTGTCAGGAGACATCTTTGACATGTTGCTTACATTTACAGATTTTATGGCCTTCAAGGAAATGTTAATTGACTACAGAGCAGTGAGTAACAACCCAGAATGTTTCCGATTTGATGTTTTAATTTTAGGATCTGCACTAATCATTTGTTTAGAGAGGATTGTCTCCTCTGTTGTTGTGTGTCGGAAACATAGAGATAGGTGTAGGACTCTAGTGCCCAAAAGCCAGTTTAGTATGGGCAGTGCCATTGAGGACTTTAACCATTTTGAAGTAGTCAACTGTGTGGGACTTCCTAAGGGTTAAGGAAGGATCTCATAATTCCATCCAGGTCACCAGGAAGGATCAGCCAATAAATTATACTTGTGAGGAAACATTCCATAACTGTAGATGGCAGTAAATCGCCAACCTTGGCTTTATACCTGTTCAAACAAAACACTCTAGGTGCCAGTGTGCACCCTTTCAGTTTCTTTGCCAACTCCTAGAAGTAGTAGAAAAATAAAATTGACTACCTCAAAATGGAGATCAATGGTGCTGCCTGTGCTCTCATAGACGCCATGATGTCTATGCTCAGCACCTATACCTTCTGTCTTCAGGAGAGGGAGGGCCGAGGGCTGGACCTCAGTGATGTCCTAGTGGTGAGGTCTCTCAGCTCTGCAACCTCTAAACCCATCACCTCCAGAACAACAGAACTGAAATAACGAATGAAGAATCATCCCCAAACCTAGAAACATACACATTCATGTCAAATAGTGTAGTGCTGCTGGTGACAGAACATAAGTGTTCATGTCTTGCCCATGCTCACCTTTTGTATTTGAACTGTTGCAGGTTTGCAATGGGAATGGTATCAGTATATTTTATGTCTAGCCATTCTCTGGTGAAGATGGACACCTTTGTCCTCATGGTACAAGGATTTTTTTATTGAATTTGTGAACTCAATTACTTTTTGAGTTTTGTGTCTGATTTTTTTTTTACATTAGTACACGTCTGAAGTTTCTAAAACAAACAGTATTTTTATTATGTCATGCACTCAGTGAATGTCACCGGTTTGTGCATATTTGCTTATGTCCCATTGTCTGTAAATAAGGGTTTCAAATAAAGACATTCAGTCATTCTGTAAAATCACATTCTACTTTATTTTTAAAAGTGTAATGGTGTGGATAAACCACAGTGCACACAACACATGATTCTCTTGCTCTTCAGAATGAAAACCATTTCTGAATGTGTGTTGCACACAGACCATTGGGATGCCTGTGTATCTACAAGTATTACATTATAAATAGTATCATTCATGACACTTTCCTAGAGTATATGATCATAGTGGTTATGTATGGGAGCATGTACAGTATGTGAGTCATGAGTGAGTGTGCTGATAGATGTGCAGTGGTGGGGTTACCATAGCAACATACTTAGAAAGGGGCTGCAAAATGCTTCCAGACTTTATTCCAGTCATAATCTTGACATCTCAAAAATCTATTGATGCCTGTTTTTAAAAATCTAGCTGTTCTTTGATAAGCAGGCTTGGTATCTCCTCTTGTCACTGTTCGGTTCACACTGTACAAGTCTCTGTGTATGGAGAGGGTTTCTCAGGATAAGTAGTAGAGTAGTCCTATGCAGGACCACAGTTGCAGACTGCATTACCTCCATTCGACTTCCAGGCCATGTTGTAAAAGAAGGTGCTGGCTCTGTGTCGGTACGATGCCAAAAAAACGGAACAAGTGACAAACACATAGTAAGACCAAATCAGACATGAGAGCAGAATGTTATCATAAAATACATGCCTGCATTCATTATTTCTCGATTATCAGTTAATTGATATTGTTGATTTCTTAACTGGCAATGTCGAGGATGGGCAGGTGGGTTGTCAGTACTTGTTGTCATATCTGTATGGGCTTTAGCCAGCTCATTTTCCATTTGTTGTCATGCCATACATGCTACATATTGATAGTCTGACTCCTGACCTAAATCTATGATGTTTTTGAAAATCTCTGGCCAAATAATATTAATGGTAGGATGGGAATATTTGTCTTTACTCTAGAGTCACTGGGCTTCTGATTTCCTGGGTTGTAAAAGGCAGGAGATGCATGTCTTTAAACACACTTTAATGTCCTATGCATGGTGAAACTGTTGATAAGCTCTGTTAGACACACTAATAGCCCTATGTCTTTGTGCAACAGGGCCAATGTCATGGTGACTAGCTTGTTCCTCCCAGGAAGATCAAGGGCTTGTCATATGCCTCATTGTAAATAGCAAACACAGCCATAGACATGTAAAAAGGCACACAGACAGGCTGGCTGACTTCATAGTTGGTTTACCTAGTTCTGATCAGTTGATAAGTGACAGAAACACATGAGAAGCCCTTGTTTAGACAAGCGCTCCCCTTACAGAGGGCTATATAGACCGAGTCTGAATACATTCCAATCAGTACTTGCAATTTTTTCGTTGTCAAGTAGAAAACCTTTTACAGGAAGTGTGGATATCCACATTCTATACAGTTATGGGTATAATTAATAGAAAACACAGAAGTTTGTTTCTGGCCCTCCTACTACTTGATCTTTTTTCCACTAATTGGTATTTTGACCAATCACATCAGATCTTTTCATGTCAGATATTTTTCAGACCTGATATGATTGGTCAAAATACCAATTAGTGAAAAAAATATCACATTTAGGTAAATGCAGCCAATGTTTCGGTCTGCATGTGTCTTTGTGTCTGTACCAGGTGCTCTGTTCTAGACTTACCTTAGCAGCTGCCATATGGCGGTAACGGTCAGGCATGACTGATGCAGCATTGGCCAGAAACGCTGTGAGGTACAGAACGGTTGCCACAGTATTATACACCATCACCTACAAGATAGAGAACAGATGTTGATAAAGAAGAAAAAACTATATGAGCATACAGCCTAAATGTTCCATTTTCCATTGAATTACAATCACAGGAGGTTAGTTGAATCTTAATTGGGGAGGACGGCTCGTGGTAATAGCTGGAGCGGAATGATCAACAACCAATTTGACAGAGCTTTAAGTATTTTAAAAATAATGTGGAAATCCAGGTGTGCAAAGCTCTTTGAGACTTACTCAGAAAGACTGTAATCGCTGACAATGGTGATTCTAACATGTATTGACTCAGGGAATACTTATGTAAATGAGATGTCTGTATTTTATTTTCAATAAATTCACATTGAGGTTATGCGGTATTGTGTGTAGATGGGTGAGCCAATTTTTTTTATCAATACTTTCTAAAGGCACTGTTAGCCTACTGTCTGGATTAAGACATTGTCTATATCGGCTCTCAATAGCTTTTTTCCGTGCCTGTCACAAACTCGTGTCCAAACCCTAGCCTATATAATGCCAGCGTGGCCTAGCCTACATAAATTTGCTTTTAGTTGCAAAATACAAATATTCACAATAACATTGCCTAAAATGTTTCCCTATGTTTTATCACCGCGTAATCATCATAGGCTACAGTTATTTATTTATTTTAGAACACCATTTATTGATCAATTCAATAATTGAGTTTAATAAAAAAAATAACGAATATTTAGTTACTGGCTACCTACTACTATTAAATTACCAAAAACTATTGTCAGAAGTGGGATTCGAACCCACGCCTCCAGGGGAGACTGCGACCTGAACGCAGCGCCTTAGACCGCTCGGCCATCCTGACGTTGTTCTACTAGACTATTTTAGTACTTATGAACATGTGCACCCGAGTAAGAATTGTCAATAAACGTATAGGAAACATAGCCAGCGAGCTACTTTTGTAACAATAGTATGGCGAATAACAAGTGAAAAAATAATGAAACAAGGAAGGATATCAGCGAGCTATGACGCAAATTAGCAGCTAGCTAGCATATATAATTATTAGCTTGCTAACTAACGTTAGCACGTGGTTTCAAACCCTTGAATAACATTAAGTTACTGTAGCAAGCTTGATTTTCTTAATTTGTCCTCCGTTGGAAGCTATGTGCAATTCTCATAGCATTTATTTGTTTGTTGAATTGGGAACTAACAATATAGCACGGCTACCTGTTAGGCGATATTTCGTTCTAAAAATATTTTTCCCATCAGCATTTGGTCTGTCTCATTGCATTGGTCACTAGCAGTGCTTAATTTGAGCCGGTTCTGCCGGAACAGGATCAGTTCCTTTACCCATTTTCCAGGATCCGGTACCTCTCGTGTAATGAAACATTATTTTCACTGTTTGCAATGTAAACATTTAGTTAATTCAATTGCCTCTGTAATTCTCCTACCCCCTAAAAAGTTCATGTGAAAATGTGCCTAATATTCTAAGAATTGATTCATGTTGAGCCCGTCCGGGTTTATGGTTCACTTTCTATGATCTTTCTCCCTCTCACTGCTAGACATGAATGAATCAATCCAATTTCTAAAGCTTTTTTTACATAAGCACATGTCACAAAGTACTTGTACAGAAACCACTTAATTTATTTCCTTATATAATGATAGCCGCCAGAACCGTGCTGCAGAACCCCTGATAAATTGAAATACAATTGAGTACTACACCAGAAGTAGGCCTATAATTAAGCCACAGAGGATCAATAGCATATTTAAAATAAATAGCCTAGCTGTGGATTGAGTGTAGCCCAATCACAAGGCATGCCTACAGTCGGGAACACGCAGAACATCTGTCAGAGAAAAGAATGCAGCCAAAACACGCCTTTTGCAATATTTGAAATACAACCGCTGGAAAACTCAGGTTGGAAAGGAAATGGATTCTGCTGAAAAAAAGAAGACTGTAGGCTACCAAATGTTGTCAACTTACAAATAGGCCAATTGAGCGAACAACGAGAGAGAGATGCTTTCGACTATTGCTGGTGAATGAGCTGTGCGTCATTGGGTGAGTCAGTGAAACTGGAAAGCTTGTATTGTCATCCAGCGGTTTTCTCCTAGCCCCTGGTGTTCACGAGTCCCTGTTTTTCCTCCTGGTTCTGACCCATGCCTCTCCTGACTCTGAGCCCGCCTTCCTGACCATTCCGCCTGCCCTTGACCTCGAGCATACCTGCTGAACTGTACCGTTTTGGACAGTGACCTGGTTATGAACTCTTGTCTGTCCCCGAACTGCCTTTTGCCTACCCGTTGGACTATAATAAATATCAGAGCTCAAACCATCTGCCTCCCTTGTCTGGCCTCTTGTTATATTTATAGGAATATAATCTCCTCCTCAGATTGTACAATATGTGTGTCTCCACACACCTAGGCCTAGGCTGTTGATGGATTCAAGACAAGGTCGTTTTTATTGATCTCAGTTAGTGTCAAAGTAGCCTGTCATTTCGATAATTTGTGAGCTATTAAAAAATATTCTGCTAAAGTCTCCAGTCATGTAGAATTGCATGAAATGTCTTAATTTTTCTCTCTTTCAATTCAAGGGGCTTTATTGGCATGGAAAACATATATTTATATTACCAAAGCAAGTGAAATGGACAAACACAAGTGAAATAAACAAAAAGTGAAGAGTAAATATCAAGTTCCAAAAGAATAAAGACATTTCAAATGTCATTATGTCTATACACTGTTGTAACAATGTGCAAATAGTTAAAGTACAAAAGGGAAAATAAATAAGCATCAATATGGGTTGTATTTACAATGGTGTTTGTTCTTCACTGGTTGCCCTTTTCTTGTGTCAACAGGTCACACATCTTGCTGCTGTGATGGCACACTGTGGTATTTCACCCAATAGATATGGGAGTTTATCAAAATAGGATTTGTTTTCTAATTCTTTGTTGGTCTGTGTAATCTGAGGGAAATATGTATCTCTAATATGGTCATATATTTGGCAGGAGGTTAGGAAGTGCAGCTCAGTTTCCACCTCATTTTATGGGCAGTGTGCACATAGCATGTCTTCTCTGCCTACGGCAACCTTTCTCAATAGCAAGACTATGTCTGTACATAGTCAAAGCTTTCCTTAATTTTGGGTCAGTCACAGTGGTCAGGTATTCTGCCACTGTGCACTCTCTGTTTGGGGCCAAATATCATTCTAGTTTGCTCAGTTTTTTTGTTAATTCTTTCCAAAGTGTAAAGCAATTATATTTTTGCTTTCTCATGATTTGGTTGGGTCTAATTGTGTTGCTGTCCTGGGGCTCTGTGGGGTCTGTTTGTGTTTGTGAACAAAGCCCCAGGACCAGTTTGCTTAGGGGACTCTTCTCCAGGTTCATCTCTCTGTAGGTGACATCTTTTTGTTATGGAAGGTTTGGGAATCGCTTCCTTTTAGGTGGTTTAATGGCTCTTTTCTGTATTTTGATAATTAGCGGGTATCGGCCTAATTCTGCTCTGCATGCATTATTTGGTGCTTTACGTTGTACACAGAGGACATTTTTGTAGAATTCTGCATGTAGAGTTTCAATTTGGTGTTTGTCCCATCTTGTGAATTCTTGGTTCGTGAGTGGATCCCAGACCTCACAACCATAAAGGGCAATGGGTTCTATAACTGATTCAAGTATTTTTTGCCAGATCCTAATTGGTATGTCACATTTTATGTTCCTTTTAATGGCATAGGAGGCCCTTTTTGCCTTGTCTCTCAGCTCGTTCACGGCTTTGTGGAAGTTACCTGTGGCACTGATGTTTAGGCCGAGGTATGTATCATTTTTTGTGTGCTCAAACGTTATCTAGGTGGAATTTGTATTTGTGGTCCTGGCAACTGGATCTTTTTTGGAACACCATTATTTTTGTCTTACTGAGATTTACTGTCAGGGCCCAGGTCTGACAGAATCTGTGCAGAAGATCTAGGCGCTGCTGTAGGCCCTCCTTGGTTGGGGACAGAAGCACCAGATCATCAGCAAACAGTAGACATTTGACTTCAGATTCTAGTAGGGTGAGGCCGGGTGCTGCAGACTGTTCGAGTGCCCTCGCCATTTTTTGATATATGTTGAAGAGGATGGGGCTTAAGCTGCATCCCTGTCTCATCCCATGGCCCTGTGGAAAGAAATGTGTCTTTTTGCCATTTTTTACCACTCACTTGTTTGTGAACATTGATTTTATAATGTTTAGCCAATTGGAATTTGTGGTCTATTTTAGCATTTCATGTAGGATGCCAACAACACCACAGGCCTTTTTGGGTTGGAATGTTTGTAATCTGTCCTGTAGTTCATTCAATGTAATTGGAGAATCCAGTGGGTTCTGCTAGTCTTTAATAGCTGATTCAAAGATGTGTATTTTGATCATATATGTTTTTGCTGTTTGTTCTTTGTTATAGAGCCAAAAAGTTTGGAGAAGTAGTTTATCCACACATCTCCATTCATGCTGTTGTTTGTTTAGTGTGTTCCAATTTTCGCAGATGTGGTTAGATTCTATGGATTCTTCAGTTACATTGAGCTGATTTCTGACGTGCTGTTCATTATTTTTCCGTAGTGTTTTTGGTTGGATAGGTTTCTCAATTTCTTTCTTAGGTTTTTGCATTCTTCATCAAACCATTTGTCAATGTTATTCATTTTCTTAGATTGTCTGTTTGACAATTTTTGATTTCATAGGGAAGCTGAAGGGTCAAATATACTGTTTAGGCTTTCTACTACAAAGATTACACCTTCACTATTACAGTGAAATGTTTTGTCCAGGAACTTGTCTAAAAGGGATTGAATTTGTTGTTGCCTAATAGTTTCTTGGTAGGTTTCTACACTACTTTCCTTCCATCAGCCGAGTGACACGAGCCTACCAGATGAGCTAAATTACTTCAATGCTCGCTTTGAGGCAAGTAGCACTGAAACATGCACGAGAGCACCAGCTGTTCTGGATGACTGGATGATCACGCTGTCCACAGCGGATGTGAGTAAGACCTTTAAACAGGTCAACATTCACAAGGCCGCAGGGCCAGATGGATTACCAGGACGTGTACCCCGAGTATGCGCTGATCAACTGGCAAGTGTCTTCACATTTTCAAACTCTTCCTGTCTGAGTCTGTAATACCAACATGTTTCAAGCTGACCACCATAGTCCCTGTGCCCAAGAACACCAAGGTAACCTGCCTAAATGACTACTGACCCATAGGACAAAAGAAACACCTATGTGAGAATGCTATTCATTGGCTACAGCTCAGCAGACTAAACACCTCCCTCTGCAACTGGATCCTGGACTTCCTGATGGGCCACCCCCAGTTGGTAAGGGTAGGTAACAACACATCTGCCACGCTGATCCTTAACACGGGGGCCCCTCAGGGGTGTGTGCTCAGTCCCCTCCTGTACTCCCTGTTCACTCATGACTGCATGGCCAGGCACGACTCCAAAACCATCGTTAAGTTTGCCAATGACACAACAGTGGTAGGCCTGATCACCAGCAACGACGAGACAGCATATAGGGAGGAGGTCAGAGACCTGGCTGTGTGGTGCCAGGACAACAACCTCTCCCTAAACGTAATCAAGACTAAGGAGATGATTGTGGACTGCAGGGAAAGGAGGACCGAGCATGCCACCATTCTAATCAACGGGGCTGTAGTGGAGCAGGCTGAGAGCTTCAAGTTCCTTGGCGTTCACATCGCCAACAAACTAACATGGTCCAAGCACACCAAGACAGTTGTGAAGAGGGCACGACAAAACCTATTCCCCCTCAGGAGACTGAAAAGATTTGGCATGGGTCCTTAGATCCTCAAAAGGTTCTACAGCTGCACCATCGAGAGCATCTTGACTGGTTGCATCACTGCCTGGTATGGCAACTGCTTTTACTGCTGCTCTTTAATTATATGTTACTTTATTTGTTATTTTTTAATGTATTTTTCTTAACTGCATTGTTGGCTTGTAAGTAAGCATTTCACTGTAAGGTATTGTATTCGGTGCATGCGACAAATACAATTTGATTTGAACTACAGCATTTCTTAATATTGTGCAGTTCCTTTGGCTTTGATGCCTCATGATTGACTATTGTTCTGTTCAGGTAGACTGTGATTTTGCTGTGATCTGATAGGGGTGTTAGTGGACTGACTGTGAACGCTCTGAGAGACTCTGGGTTGAGGTCAGTGATAAAGTAATCTACAGTACTACTGCCAAGGGATGAGCTGTAGGTGTACCTACCATAGGAGTATCCTCGAAGCCTACCATTGACTATGTACAGAGCTGTAGGAGTTGTGAACAATTGTTGTTGGTTGTTTTGTCATAGTTGTGTCTAGGGGGGCATATTTGGGAGGGAATATTGTCACCTCCAGGTAGGTGTTTGTCCCCCGTGTCCTAGAGTGTGTCAGGTTCTTGTCCAGTTCTGACATTGGGACATTCCCTGGGCCTGGAAATTGTTGATCTCCCCCTCTAGGATGGAGAAGCTGTCATCGTTAAAGTATGGAGATTCTATTGGGGGGATATAGGTAGCACACAAGGACATTTTCCTCTGTTGGGATAATTTCCTTATTAATTTCTAGCCAGATGTAAAATGTTCCTGGTTTGACTAATTTAATAGAGTGGGTTAGGTCTGCTACCAAATTAACATACCCACTGAGTCTCTTCCCTGTTTCACACCTGGTAGTTTGGTGGATGGTCATCAGTGGGTCCGTCTCCTCTATACTATGCTTTTAATAGAATGACAATGTCTGTAGTTCCATTTTCTTTGATGAAGTCTGGGTTCCTGCTCTTTAGGCCAAAGGCAGATGACCTCAGACCTTGTATATTCCAGGATGACATAGTAAAAGCTTTGTGTTCCATAGTGTCTAGTGTTGCTTTTGTGTGGTTTAGGCCCGGACCATTACAGTAGGTGTGAGCAGAGCATGTTGAGCATCTGATACATACCTCATAGGTCGCAAGATGGGGCTTTGTGGGGTGCATTAGTGGGGTTTAGGCCTGTTGCTCTTCTCACGGCCTGGCATATGTGCGGCTGTCATGTTGAGGTCCTTGCTGCAGGGGCCATGGGGGTGGCAGAAGGAGCATAGGTCTGATCAAGGGGGGGCCTATATAAGGTGTGGCCAGGGTTTGTTTGGGGTGGTCTCAGCTGGTTGGGGTCTGGGTGTAGGTACTTTTAGCATGGGTTATCTCGGTGCAGGTCCTTCGGGAGGGGGTCTTGCAGGTCTGGGAGGGTGTCTCGCTCCACACACACACACACACACACACACACACACACACACACACACACACACACACACACACACACACACACACACACACACACACACACACACACTGCTGTTCTGAATGTTGGAAGGAAGCCCAGGACAGTGTTTTTACTGTGAGGGGGTGAGCTCTGGGCAGAGGTTTCTGTCTCCATTCTGTGACTTCCTTCTGGCATCACTGCAGCACACACTCAGCCTGTGTTGATGGAGATGTCTGCACACCAAGCGTTACAGCTGCCTCCGCAGGAGAAGGAAGGATCAAGAACAAGACCTCCTGAAGACCACAGACAGCTTTAAATCTCTTGTTCAGAGTCTGTGTACATGTTGACTGTGTCTGATTCACTGTCCTTACTTCTGTGTTGTCTGATGTAGTGAAAGAGGGGATTCATGACTTACACGGGGTGTAATTCCAGGGAGTCACTCAATCTGGGCCAGGCCTCTACAACCCTTTTCCTGGAGAGCTACTGTCTTGTAGGTTTTCACTCCAACCCCGATCTAGCACGCCTGATTCTAATAATTAGCTGGTTGATAAACTGAACCAGGTTAATTACAACTGGGTTTGGAGCGAAAACCTACAGGACGGTAGCTCTCCAGGAGCAGGATTGGAGACCCCTGATCTGGGCTGTCCCTGCCCTGCTGTGTCTATACACCCGCAATAACCTCTGCTAAATGTGTATATGTGACCAATAAAATTGTATTGGATTTACAGTACATAGCCAGCCCACATGCAGCAATGCTGCCTCAGCCCCCATGTAGGACCGGCTATGCTCCAAAAACGCACCCGCACTGTCAGGAGGAGAGTATTTATGTCTTAGCGTTGGCACAAGCGTGAAGAAGAGGATGAAAGATGCTTATTATTTCAGTGGCGCTCTGTGGAGAGTAACTCTCCCTGTGTGAACATTCGGATCAGAGAGAGACTTAGTGTGACTTGTCATACTGGTCAACTGTCAAGAAGCTTGTCACATAGGTGCTATGAGGAAGAAGTTCTGTGGGCCATTTTCCCGAAACCTGACTGTCACAGCATTCCTTAGTTTAGTGTCTGACACACTTGTTTGCCCCCTGTGTAAGCTGGACAGAGGGGCTTCTGTGTGTCAGCAAAAGCAAGCACCACCCAAGCAATGTAACAGCATGGTGGTAATCTGCTGCCATCAAAATTATTTGAGAGGTTATTGTTCCTTCCACTTTCCACTCAGAAAATACCAGAGGCCTCATTTATTATTTATAGTCACTGAGAGTTAACTAAATATGTCACACACTGTAGCAAGAGGGTATGATGCTGTCATGGTGATGAAGAAAGATCCCTCATATTGTATCCCTTTTGGTGTGTCTCCTTACTCCACTATGGGAATATGACTTCGTTATACACGGTCCGGCTGGCAAACACACATACCTCTTATACACTCATCATTCCAATTTTCACAAATTGTAACTTCACATAGCTTAATATCTACTGATAGTTGAGCATGTACACACTCAGAAAGTACTTGTATTTATGATCTATTACTGTATTGTAGCTATATTAGCAATAGAATTGTGGACTTGAATCCTATGACTTGGGTTTGAATCGAGTCTCACAAATATTATAACATGATACTCGACTTGAACTTGGAGCGTTGACCCTCATGACATGTCATTGAAGTAGTCAGTCTCGACAGATGATATGATACACTACATTACCAAAAGTATCTGGACACCTGCTTGTCAAACATCTCATTCCAAAATCATGGGCATTAATATGGAGTTGGTCCCCTCTTTGCTGCTATAACGGACTCCACTCTTCTGGGAAGCCTTTTCACTAGATGTTGGAACATTGCTGCGGGGACTTGCATCTATTCAGCCACAAGAGCATTAGTGAGGTCGGGCACTGATGTTGGGCGATTAGGCCTGGCTCACAGTCTGCGTTCCAATTCATCCCAGAGGTGTTTGAGGTCAGGGCTCTGTGCAGGCCAGTCAAGAACTTACACACCGACAAACCATTTCTGTGTGGACCTCGCTTTGTGCACGGGGGCATTTTCATGCTGAAACAGGAAAGGTCCTTCCCCAAACTGTTGCCACAAAGTTGGAAGCACAGAATCGTCTAGAATGTCATCGTATGCTGTAAGCGTTAAGATTTCCCTTCACTGGAACTAAGGGGCCTAGCCCGAACCATGAAAAACAGCCCCAGACCATTATTCCTCCTCCAGCAAACTTTACAGTTGGCACTATGCATTCGGGCAGGTAGCGTTCTCCTGGCATCTGCCAAACTCTGATTCATCTGTTGGACTCCAGAGAACGCGTTTCCACTGCTCCAGTCCAAGTGTGGCGAGCTTTACACCACTCCAGCCGACGCTTGGTATTGCGCATGGTGATCTTAGGTTTGTGTGCAGCTGCTCTGCCATGAATCTCCCGACGAACAGTTCTTGTGCTGACGTTGCTTCCAGAGGCAGTTTGGAACTCGGTAGTGAGTGTTGCAACCGAGCTTGTGGTGCCTACCATTTCGTGGCAGAGCCGTTGTTGGTCTTAGACGTTTCCACTTCACAATAACAGCACTTACAGTTGACCAGGGCAGCTCTAGCAGGGCACAAAAACATCCTGTGGCGCACTGCACTAGCTTCGAATAGTCCCCGCGATATGCAACTTTTCAGGGAAGTCAGGAACCAGTATACACAGTCAGTTAGGAAAGCAAAGGCTAGCTTTTTCAAACAGAGATTTGCATCCTGCAGCACTAATTCCAAAAAGTTTTGGGACAGTGTAAAGTCCATGGAGAATAAGAGCACCTCCTCTCAGCTGCCCACTGCACTGAGGCTAGGAAACTGTCACCAACGATAAATCCACGATAACCGAGAATTTCAATAAGCATTTCTCTACGGCTGGCCATGCTTTCCACCTGGCTACCCCAACCCCGGCCAACAGCTCTGCACCCCCCGCAGCAACTGGCCCAGGCAGTCTCTATGGGGGTGCCACAGGGTTCAATTCTCAGGCCGACTCTTTTCTCGGTATATATCAATGATGTCGCTCTTGCTGCGGGTGATTCTTTGATCCACCTCTACGCAGACGATGCCATACTGTATTCATCTGGCACTTCTTTGGACACTGTGATAACAAACCTCCAAACGAGCTTCAATGCCATACAACACTCCTTCCGTGGCCTCCAACTGCTCTTAAATGCTAGTAAAACCTAATGCATGCTCTTCAACCGATCGCTGCCCGCACCCACCCACCTAGCATCACTACTCTGGACACTTCTGACTTAGAATATGTGGACAACTACAAATACCTAGGTGTCTGGCTAGACTGTAAACTCTCCTTCCAGATTCATATTAAACATCTCCAATCCAAAATTAAATCTAGAATCGGCTTCCTATTTCGCAACAAAGCCTCCTTCACTCATGCTGCTAAACATATCCTCGTAAAACTGACTATCCTGCCGATCCTTGACTTTGGCGATGTCATTTACAAAATAGCCTCCAACACTTTACTCAGCAAATTGGATGCAGTCTATCACGGTGCCATCCGTTTTGTCACCAAAGCCCCATGTACTACCCACCATTGAGAACTGTATGCTCTCATTGGCTGGTCCTCGCTACATATTTGCTGCCAAACCCACTGGCTCCAGGTCATCTATAAGTCTTTGCTGGGTAAAGCTACGCCATATCTCAGCTCACTGGTCACCATAGCAACACCCACCCCTGTAGCATGCGCTCCAGCAGGTATATTTCACTGGTCATCCCCAAAGCCAACACCTCCTTTGGCCGCCTTCCTTCCAGTTCTCTGCTGCCAATGACGAACGAATTGCAAAAATCACTGAAGTTGGAGACTTATATCTCCCTCACTAACTTCAAGCATCGGCTGTCAGAGCAGCTTACCGATCGCTGCAGCTGTACACAGCACATCTGTAAATAGCCCATCCAATCTACTACCTAACTCATCCCCATATTCGTTTTTTCTGCTCTTTTGCACACCAGTATTTCTACTTGCACATCCTCATCTGCACATCTATCACTCCAGTGTTAATTGATAAATTGTAATTACTTTGCCACTATGGCCTATGTATTGCCTTACCTCCTTACTTAATTTGCACACACTGTATACAGATTTTCAATTGTGTTATTGACTGTACGTTTGTTTATCCCATGTTGTAACTGTGTTGTTGTTTTTGTCGCTTTGCTTTATCTTGGCCAGGTCGCAGTTGTAAATGAGAACTTGTTCTCAACTTGCCCACCTGGTTAAATAAAGGTGAAAAAAAAAAGTGTATTTCAATACCATACATTTCAGTAGAAATACCCCTTCTGCTTTCACTAGTATTCTTCAACATTGGGACGCGTCTCCAGTCTAGATGACTCAACAAATGATGAAAAATATATGCTGATTAAATTGCTATATCATGTGCAAGGAAAAATGGACCGAGCTCCAGTCAATGTCCTGGACACCAATACATATGAATAAAAACCCTGGAACAAAATCATATTTTCCCTCTTAAGTAGTATATCATGCTGTAAACGTATTCAACTTGTTTGTTCTCTAAGTTGTGACTGGCCCATCCAGAAAGAAAAAAGTGCCCATGTATGTGCTATAGAGACTGTGAAACAGGAAATTGTATATGATGCAAAACATTTACTGGAAATCTGCTGGATTAGTAAAAGTGTGCCCTATTCCCTGACACCCTTCATCTGCTGAACAAAAAACCCTGTGTCTGAACTTGCATCAGAGGGGCAGACGGCTGACACAAACTATAGTAAATACCTGGACTCTCATCCTTTTTTCAGTGTTGAAGTAAAATATTGAAGTAGGCAGAGACACACATGGGCGCACGATGACGAACACACACACACACACACACACACACACACACAGAGACTGACTGTGAATACACCTTGGTTCTGGATCTCCACAGAGTGTGATGTCAGAGGTCAGGAAGGATAGTGAATGGGAGGTGTGTGTGAGAGTGTGTGTTGGAGCACAGGAATGGGGCCATTCCTCTCCAGTATAAATACGGGGTCCTGGTGGGGACAGTGGTAGAAAAGTGAGGCATACACCTTCAGGGCTGTTTGAAAAGGCACAAGAGGAGTCAAACTTATCATAAAAGGAGGTAACACGGCAGAGAAGAAAAGGAGGAGATATTCACAACAAAGACTGGAAAATGGCTGACCAAAACGGTGAGTGATTTATCATTATTACACTGCTTTTTCAAACCATTGATAGTGCTCTCTGAATTAGAGGAGACAAATATTACTTGCAGTTTCCATATCTGTGAAAAATGTGCTGCCATATAAATAAAATGTGCTGCCGTATGAATTCACAGCAGTGTGTTGAGATCACTCATTCTAATTTAAGCAATGCATACCAGGAGAGTAAGAGACCAATATAGGCTTGTATGCACTATTCATAAAAATATGAGGATGGGCAGATGTGCTATCTGACAAAGTTTATCCTGAAATGCATACATTTCTAAATTTAAACAGAATATACAGTAGATCAGTGTTTCTCCTAGTGGAAAAAGTTGGTCTGTCTCTGTGTGTGTTATAAGTATATGGCACACAAGATTTCCTGCCAAAATAGATTAGCAAAAAGTAATCAACTTAAGGGCATTTCATATTTTTTTCACACAACTTTTAACTTAAATTCAATAACATGATGACATGTTCAACCAAATGTAAATCAAAACTACATGTTGAACTGAAGTCTGTGCCCAGTGGGTATCATCAGAACAATGACTGGAAGTCTACAGATACCTTAGGATATACTACATAAAAATGGTATCCACAAGTTCATCTGACACTGGATAAGTAAAAAAACGTATTGATTGACAGAATCTCAGTCTCTAATGTTTTCACACAGTACATCATGCTTGAATGGAGTTGCCTACCTACAGTAACTTCTATAAATATGAAGTGGGGTCCTTGACTTGGTGACTCATAACGATAGTCAGGCTCCAATTGATGATTTGTCTGACCTTTCTGTTGTTTGACCTGTACAACATGGGACCATTGTGATTGATATGACTAAAATAGAGATCTGTCTAGAAATATGAATATCTACTAGAGTATTAGTGTATGGCCTGGTTACCACCAAGATTCCCTCATTAACTCATTATTCCTAACTACACAGTAGAAGTGACTGTGCCCTATGTTCTTTCTTTAATTGTGTTCCAGGTGTATTCATGGGGATGGACCTGCGTTGCCAGGTGAACAACCATGCCCATCGTACAGGGGAGATGGACCTGGAAAGGCTGCTGGTTCGTAGGGGGCAGCCCTTCTCCCTCGCTCTGCAGTGCTCCACACCCCTGCCCCCTAAACACAAACTAGCCATGATCCTGCATCTGGGTGAGCAACTCAATGCCAAGGACCATAAGCTTGAGTCAGCTATAGAGTGGACATTATTGCACAGTGGGAGGAGGAGTCAGTTATGATTGACAGATATAAAACGAAAATGGTCTGGCAAAACAGCTTTGACTGACAGTATATGAGTTTTTGTTTGTTTGTGTGTTTAGGTAAGGAGGGTGAGGTGGTGGTGAAGGTTTTAGATGCCCGTTCTGGCCGTGACAAGTGGTGGTTCCGCCAGCAGAGGGCTCAGAATGAGGTGCTGCTGACGGTCCACAGCCCAGCAGACACCCCGGTGGGAATCTACAGCATGACATTGCTGCTCCTCTCCCCTGATGGACACATCCTGGAGCAGACCACACCAGAGACGTTCTACCTGCTCTTCAATCCCTGGTGCAAAGGTGAGCTCCGACACATAAAAACACACACACAAATTAGTAGAATCAGTTGAAATGGCCCAGTTGTACTTGCTCTTTTGGTGAGGGGAACCAATAAGAGCTCAGGAAGGTGTCATCGGTATTCATTACTTTTGCACTCTTAGTAGGTCAGAGTCAGGGGACTCAACTTCTACTTCTGTTGTGTGTTTGTCTCAGTCTGTCTCCCCCTGTGTTTACTTTTAAATAAGTTTGCGCTAAACATGAAATTATTAGAAGGGATAGAGAAATGTCAAAGTTGGTGAAGAGATTGCTGATATGAAAGCTGTCAGTTGTGTGATACAATATCAAATCAATAAGATTGCTGTTGCCCCATATGTTTTCTCACTCAGTCTTTCCTCTGCTGGGTCTTTGTTTTTCTTCCTCCCAGCTGACTCTGTGTACCTCCCTGATGAGGAGCTGCTAGAGGAGTACATCCTGAATGAAAATGGCCTCCTTTACCAGGGCTCCTGGGACCAGATCTCCTCACTGCCCTGGAACTTTGGACAGGTAGCAAACAGCACACCTCTGAAGGATGGACAGCTAACCCACCTGAGACAAAATTGATATATAGAGAGCAAATCTTTTGATCACAACCCATCGATCCATTGAGAACAAGAACTCAGTGTTGTGTAGCCTAAATCACTGTTCTAGCTGAGGCGTTTTCAAACAGAAAGATAAACAACAGGGCATGTGGGAGGGTGTTGGCAGCCAGTAGTTTCTGGCGAGTCTGATGGCGGCCTGTGTGAATTGTCACAGCTTGGTGGCATTGGAGACACAGTGCCTCAGCTGGCTGAAGAAATGTCTTTGGTGGATGTAAGGCATTTCTACTCTGGCTATGTGAAAATCCAGGGTCTCTCTCTCTCTCTCTCTCTCTCTACAGTAAGAGAGAGAGAGAGAGAGAGAGAGAGAGAGACTCTGCATGGCTGATTGTCTCCATCTAGAGAGAGAGAGAGAGAGAGAGAGACTGCATGGCTGATTGTCTCCATCTAGAGAGAGAGAGAGAGAGAGAGAGAGAGAGAGAGAGAGACTCTGCATGGCTGATTGTCTCCATCTAGTGAGGAGGAAAGTACATATTCAGTCACCAACTGTACGTTAACACTGGTTTGAGATTTGCATACCTCATCATGTGTTCTCATAATATTTTAACATATCATTTTTCATTAGTTTGAACAAGATGTGGTGGATATCTGTTTTGAAATCCTGAACAATTCACCTACTGCACTGAAAAACCCAGAGATTGATACAGCCAACCGAGCAGATCCAGTGTACGTGAGCAGGACAATTACTGCAATGGTAAGGTTCACCATATAAAGTAATTATTTCTACATTTAGGGGAATAGATGGCGCCGGAGAAGAAGGCTGACGTTTTACATGTTCCTATCCAATTGTGTTTTTGTTTGTTTCTTTACGTTGTTTGTAACTTATTTTTAACTTATTTTGTACATAATGTTTCTGCTACCATCTCTTATCAGAACTGCGATTTCTCACCATGAACTGGCAGAATCCTTTTTTCCTTTAATGAGTCCGACGAGCCCGACGTGAATGACATACTGCTTTCCCTGGAACAGGCCCAGATTCCCGTCATTTGCGTGAAGATAAGGCGGAGAAAAAGGGGCTGGAGGGCGGGCTGCCTTCAGAGTATTCGTAGGCAATCGAATAAACCCCCTCTGCCTTCCATTCTGCTAGCAAACGTGCAATCTTTGGAAAATAAAATAGATGACCTACGCAGAAGACTAAACTACCAACGGGACATTCAAAACTGTAATATCTTATGCTTCACGGAGACGTGGCTGAACAACGACATTATCAACATACAGCTGGCTGGTTATACGCTGTACTGGCAGGATAGAACAATGGCGTCTGGTAAGACAAGGGGCGACGGACTATGTATTTTTGTAAATAACAGCTGGTGCACAATATCTAAGGAAGTCTTGAGGTTTTGCTCACCTGAGGTAGATAAGCTGTAGACCACACTATTTAGCAAGAGAGTTTTCTGTATTTTTCATAGCTATCTACATACCACCACAGACTGAGGCTGGCAGTAAGACCACACTCAATGAGCTGT
Source organism: Salmo salar (assembly GCF_965601325.2). Taxonomy (NCBI): domain Eukaryota; kingdom Metazoa; phylum Chordata; class Actinopteri; order Salmoniformes; family Salmonidae; genus Salmo; species Salmo salar. The sequence continues at coordinate 88,984,894 of NC_138300.1, read as the reverse complement.
ATTCCGCCATAAGCAAACAGGAAAATGCTCACCCAGAGGCGGCGCTCCTAGTGGCCGGGGACTTTAATGCATGGAAACTTAAATAGGTCTTACCAAATTTCTATCAGCATGTTAAATGTGCAACCAGAGGGGAAAAAACTCTGGACTACCTTTAGTCCACACACAGAGACGCATACAAACCTCTCCCTCGCCCTCCATTTGGCAAATCTTACCATAATTCTATCCTCCTGATTCCTGCTTACAAGCAAAAATTAAAGCAGGAAGCAACAGTGACTCGATCAGTAAAATAATGGTCAGATGAAGCAGTCGCTAAACTACAGGACTGTAATGCTTGCACAGACTGGAATATGTTCCGGGATTCCTTCATGGCATTGAGGAGCACACCACATCAGTCATTGGCTTCATCAATAAGTGCATCGATGACGTCATCCCCACAGTGACCGTACGTACATACCCCAACCAGAAGCCATGGATTACAGGCAACATCCGCACTGAGCTAAAGGCTAGAGCTGCCATAGCCATGAAGTGCATTGAAAGTCTGGTCATGGCTCACATCAACACCATTATCCCAGAAACACTAAACGCTCTCCAATTTGCATACCGCCCTAACAGATCCACAGATGATACAATCTCTATTGCACTCCACACTGCCCTTTCCCACCTGGAAAAAGAGAACACCTGTGTGAGAATGCTGTTCATTGACTACAGCTCAGCATTCAACACCATAGTGCCTTCAAAGTTAATCACTAAGCTATGGACCCTGGGACTAAACACCTTCCTTTGCAACTGGATCCTGGACTTCCTGACGGGCCGCCCCCAGGTGGTCCTCAACACAGGGGCCCCTCAGGGGTGTGTGCTCAGTCCCCTCCTGTACTCCCTGTTCACTCATGACTGCACGGCCAGGTATGACTACAACACCATCATTAAGTTTGCCGATGACACAACAGTGGTAGGCCTGATCACCGACTACAACGAGACAGCATATAGGGAGGAGGTCAGAGACCTGGCCGTGTGGTGCCAGGACAACAACCTCTCCCTCAACGTAATCAAGACTAAGGAGATGATTGTGGACTGCAGGAAAAGGAGGACCGAGCATGCCACCATTCTAATCAACGGGGCTGTAGTGGAGCAGGTTGAGAGCTTCAAGTTCCTTGGTGTCCACATCACCAACAAACTAACATGGTCCAAGCACACCAGGTTCTACAGCTGCACCATCAAGAGCATCCTGACTGGTTGCATCACTGCCTGGTATGGCAACTGCTTGGCCTCCGACCGCAAGGGACTACAGAGGGTAGGGCGTACTGCCCAGTACATCACTGGGGCAAAGCTTCCTGCCATCCAAGACCTCTATACCAGGCGGTGTCAGAGGAAGGCCCTAAAAATTGCCAAAGACTCCAGCCACCCTAGTCATAGACTGTTCTCTCTGCTACCACACGGCAAGCGGTACCGGAGGGCCAAGTCTAGGTCCAAGAGGCTTCTGAACAGCTTTTACCCCCAAGCCATAAGACTACTGAATATCTAATCAAATGGCTACCCAGACTACTTGCATTGCCCCCCGCCGTCTTTTTACACCGCTGCTACTCTCTGTTGTTATCATCTATGCATAGTCACTGTAATAGCTCTACCTACATGTACATATTACCTCAATTACCTCGACTAACTGGTGCCCCCGCATATTGACTCTGTACCGGCAGCCCCCTGTATATAGTCTCGCTATTGTTATTTTACTGCTGCTCTTTAATTACTTGTTTCTTTTATTTCTTATTCTTATTTGTACTGCATTGTTGGTTAGGGGCTCGTAAGTAAGCATTTCACTGTGAGGTTGTATTCTGTTGTATTCGGCGCATGTGACTAATAACATTTGATTTGATTTAGTTATAATCTCACAGTAATTAACTTACTTCCTCTACATCTGTGCAGGTGAACGCTAATGATGACCGTGGCGTGGTGTCGGGCCGCTGGGATGGGAAGTATGATGATGGGGTGTCGCCCACACGCTGGACCGGCAGTGTGGCCATCCTCAGGCGATGGAGCGAGGCCGGGGCACAGAGGGTGCGGTACGGACAGTGCTGGGTGTTCTCAGGTGTAGCCTGCACAGGTAAGGCACGCATACAGCGCCCTGACACAGGATGGCTCTCTTTTTTTCAACACTCTCTGGCTCTATATTTTCTTTAACCTTTCATTAGGGCTCCAGTAATATTCAGCTCTGTAATTCTAGACAGACTATATGCTATTTGCTGATTGGCTCCTTCCGTTCCCCCATCCCACAGTTCTTCGCTGTCTGGGCATACCTACTCGCCCTGTTACAAACTACTCCTCTGCCCATGACACTGACGGCAACCTGAATGTGGACTATCTGTACAACGAGCAGCTGGAGAGTGTCTCTGGAGGCAGGAAGGACATGATCTGGTAAAGCTCAAAAACTAAATTTCTTTCTCTTGACAAAATCAGCACATTCATCTTTTTTTTTTTATAGTGGCCTCCCTCACATCAATACTGTAAATGCTTTGTGTGTGTAGGAACTACCATTGCTGGGTGGAGTCCTGGATGGACAGGGAGGATCTTCCTAAAGGCTATGATGGTTGGCAGGCTCTGGATCCCACCCCACAGGAGAGGAGTGATGGTACGGCCGCCCCACTTGATATTCATGATCAGTCTGTCTCACTAAGGAAAGGCTCCTTTAAAACTCTGTTATTGGGCTCTTCATAACCTCACTCTCTTCAAATCACCCCATCCCCCCACTATCGTTCCCTTGACTCTTAGGGGTGTACTGTTGTGGGCCCTGTCCAGTCAAGGCGGTGAGAGACGGTGATGTGGGGATGAAGTATGATGCAGCCTTCGTGTTCTCTGAGGTGAACGCAAACCTGGTCACCTGGATCGTCTACCCAGATGGCCAACGCTCACAGGTTTCCCTCAACCAGAAAACAGTGGGCCGAAACATTAGCACCAAGAGTGTGTATGGAGACTACAGAGAGGACATCACTAAACATTACAAATACCCTGAAGGTATTCACTTCCTTCCGTTAAGCACAAATATTCACACCTGCTTAAATATTAGCACAGATGGGAACCGAACAGAAAGAGTACAGTACCGTTATACACAACAAATACCTCAAGGGAAGTGTGTTACTATATACACACGCATACCATAAGATCACATATATAACAGTATGACATCCTCCTTTCTTTCTACCAGGTTCAGTGAAGGAGCGTGAGGTGTATGAGAAGGCAGGACGTCAGATAACGCAGCTGAATGGAGGACCAGGGCAGCTGGAGCTGAAGATCAAACACGCCCAGGCCATCCTGGGGACAGACTTTGATGTGATAGTGGAGGTGCACAACGTGGGTGGGGAGGACACCCCGGCCCAGCTCACTGTGACCTCCAACGCTGTCACCTACAACAGCCTTCACCGGGGGGAGTGCCAGAGGAGGACTGCCAGCCTGACCGTGCCAGCCCAGAAAGGTGGGCCTCCGCTTGTCACATACACCATATAGGTGCCGTAGGCGAGAGGAATCAAGACTCCGAACTGGTGTCAGTCCCTGTGTTAGATTAGTTTTTTAACTTGCACTGGGTGAGTCTGACCTACAACATCCCTGGGTTTCCTGTATTTTTAGGAACTGAGTAAACAGAGCAAAAAATACCACACCGAAGTGAAAAGAATACAATAACATACTTTTTCCTCTCATCCCTATTATTCTCACAGCTCATAAGGAAGTGATGCGTCTACGGTACGATCACTACGGGGCCTGTGTGTCTGAGCATAACCTGATCAGGGTCACAGCACTGCTCCAGGCCAACAGCCAGCCCGATGTCATTCTGCAAGAGGTCAACATCCCACTAAGCATGCCACAGCTCCATGTCAAGGTACTAGGCTATAGTGTATGTAACTGTAAATAGCTGGTAAATAATTGCTTGATGAATTGCGTACTACTGTTTGCACTTTGCACAATTGTCAAGATTGGCCATTTCCGGAAGGAAAGCAGTTGAAATATGTTGTAGGGGCTTGTTTTAGATATACTGAAATAATCCTCTCTGATGATGCCTGCACTGTCCATTTTCTTGCTTCAGGTAGTGGGAGATGCAGTTGTATCTCGGAAATTAATTGCACACATCAGCTTCACCAATCCCCTGCCTATCACCCTGAGAGGGGGCGTGTTCACAGTGGAGGGGGCAGGTCTGACTGCACCACGGGAGCTCCAAGCACCGTAAGTATCTCTGTGTGTTGTATGTGAGGGGACACATTCTTCATTGACTGTATGACTTTCAGCATGTTTGCCAATAAGTGTGTTCAGAGAGAATGTTACATCAGTATTATAGCCATGTTATTACTGTAAGTATAGAGGTGTAAAGTGCTATTTAAGCATAGAAGATGACTCATCTAAGGTTTTGCTTAAATAGCTATGATTGTGGGTTTATCCATGAGCAATGAGTGAGACATGGCAGAATGAGTTTGAACAATGGTCTACTTACTATATGTAGACCTGAAACTCTTTAAAGATCCCACACCCTGTGCAGCAGCAGATTTAGGACAGCAGCTCAGAGAGCTCTTGGCTGCCATGGTCAATTCCTCAGCAAAGACATACTCTTTGCAATGTGGTCAGACTATAAAGAACAAGATCTGCTTTTCTCTCACTCCACCTCCCCCAAAGACAAAGAGAGAGCCAGACATACCCTCCTTTTGCCAGGCCAAAGACGACTAACCTACCAGCCCAGCATGGCTCTCCAGGACCACAAGCCAAATGTTACCACACATAACCTCCAACAGGAGACGCCAGTGTAAACATAAGTCCTCAGACTAAACACAGGATTATTTCTCTGCCCGTCATTGACGTGAGGCTGGGGTAAATTGAACATTCTTTGAATGGTATTATGTTCAGACTTAGATTTTTATTAAATCATGATCCAGACTGTTTTGCTAAGAAATAACCTAGCCTACCTCATCTTTTGGTCAGTCATCTCATATTGTTCAACTGTGAAATAATTTTAAACATGCTATGGCACACTGTCATAGCAGCACGTAGCAGCACATACTGTAGTAGCACATAGTGTAGTAGCACATAGTGTAGTAGCACATAGTGTAGTAGCACGTAGTGTAGTAGCATGTAGTGTAGTAGCACATAGCAGCACATAGTAGCACATAGTGTAGCAGCACATAGTGTAGCAGCACGTAGTGTAGTAGCACATAGTGTAATAGCACATAGCAGCACATTGTGTAGTAGCACATAGTGTAGTAGCACATAGCAGCACATACTGTAGTAGCACATAGTGTAGCAGCACATAGCAGCACATAGTAGCACATAGCAGCACATAGTGTAGTAGCACATAGTGTAGCAGCAAATAGCAGCACATAGTGTAGTAGCACATAGCAGCACATACTTTAGTAGCACATAGTGTAGCAGCACATAGTGTAGTAGCACATAGCAGCACATAGTAGCACCGAGTGGAGCAGCACATAGTAGCACATAGTGGAGCAGCACATAGTAGCACATAGCAGCACATAGTAGCACACAGTGTAGTAGCACATAGCAGCACATAGTGTAGTAGCACGTAGTGGAGAAGCACATAGTAGCACATAGCAGCACATAGTGTAGTAGCACATAGTGTAGCAGCAAATAGCAGCACACAGTGTAGTAGCACATAGTAGCACACAGTGTAGTAGCACATAGTAGCACACAGTGGAGCAGCACATAGTAGCACACAGTGGAGCAGCACATAGTAGCACATAGCAGCACATAGTAGCACATAGTGGAGCAGCACATAGTAACAACTTGGTTATTTCTGGCAGCAAACCAGATTTAAATATTTACTGTGTGTGTGGTCTTTCCCAGAAATACACGGCTGCAAAACGTTGCTATTATGGGGTCTGAAGACACGTGTCAGAGACTCCAGTCACCCAAGTTATAGACTGTTTTCTCTGATACCGCACAGAAAGTGGTACCGGAGCGCCAAGTCTAGGACCAAAAGGCTCCTCAACAGCTTCTACCCCCAAGCCATTAGACTGCTGAACAATTCATAAAAATCGCCACCGGATTATTTATATTGACACCCCCCCCTTTCCTCACCACTGCTGCTACTAAAAGTAATTTCCTCACCATCTTAAATAAGCATGCCCCTTTCAAAAAATGTAGAACTAAGAACAGATATAGCCCTTGGTTCACTCCAGACCTGACTGCCCTCGACCAGCACAAAAACATCCTGTAGCCGTCTGCACTAGCATCGAATAGTCCCCACGATATGCAACTTTTCAGGGAAGTCAGGAACCAATACATGCATTAGTCAGGAAAGCAAAGGCTAGCTTTTTCAAACAAAAATGTGCATCCTGTAGCTCTAACTCCAAAAGGTTTTGGGACACTGTAAAGTCCATGGAGAATAAGAGCACCTCCTCCCAGCTGCCCACTGCACTGAGGCTAGGAAACACTGTCACCACCGATAAATCCACGATAATCGAGAATTTCAATAAGCATTTCTCTACGGCTGGCCATGCTTTCCTCCTGGCTACCCCAACCCCGGCCAACAGCTCCGCACCCCCCGCAGCTACTTGCCCAAGCCTCCCCAGCTTCTCCTTCACCCAAATCCAGATAGCAGATGTTCTGAAAGAGCTGCAAAACCTGGACCCGTACAAATCAGCTGGGCTTCACAATCTGAACACTCTCTTTCTAAAATTATGTGCCGCCATTGTTGCAACCCCTATTAGCAGTCTGTTCAACCTCTTTCGTATCGTCCGAGATCCCTAAAGATTGGAAAGCTGCCGCGGTCATACCCCTCTTCAAAGGGGGTGACACTCTAGACCCAAACTGTTACAGACCTATATCCATCCTGCCCTGCCTTTATAAAGTCTTCGAAAGCCAAGTTAATAAACAGATCACTGACAATTTCGAATCCCACCGTACCTTGTCTGCTGTGCAATCTCGTTTCCGAGCTGGTCACGGGTGTACCTCAGCCGCGCTCAAGGTACTAAACGATATCATAACCGCCATCGATAAAAGACAGTACTGTGCAGCCGTCTTCATCAAATTGGCCAAGGCTTTCGACTCTGTCAATCACCGTATTCTTATCGGCAGACTCAACAGCCTTGGTTTCTCTAATGACTGCCTTGCCTGGTTCACCAACTACTTCTCAGAGTTCAGTGTGTCAAATCAGAAGGCCTGTTGTCCGGACCTCTGGCAGTCTCCATGGGGCTACCACAGGGTTCAATTCTCGAGCCGACTCATTTCTCTGTATATACCAACGATGTTGCTCTTGCTGCGGGTGATTCCCTGATCCACCTCTATGCAGACGACACCATTATGTATACATTGGACACTGTGTTAACAAACCTCCAAACGAGCTTCAATGCCATACAACACTCTTTCCGTGGCCTCCAACTGCTCTTAAATGCTAGTAAAAGTAAATGCATGCTTTTCAACCGTTCGCTGCCAGCACCCGCTCGCTCGACGAGCAGCACTACTTTGGACGCTTCCGACTTAGAATATGTGGACAACTACAAATACCTAGGTGTCTGGCTAGACTGTAAACTCTCCTTCGACTCATATTAAACATTTCCAATCCAAAATTAAATCTAGAATCAGCTTCCTATTTCGCAAAAAATCCTCCTTCACTCACGCCGCCAAACATACCCTCGTAAAACTGACTATCCTACTGATCCTCGACTTCGGCAATGTCATTTACAAAATTTAATTTTCATCATAGGTACACGTCAACTATGACAGACAAAATGAGAAAGAAAATCCAGAAAATCACATTGTTGGATTTTTTATGAATTTATTTGCAAATTATGGTGGAAAATATGTATTTGGTCACCTACAAACAAGCAAGATTTCTGGCTCACACAGACCTGTAACTTCTTCTTTAAGAGGCTCCTCTGTCCTCCACTCATTACCTGTATTAATGGCACCTGTTTGAACTTGTTATCAGTATAAAAGACACCTGTCCACAACCTCAAACAGTCACACTCCAAACTCCACTATGGCCAAGACCAAAGAGCTGTCAAAGGACACCAGAAACAAAATTGTAGACCTGCACCAGGCTGGGAAGACTGAATCTGCAATAGGTAAGCAGCTTGGTTTGAAGAAATCAACTGTGGGAGCAATTATTAGGAAATGGAAGACATACAAGACCACTGATAATCTCCCTCGATCTGGGGCTCCACGCAAGATCTCACCCCGTGGGGTCAAAATGATCACAAGAATGGTGAGCAAAAATCCCAGAAGCACATGGGGGGACCTAGTGAATGACCTGCAGAGAGCTGGGACCAAAGTAACAAAGCCTACCATCAGTAACACACTACGCCGCCAGGGACTCAAATCCTGCAGTGCCAGACGTGTCCCCCTGCTTAAGCCAGTACATGTCCAGGCCCGTCTGAAGTTTGCTAGAGAGCATTTGGATGATCCAGAAGAGGATTGGGAGAATGTCATATGGTCAGATGAAACCAAAATAGAACTTTTTGGTAAAAACTCAACTCGTCGTGTTTGGAGGACAAAGAATGCTGAGTTGCATCCAAAGAACACCATACCTACTGTGAAGCATGGGGGTGGAAACATCATGCTTTGGGGCTGTTTTTCTGCAAAGGGACCAGGACGACTGATCCGTGTAAAGGAAAGAATGAATGGGGCCATGTATCGTGAGATTTTGAGTGAAAACCTCCTTCCATCAGCAAGGGCATTGAAGATGAAACGTGGCTGGGTCTTTCAGCATGACAATGATCCCAAACACACCGCCCGGGCAATGAAGGAGTGGCTTCGTAAGAAGCATTTCAAGGTCCTGGAGTGGCCTAGCCAGTCTCCAGATCTCAACCCCATAGAAAATCTTTGGAGGGAGTTGAAAGTCCGTGTTGCCCAGCGACAGCCCCAAAACATCACTGCTCTAGAGGAGATCTGCATGGAGGAATGGGCCAAAATACCAGCAACAGTGTGTGAAAACCTTGTGAAGACTTACAGAAAACGTTTGACCTGTGTCATTGCCAACAAAGGGTATATAACAAAGTATTGAGATAAACTTTTGTTATTGACCAAATACTTATTTTCCACCATAATTTGCAAATAAATTCATTAAAAATCCTACAATGTGATTTTCTGGATTTTTTTCCATCATTTTGTCTGTCATAGTTGAAGTGTACCTATGATGGAAATTACAGGCCTCTCTCATCTTCTTAAGTGGGAGAACATGCACAATTGGTGGCTGACTAAATACTTTTTTGCCCCACTGTATTTCACTGGTCATCCCCAAAGCCAACACTTCCTTTGGCCACCTTTCCTTCCAGTTCTCTGCTGCCAATGACTGGAACGAATTGCAAAAATCGCTGAAGTTGGAGACTTATATCTCCCTCACTAACTTTAAGCATCAGCTATCTGAGCAGCTAACCGATCGCTGCAGCTGTACACAGCCCATCTGTAAATAGCCCATCCAATCTACCTACCCCATCCACATATTGTTTTTTACTTTTTTGCACACCAGTATTTCTACTTGCACATCATCATCTGCACATCTTTCACTCCAGTGTTCATTTGCTAAATTGTAATTACTTTGCCACTATGTCCTATTTATTGCCTTACCTCCTCTCGCCATTTGCACACACTGTATATAGACTTTTTTTCCCTATTGTGTTATTGACTGTACGTTTGTTTATTCCATGTGTAACTGTGTTGGTGTTTGTGTCGCACTGCTTTGATTTATCTTGGCCAGGTCGCAGTTGTAAATGAGAATTTGTTCTCAACTGGCCTACCTGGTTAAATAAATGTGAGAAAAAAAAATTAATAATACTTGCTGTTTGTTTGTTACCTATGCATAGTCACTTCGCCCCCACCTACATGTACAGATTACCTCAACTAGCCTGTACTCCTGCACACTGGCTCAGTACTGGTGCCCCCTATATATAGCCTTGTTATTCTTATTGTTACTTATTATTACTTTTTATTTTAGTCTACTTGGTAAATACTTTCTTATTCTTGAACTGCACTGTTGGTTACGGGCTTGTAAGTAAGCATTTCACGGTAAAATCTGCACTTGTTGTATTCGGTGCATGTGGAAAATAGTTTGATTTGATTTTGATTTGAACCACAATTTACATTCGAGGATCATACCAAGGCTGAGTTAAGAGAACCATGCTTTATTTTCTCCTACAGAGGCAACATTGGCCCAGGTGAAGATGTGAAGGTCAAGTTGTCCTTCAAGCCCACCCGTGCTGGCCTGAGAAAACTGATGGTCGACTTTGATGCAGACAGACTGAGGGATGTTAAGGGGATTGCCACTTTGATTGTGCGAAACAGATGAACTGTGAATTAAGAATGTATATCATAGTTCATAGGTATATTTTTTTACATGTAAACATATCCCTGTGAATGCAATATAAAAGTGAGGTGCAAAGTAACGGGATGGTTTTTCATATTATTCTTTGACCTTAAGGGATTTATTTTACCTTGTACAAAGTAGTTAAGATTAGCAAAGAAAGGTGGGCCTTTAAACCCAAAAATATTGTTAGAGTCCGAAGACTATCTGTGAGAAAAAACTAACTGTACTCTTACAGTATTTACAGGATATAGCACACTATTTAGAAGCACATATTGCCTAGGACCAAGCATGGAGGCAGCCTTTAGTTATTATGCCCCCAGCCTCTGGAATAGCCTGCCAGAGAACCTGAGGGGGCCAAAACTGTGGATATATGTTTTAAAGAGATCATAAAACATTTTTTTGCTTTGCCTTAGGGTGCTTTTTAGTTGTTTAGTTTGTGTCATTCCTTTGTTTTTTTTTTACTTGTTTGTTGTGTAGTAAATATTTATTTTCAGTTTAAAAAAAAAATCCTGTAAACCACATTGCGCTGCTTTAAATGTCTGGAATGTGCCATATAGTTAAAGCTTGATTTGATGATATTGTACACCGCTGTGGCTTAGATAATATGTATTCTGTTCTTTAATAATTTCATACTTGTGAAACATCTCTAATTTTAGTAAATTATTTATTTTTAAATCTATGCATGGAGTCTGACGTGTCAAAACAGTAAAAATTGACAAATGTTGACTTTTTTCTTATTTTTACAAAACATTTTTTCATCTAACCTAGGCAGCCGATAGTGCAGATCTAGCACACTATCATGGCTTGATGTACATTCCCAGTAATACACTCGTGTCCCCCATGGACCTGCTCATACATAAAGTATCCTCTATTCAGGCTGCAAAGGCATCATTTTCCTCCTTAACTAGCTTTAATGGTGAGAAGTGGAGGGGAAAAAAGGGGGAAATATGCGTTCTTTCTCTATGCAACACCATTTTCAGACAAATCTGCTTTCAGCCAAAAGTTGTGGCAAAAGGCCTTGTCGCCATTAAAGCTAGTTGAGGAAAATGATGCCTTTGCAGCCTGAATGGAGGATGCTTTATGTACGAGCCGGTCCACTGGGGACACAAGTGTATTATCAGGAATGCACATCAAGCCTAGACGATCAGCTGCCTAAACTAGAGATCATCATGCAACACGTTTCAGTCTCTCAGCTCTCTGATGGTGGTGCTTTTCTTCGTACTGCCTTGGACAGTGCTTGCTGAATGACAGGGTAGAGTTTGAAACACCCCTCAATGCATGTGCGCACACCCCCAGTCAGGGTGTCCTCGCCCATCTCGCCATCCGATTGTAGTCCAGAAATCTGGTTCAGACTTGGCAGAAATGCAACTGTCAGGCTTCCCAAATTCTCCCTGGATCCTGAAGCCAAGTTGCATCCATTTTCCTCCAGAAAGGTAGGGTCGATAAGGTATGTGGCACCTTCCTGACGGATTGAGCATCCAAGAACCAGATCGTACATCTCTATACCTGCGTCCGCCAGCGCCATGGACGCACAGGTGACTGCATGTGCCAGGACGGCGCCGTCGTTTTCAAGGACCATCACATTTACTTCAATCTGAGAGCGAGGATACTTCTGCAAGCACACTCCTGGCCTCAGGCTCTCCAATAGCATCAGTGACAGATCCTTTTCATCACTACCTTGAATCCACGAGCCTCTCTCTCGACAAGAGAATGGGGCAAATCTCATGTCAGTAATCAGTCTTCCGGATTTCATATCGGTCTCATCCTTGCGCTCAGTCTCTCTGGGTCCATACACACAGCAGATCAGCTTCGTGTTCCCAGCTTCAATGTAAGCTGAACCTTTGGCTTGACTTATCAGCCCACATCGGACAAACACTGAACGGACATCCACTTGACCACGCTGCCTGCCATCTACTCTGGCGTCGTTGGAAGCGGTGGACTTCTTTGCCGCGGTTTTACACAGAAAGAGAGATGGACTTTGAGACACTTCTGGGCCACGTACCCTTTTTGTATCAGTCGGCATGGTCGGGGAATAGTCCTTCCAAAAATGTTACTTACTTGGGCCGCGTGCTGTATTTGTCCACAGACTATTTATTGCTAACTGCTTTTTCTGTTCCGGTTGCTCAATGACTGTATGCTCGATTAGATCACATGGTACCGTGTGTGCGTCACCAAATATCTTCCCCGGCCATCACATTGCGCATGTAGTTCCTCCTCACACATCTGCTCACCTGTCGCCTGCTGGACTGGAGTACAGAAATTAAACAAAAATAAATTCCACAGTGTATGGAATACAATACATGCATGCTAATAATGCATCAGGAAATATACATTATTTATTTTCAATCCACATATTGCTCTATAAGAGAAAATAAATATACATTTTTATTGCATCAGCCATCGACAGCAGTTCGCGCAAGTGCGGACGCGGGTTTGGAAATGATTGACAGTAAATTATAACCAATAGAAACTGAGTACCAATGCAGTGACTGTTCTGTCAAACCAATAGTGGCAGTGTATATGCGGGAACACTGCATTTCACTTTCATTGTGCCAGCGTGGGGTGTCAGTGCGAGCGGTGACAGAAACAAAATAAAGATAAACTTTGTGAGTATGGGACATTTTTAATTGATAGGAGTACAGTTAATGGTGCCTGTCATTGTTAAAATGATTAAAACAGCGGATTTATGTCTAATATAGCTACTTAATTCGTTCGAATGTCGCATATAGCTGACGTTTTCATTAATGATTTGAGAAATGAGAATGGCAATTATTCATACACCGTTGGATTATGCCTTACTATGGTATTAACTAGCTGGGTTCAAAGTTATCTCCATTAGCTAACTTTATTTAGCTAGTTACCTATATGGGTAATTAGCAGGCTGGCTAGCTAGCTAGCTAGCCAGCCAACCAACTATTAAGAACGAATGTATTGCTAGTCAACGAATTTGCAAAGGGAGACGTAGAAGGGCTCAATGTAACCGCCTCATTTTAGCACGAATGTATCGATAAAAAAAAGAACTACGGTCAGGACAGGTTACAATTGCAGGATGAGCTTGCTGTAAAAAAAAAAAAAGACGGTGCGGGCGGGCGGTCGTTAACTCGGTTGTCAGGACCGGGACTAACTCACTCTCTAGGCGGCGTTTTGCCTTCTCCCTACAGTTTTCAGCATTAGCTTTGCCCACGACTGGCTTGTATGAACTATAACCCCGACGCTATGTTTTTAAGGTTTAGTATTGTCAATCATCGCTTGTGATATAGCTTTCGAAGCATAGCCCTTTCATCAGCAGTAAGTAATCCTTCAATTAAAACGATAAACATACTGTAGCAGTTTTGCACAGGTCAATACAGTTATGGATGCCTCCATCTGACGAAACTAAACTTCCGCTATACACTATCCGATTTAAAGCGGTGTACACTACACGATTTTGTCCACGATTTAGCTGTCCCAGACACTTTTGAGATTTCAAACAAAATACTGATGTCGTTGCCTACTCTGGGCGTGCGGCCGTCATTGACACTCTTAATGTAATCGAGTCAAATACGCAATCTGAGGGCTGTAGTTCTCGTCTTTGAGCAGTCAGACATCCCTATATTTTTAAACAAGTTTGATGTCGGCACAAAATCTGCAATGTTCTTGTGTGAGATGTGCAAAGACAAGTTGAGAACGTTTGTACTTGCCTTCAACCAAAGCAAAAGTGTCAAATCGGTACAGTCTGACGTTCACAGGCAATGTTTAATTAAAAATGTTGGCTAGATATTTAAACTCTGTATGGCAAGCGTGAATCCTGCCGACAACGATCTCTTGGGTTCCCGAGTGGCGCAGCGGTCTGAGGCACTGCATTTCAGTGGAAGAGGCGCAGGATTCGCGCTTGCCATACAGAGTTTAAATATCTAGCCAACATTTTGAATTAAACATTGCTTGTGAACGTCAGACTGTACCGATTTGACGCTTTGGTTGAAGGCAAGTACAAACGTTCAACTTGTCTTTGCACATCTCACACAAGAGCATTGCAGATTTTGTGCCGACAACATCAAACCTGTTTAAAAATCCCTGTTTCGAATCCAGGCTGTATCACATCCGGCGGTGATTGGGAGTCCCATAGGGCGGCACCCAAATGGCCCAGGGTAGGCCGTCATTGTAAATAATAATTTGTTCTTAATTAACTGACTTGCCTAGTTAAATAAAGGTTAAATATTTTTTTAAAGTCTGACTGAACGTTTAAGGTTGCTTTGAGCGACAGTTTGTAGCTACGTTCAATCGAATCACGTCATTTGTTTCGCTAGACAGCATGGTTTCGACAAGCCTCTTGACCAAGTGAATAAACTTGTAGTGTGTGACCACCAGCTGTTTCACATCATTTAGTGTGCGCACCGCTATGTTGGCCACACACACACAAAAAAACTACTGGAACGACGGTCGTTTAATGTAAGAGTCTTAGCGATGTTAGGATTTTGAAAGTCGTGTAGTGTCCACCAGTCTTTACACGCAGGTGTTAGGAGCATGTAAGATGGCTAATTAGCACAGGTGGCTTCCATCTGTTTTCTCTAAACAAGCACTGAAACATGGAGATATGGCATTGTGGGAATCAATTTAACATTTAAAAAAAAAAACGTTTTTATTTCTGGCTGATATGAAAGAGAAGGTCCTTATGCTTTGGGGCTCTGAACATAACTCCCCCATACAGAAGACGCCTTCATCCAATTACTCTTATATGTAATGGAACTGAGAGTCATGATCAAGGGCTAGACCAGGACATGCCATTGGCTGTTAACCCCCAGGGGAGACACATGGAAGGTAATCTGCACCAGCAGTGGAGTTTCCTGGATTATCAAGGATCCCACCTCAGGAAATAGGACCTCTGTTACCTTTTAATTGTGGCTGTGACATATGCTATATGTCCACACATGACTTGGTTTTACTTTAAAGTAATGGCTAGCTAAGTGATCTTTGAAAGTTTAAGATTGACTGGCAGGTGTAAATTATGATTACTGTATAGAGCAAAATGAAAATCCTACCTCAGGGGAGGGACAGGAAATTGCTTTAAAGGTAGTCATACAAAGAGGAGTGTTGTATTCATGTGGGATCTTCTCCTGCCTTCCAGCCAGGCCTGCTATGAAGCTTCAACATTGGTGAAGATAATGGGTCTAAGGCCTAGACAGACCCTAGGGCCAAACTTGTCAAAAACATACTGCATAGGCCTATCAAATCAAAGTTTATTTGTCACGTGCGCCGAATACAACAGGTGTAGACCTTACACTGAAATGCTTACTTACAGGCTCTAACCAATAGTGTGAAGGAAATAAATTGTGTGTGGGTAAGTAAAGAAATAAAACAACAGTAAAAATACATTTGAAAATAAGAGTAGCAAGGCTATATACAGACACCGGTTAGTCAGGAATATTGAGGTAGTATGTACATGTAGGTATGGTTAAAGTGACTATGCATATATGATGAACAAAGAGTAGCAGTAGCGTAAAAGGAGGGGTTGGCGGGAGGTGGGACACAATGCAGATAGCCCAATTAGCCAATGTGTGGGAGCACTGGTTGGTCGGGCCAATTGAGGTAGTATGTACATGGATGTATGGTAAAGTGACTATGCATATAAGATAAACAGAGAGTAGCAGCAGCGTAAAAGAGGGGTGGGGGGGCACACAATGCAAATAGTCTGGGTAACCTGTTCAGAAGTCTTATGGCTTGGTGGTAAAAACTGTTGAAGCCTTTTTGTCCTAGACTTGGCACTCCGGGACCGCTTGTCATGCGGTAGTAGAGAGAACAGTCTATGACTGGGGTGGCTGGGGTCTTTGACAATTTTTAGGGCCTTCCTCTGACACCGCCTGGTGTAGAGGTCCTGGATGGCAGGCAGCTTTGGCCCAGTGATGTATTGGTCCGTACACACTACCCTCTGAAGTGCCTTGCGGTCAGAGGCCGAGCAATTGCCGTACCAGGCAGTGATGCAACTGGTCAGGATGCTCTCGATGTTGCAGCTGTAGAACCTTTTGAGGATCTCAGGACCCATGCCAAATCCTTTTAGTTTCTTGAGGGGGAATAGGCTTTGTCGTGCCCTCTTCACGACTGTCTTGGTGTGTTTGGACCATTCTAGTTTGTTGTTGATGTGGACACCAAGGAATTTGAAGCTCTCAACCTGCTCCACTAACTACAGCCTCGTCGATGAGAATGGGGATGTGCTCCTTTTCCTGTAGTCCACAATCATCTCCTTAGTCTTGGTTACGTTGAGGGATAGGTTGTCATTCTGACACCATCCGGCCAGGTCTCTGACCTCCTCCCTATAGGCTATCTCGTCGTTGTCGGTGATCAGGGCTACCACTGTTGTCGTCTGCAAACTTAATGATGGTGTTGGACTCGTGCCTGGCCATGCAGTCGTGGGTGAACAGGGAGTACAGGAGGGGACTGAGCACGCACCCCTGGGGAGCTCCAGTGTTGAGGATCAGTGTGGCAGATGTGTTGCTACCTACCCTCACCACCTGGGGGCGACCCGTCAAGAAGTCCAGGATCCAGTTGCAGAGGGAGGTGTTTAGGCCCAGGTTCCTTAGCTTAGTGATGAGATTTGAGGGTACTATGGTGTTGAACGCTGAGCTGTAGTCAATGAATAGCGTTCTCACATAGATGTTCCTTTTGTCCAGGTGGGAAAGGGCAATGTGGAGTGCAATAGAGATCGCATCATCTGTGGATCTGTTTGAGCGGTATGCAAATTGGAGTGAGTCTAGGGTTTCTAGGATAATGGTGTTGATGTGAGCCATTACCAGCCTTTCAAAGCACTTCATGGCTACAGACGTGAGTGCTACGGGTCTGTAGTCATTTAGGCAGGTTGCCTTTGTGTTCTTGGGCACAGGGACTATGGTGGTCTGCTTGAAGCATGTTGGTATTACAGACTCAATCAGGGACATGTTGAAAATGTCAGTGAAGACACCTGCCAGTTGGTCAGCACATGCCCGGAGCACACGTCCTGGTAATCCGTCTGGCCCCGCAGCCTTGTGTATGTTGACCTGTTTAAACGTCTTACTCACGTCGGCTACGGAGAGCGTGATCACACAGTCGTCCGGAACAGCTGATGCTCTCATGCATGCCTCAGTGTTGCTTGCCTCAAAGCGAGCATAGAAGTGATTTAGCTCGTCTGGTAGGCTCGTGTCACTGGGCAGCCCGCGGCTGTGCTTCCCTTTGTAGTCTGTAATAGTTTGCAAGCCCTGCCACATCTGTCGAGCGTCGGAGCCGGTGTAGTATGATTCAATCTTAGCCCTGTATTGACGCTTTGCCTGTTTGATGGTTCGTCGCAGAGCATAGCGGGATTTCTTGTAAGCTTCCGGGTTAGATTCCCGCACCTTGAAAGCGTCAGCTCTACCCTTTAGCTCCGTGCGAATGTTGCCTGTAATCCATGGCTTCTGTTTGGGGTGTGTACGTACTAGAGGTCGACCGATTAATCGGAATGGCCGATTTAATTAGGGCCGATTTCAAGTTTTCATAACAATCGGACATCGTTTTTTTTGGCAGATGTTTTTACTTTTTCTTTTCTTTTTTTACACCTTTTATTTAGCTGGGCAAGTCAGTTAAGAACACATTCTTATTTTCAATGACGGCCTAGGAATGGTGGGTTAACTGCCTTGTTCAGGGACAGAACGACAGATTTTTACCTTGTCAGCTCGGGGATTCAATCTTGCAACCTTATGGTTAACTAGTCTAACGCTCTAATCACCTGCCTTACATTGCACTCCACGAGGAGCCTGCCTGTTACTCGAATGCAGTAAGAAGCCAAGGTAAGTTGCTAGCTAGCATTAAACTTATCTTATAAAAAACGATCAATCAATCATAATCACTAGTTAACTACACATGGTTGATATTACTAGTTTATCTAGCGTGTCCTGCGTTGCATATAATAGATGCGGTGCGCATTCGCGAAAAAAAGACTGTCGTTGCTCCAACGTGTACCTAACCATAAACATCAATGCCTTTCTTAAAATCAATACACAACTATATATTTTTAAACCTGCATATTTAGTTAATATTGCCTGCTAACATGAATTTCTTTTAACTAGGACAATTGTGTCACTTCTCTTGCAACAGAGTCAGGTTATATGCAGCAGTTTGGGCCGCCTGGCTCGTTGCGAACTGTGTGAAGACTATTTCTTCCTAACAAAGACAGCCAACTTCGCCAAATGGGGGTTGATTTAACAAAAGCGCATTTGCGAAAAAAGCACAATCGTTGCACGACTGTACCCAACCATAAACATCAATGCCTTTCTTAAAATCAATACACAGAAGTATATATTTTCAAACCTGCATATTTAGCTAAAAGAAATTCAGGTTAGCAGGCAATATTAACCAGGTGAAATTGTGTCACTTCTCTTGCGTTCATTGCACGCAGAGTCAGGGTATATGCAACAGTTTGGGCCGCCTGGCTCGTTGCGAACTAATTTGCCAGAATTTTACGTAGTTATGACATAACATTGAAGGTTGTGCAATGTAACAGGAATATTTAGACTTATGGATGCCACCCGTTAGATAAAATACGGAACGGTTCCGTATTTCACTGAAAGAATAAACGTTTTGTTTTCGAGATGATAGTTTCCGGATTCGACCATATTAATAACCTAAGGCTCGTATTTCTGTGTGTTATTATGTTATAATTAAGTCTGATTTGATAGAGCAGTCTGACTGAGCGGTGGTAGGCACCAGCAGGCTCGTAAGCGTTCATTCAAACAGCAATTTTGTGCGTTTTGCCAGCAGCTCTTCGCAATGCTTCAAGCTGTTTATGACTTCAAGCCTATCAACTCCCGAGATTAGGCTGGTGTAACCGATGTGAAATGGCTAGCTTACATTTACATTTTAGTAATTTCTAGCTAGTTAGCGGGTGCGCGCTAATAGCGTTTCAAACGTCACTCGCTCTGAGACTTGGAGTAGTTGTTCCCCATGCTCTGCATGGGTAACGCTGCTTCGAGGGTGGCTGTTGTCGATGTGTTCCTGGTTCGAGCCCAGGTAGGAGCAAGGAGAGCTTTACTGTTACACTGGCAATACTAAAGTGCCTATAAGAACATCCAATAGTCAAAGGTATATGAAATACAAATTGTATAGAGAGAAATAGTCCTATAATTCCTATAATAACTACAACCTAAAACTTCTCATGTTCTGAGCAAGGAACATAAACGTTAGCTTTCTTACATGGCACATATTGCACTTTTACTTTCTTCTCCAACACTTTGTTTTTGCATTATTTAAACCAAATTGAACATGTTTCATTATTTATTTGAGGCTAAATTGATTCTATTGATATATTATGTTAAAGTAAGTGTTCATACAGTATCGTTATAATTGTCGTTATTACAAAAAAAAAAACATTTGCCCGAATAATCGGCTTTTTTTGGTCCTCCAATAATCGGTATCGGCGCTGAAAAATCAGAATCGGTCGACCTCTAGTACGTACAGTCACTGTGGGGACGACGACATCCAAGGATGTGGAAGGCAGCTGCAATTAGTGTTTTATAGGTCCAGTCAGGGATGTGCTGTAAAGTAAACATTGTTTTCACATGAATTTGGTTGAAGCTGATATTCAGTTTGCCCCCAAAACATTTGCTTGCTATTCCAGTGGAAGCAAGGACACAGAATAATTTAATTTAAACTTTAGTTTATTACCTACAGTATTCGGACCTGCCTACCCATACCTTCTCGCTCACCGGCATTTCATGTGTTTGTTCCTAACTGTTTTTCCACTGTCTGTGTGATCGCCAGTCCTTTCAGAATGGACTCTTTGTTGACTGCTGCTCAGATCCGTGAGAAGTTCATCGACTTCTTCATTCGCCATGAACACCAGTATGTCCACTCATCCGCCACTATACCTTTGGATGACCCCACACTGCTCTTTGCTAATGCTGGCATGAACCAGGTACGTAGCAATACTATCCCTTCCCCCATACTTCTCCCCTGCAGGTCTGTAGAGAGTGCGGCTCTATTGGCTAATTAAAGCCTCAACTCAGTGGAATAATACCCTCTGGGAGTGTATTGTTCTGAAAAAGATGTCTCCTAAACTCACACATTCTGTCCATATTTGAAGCTTTTTTCAGTTGCATGGAAAGAATAGACAATTTGAAGTATACTCATCCCAATTTAACGCTGTCTTTCTTACCCACCCTCTCTCTTTGTCCACCTATCCAACCTCCAATTCCAGTTCAAACCTATCTTCCTGAACACCATTGATCCGTCCCACCCCATGGCCAGACTCAAGCGTGCAGCTAACACACAGAAGTGCATCCGCGCTGGGGGCAAGCACAATGACCTGGATGATGTGGGCAAGGACGTGTACCACCACACCTTCTTTGAGATGCTGGGCTCCTGGTCCTTCGGAGACTACTTTAAAGTAAGTCATGGAGACCGGATGTTAGATACTGTAGTAGTCATCTCATCTGTAATGACGCAGCAACATTTTAACAAGTCTCTCAAGATAGTGTTTGCGTGTTGGGAAGATTAATTGATTGTATATCTCTTATTTCCTTTCCTGCTGACTCCTCTCCCTGCAGCACCTTGCTTGTACGATGGCCCTGGAGCTGCTGACTAAGGAATTTGGGATTCCCATCGAGCGTCTGTACGTAACCTACTTCGGGGGTCATGAAGAAGCTGGGCTGGATCCAGATCTGGAGTGTAAACAGATATGGCTGGACCTCGGGTGAGTGAGTTTCAGGAGTAGGAAATTCTTGTCAGATCGAATCGGGCTATTATATATCCAAATCTACCTGAATGATAGAAATAGGCTGCACTCTTTCTATTCTTGTTATTGTGGTCAGTAACACTATGTGTTGGGTGATAATTCGCTCAGGGTACTGTTCCCTTTTCAAACCTCCAGACGCCACTTTTCTGGTTACAAAAACAGTCTTGTGAGAACAGTCATGTTCTCGCTCTGTGCCCGTGTTCCAACCCAACCTGCTCCTACTGTAACCTCCCTCTTCTGAGTCTCACCTGGGAAGGATTTATTAGTCGGATTCCATTGCAAAACATTTCGTCATTTGCAACGGAAACCATTTAGCATTTACTTTAGGAATCAAATTGAAGCAAACGGTACCAAACAGGGAGGGACTTTACATGAATTTGTCCAATAGAACCTCTAATTTTTGTTGCAAAATATTTTCTAACGGTATATGACTAATGAATACACCCCTGTTTTACCTGTGTCTCCTCTCTGGGTGACAGAATGGATGAGGCTCGTATTATACCCGGCAGCATGAAGGATAACTTCTGGGAGATGGGGGACACAGGTCCTTGTGGGCCCTGCAGTGAGATCCACTTTGACCGCATCGGGGGGAGAGATGCAGCCCACCTGGTCAATATGGACGACCCCAATGTGCTGGAGATTTGGAACCTGGTGTTCATCCAGTACAACAGGTAATGAATTTATAAATGACTGTAAAATATGTGACTGACTGGCTCGATTGGGTCTCATGTAGCAAAATTTGAAATTGTGTTTTTTACATTGGATAAAAGTACACTCAGAGCTAGAAAATGGTGTATCATACACTATAGTTGAGGAACAATGGGAAAGTAATTCTGCTTTGAAAGTTGATAAACTTGTTACCCCACTTTTGAGAAAATTGTCCTTGAATGTTTTGGTACACCTCCTGGAGAGCTCTTCTTTGTCTACACCCATT
Organism: Salmo salar; assembly: GCF_965601325.2. Lineage (NCBI taxonomy): Eukaryota > Metazoa > Chordata > Actinopteri > Salmoniformes > Salmonidae > Salmo > Salmo salar. The sequence goes on along the minus strand of NC_138300.1, from coordinate 88,962,958 downwards.
TAGCAACGTTCCAGCTTCTTAAGCCTCACCCATCTCTTTAAGGATTCACTTATGAGCCCATGTGCTAAACAGTGAGTACGGTAGTGCACAACCAAAGATTTCAAGACTAAACGCTGGTTTATACTACATCTATTGACATGTCTGTATAAAGTTGTCGCAGTGACATCATGAACATTCTATTGTCATCCGACATCAAACTTGTCGTTATGAAAAAGTATAAACACAAAAACGACAGGCTGCATGACTTCAGCACCCTGGTGGTCCAAAATAGCATAACTGGTGTATTTTAAAGCCAATAAACCCACCCTTTTAAAAATGAATTTAGTATACAGTGAATTCGGAAAGTATTCAGACCACTTTACTTTTTCCACATTTTGTTACATTACAGCCTTATTCTAAAATGGATTAAATAAAAACATCTCAAATCTACACACTACCCCATAATGAAAAAGTGAAAACAGGTTTTTAGAAATGTTTTGCAAATTTATTAAAAAAAAACATACCTTCTTTACTAACATGTTCAGGCCCTCTGCTATGAGACTCAAAATTGAGCTCTGGTGCATCCTGTTTCCATTGATCATCCTTGATGTTTCTACAACTTGATTGGAGTCAACCTGTGGTAAATTCAATTGATTGGACTTGATTTGGAAAGTCACACACCTGTCTATATAGAGGTCCCTGTGTTGACAGTGCATGTCAGAGCAAAAACCAAGCCATGAGGTCGGAGGAATTGTCCGTAGAGCTTCGAGACAGGATTGTGTTGAGGCACAGATCTGGGGAAGGGTACCAAAACATTTCTGCAGCATTGAAGGTCCCCAAGAACACAGTGGCCTCCATTTAGTTTTTAAATGGAAGATGTTTTGAACCACCAAGACTCTTCCTAGAGCTGGCCGCCCGGCCAAACTGAGCAATCAGGGGAGAAGGGTCTTGGTCTGGGAGGTGACCAAGAACCCGATGGTCACTCTGACAGAGCTACAGCGTTCCTCTGTGGAGATGGGAGAACCTTCCAGAAAGACATCCATCTCTGCAGCACTCCACCAATCAGGCCTTTTATGGTAGAGCGGCCAGACCGAAGCCACTCCTCAGTAAAAGTCACATGACAGCCCGCTTGGAGTTTGCTAAAAGGCACCTAAAGGACTCTGACCATGAGAAACAAGATTCTCTGGTCTGATGAAACCAATATTGAACTCTTTTGCCTGAATGCCAAATGTCACATCTGGAGGAAACCTGGCACTGCCCCTACGGTGAAGCATGGTTGCGGCAGCATCATGCTGTAGGGATGTTTTTCAGCGGCAGGGACTTGTAGTCAGGATCGAGGGAAAGATGAACGGAGCAAAGAACAGAGAGATCCTTGAGGAAAACCTGCTCCAGAGCACTCAGGACCTCAGACTGTGATGAAGGTTCACCTTCCAACAGGACAACGACCCTAAGCACACAGCCAAGGCAACGCAGGAGTGGCTTTGGGACAAGTCTCTGAATGTCCTTGAGTGGCCCAGCCAGAGCCCGGATTTGAACCTGATCGAACGTCTCTGGAGAGACCTGAAAATAGCTGTGCAGTGACACTCCCCATCCAACCTGACAGAGCTTGAGAGGATCTGCAGAGAAGAATGGGAGTAACTCCCTAAATACAGGTGTGCCAAGATTGTACCCAAGAACACTCATTATAATCGCAGCCAAAGGTGCTTCAACAAAGTACTGAGTGAAGGGTCTGAATACTTATGTAAATGTTATGTTTTTTTTTACACACTTAAATTCTAACCTGTTTTTGCTTCATCATTATGGGGTATTGTGTGGAGATTGAGGGAATTATATTTAAAAAAAATAAAAATAAGGCTGTCACGTAACAAAATGTGGAAAAAGTCACTGGGTCTGAATACTTTCCGAATGCACTATATGTCAATCTAGCAAACCAGGCAACTTTCTAAACAATGTTTTTGTTAGTTTCTAGCTTGTAAGCTAGCTAGTAACGTTAAGTTAGTTGACTAGCCAGTTCTAATAATGACCATATCCTATAGCTGACAACGTCTTAACTTTACAGGAAAAGGAACTCACAACGATCATTATTTACAAGTTAATTGGTGAGCTAATTACAAAAAATAGCTTACGGTTGAGAGTGACGAAATAAAAGCAGGTCATTCTCCCTGAGAAGTTTCTTAAACTTGGACACTGTCTCGTTGGCCTAACGTTATATCCTAATTTGGATTTTGGTGCAGGTCATGTTCTTTTTTTGTCACATGCACAGGATACAGAAGCTGTAAACAGTACAGTGAAATGGTTACTTGCATAGTGGAGTCTTTTTGGTTTAGACATGTAGCTAGCTAAACAATGAACCATAATCCAAACTTTATGAATCTACAGGTAGCTAAATATAACTAGCTACAATTAGGCTATAACTAGCAATGCGAATGGCTCTAAGATACGAATAATATTACTACACAGATCATACATGTAACGTTAGCTAGCGAGCAGCCAGCTAACGTTAGCTATCTAGCTAACAGTACGCTTTAACTTGAAATGAAAACAACTTTCTGACAAAATGAGAAACATAATATATGAAAATGTAGCTAGCTAGACTCTTTTACCTGTATATATGGATGAATGCTTCTCCCTCTCTGTCACGGATTCCATGGTTGCCCATAGTTTGAAGATGTAATCCGGAGACAGGTGTTTTTTTGTTTTTTTTCATGGCTAAACCAACTAGGCTTGTAATTTTACAGTTGTATTCGTATTTAAGATGGCATACAAGTTTGTTATTAAGGCACATGAAAGTTCCCATGTTCCAGAAGGCATTTCTGCCATTCATTTTGATAAATGTTTTTACGTTCAAATGTATGTCCTGTAAAGTAGTGACGCGCGACATGCCTAGTTTCCTGAAACAAATAAGAATATTGTTTGTGTTCAATTCAAGTCCTGTGTAATGCACATGCAGATGTGCGTAGACGCATGATCTGACTGAACCTGTTCCTCCCCCACCAGGGAGTCTGAGACAGAGCTGAAGCCCCTGCCTAAGAAGAGCATTGATACAGGCATGGGTCTGGAGCGTCTGGTCTCTGTGCTGCAGAATAAGATGTCCAACTACGACACAGATCTTTTCATCCCCTACTTCCAGGCCATCCAGAAGGCAAGCACCACTACCAACACTATTTACCATTACTCTCTGGGTGCTCTGAATGACCTGTCTGACAGTACCAATGTGGTTGTTCTGACAGGGTACAGGAGCCAGGGACTACACAGGAAAGGTTGGTGCTGAGGACGTAGATGGCATTGACATGGCCTACCGTGTCCTGGCTGACCACGCCCGCACCATCACCATCGCCCTCTCTGACGGGGGCAGGCCAGACAACACAGGGAGAGGGTGAGTTTTTTTTAACTGTCTGGCTGACTGTCTTTGGTCTATGTTTGTGTGAACATCAATCTCTTAATGTGCACATGTTAACCTTCTCCCTCTGTGTGTTCAGATATGTGTTGAGGAGGATCCTGCGTCGTGCTGTGAGGTACTCTCACGAGAAGCTGGGTGCTCAGAAAGGCTTCTTTGCTACCCTAGTTGACGTGGTGGTAGAGTCCCTGGTAAGAAAGTCATCCCACTCTTCATGTTATTCACCATCTCTCCTTCTGTCTTAGTCCTTTCCTGTTTTCCTCTGCTGTCCCCTCGAAGGTGGAAAAATCTGTCATTCTGGCCTTGAGCAAGGCAGTTAACTCCCAACAACAACTGCTCCCAGGGCGGTTGACGGTGATTTAAAGCAGCAACCCGCACAACCCTGATTGATGGGTTGGGTTAAATGTGGAAGATGGATTTCAGTTGTGCATCTGACTAGGTATCCCCTTTCCACCTCCAGGGCGATGCCTTCCCTGAGCTGAAGAAAGACCCAGACATGGTAAAGGACATCATCAATGAGGAAGAGGAGCAGTTCCTCAAGACACTCAGCAGGGGGCGAAAGATCCTGGACAGAAAGATCCAGAGTCTGGGAGACAGCAAGACCATCCCTGGTACTGAAGGGCTACATTAGCAAATTGGATTAATTAGAAACATTTACCTTGTTGTCAAAACAGAATGCTTTTTTTTAACCCTTTCTCTTCTCTCTCTGTGAAGGTGATACCGCCTGGTTGCTGTATGACACATACGGTTTCCCCCTGGATCTCACTGCCCTCATTGCTGAGGAGAGGGGGATGATGGTGGATGTTGCTGCTTTTGAGGAGGAGAAGAAGGCTGCTCAGGTGAGAGTAGAGAAATGGTGACCAGTAGAAAAGATGGAGCCTTGGATTGGCATGAAGTTGATGTGGATTTTTGAATTTGCCTGTGGAGGTGGGAAATGTACTGCTTTGTGAATGTCTACAGACATGAATGCTTTCCTCTCTGTCAGCATTTCTCAGTCAGTATTGCACTGTAAGTGACAAGTGCCTTGCTCTGCTTATTAGATAAGTATGTACAATACATTACAGCTCCATTACTTGCAGTGTTAATTTGTACTGAAAAGCACCTTTCCACGTTGAGTGAAGGTCCAAATCACTTCAATAATGTCATATGATATCAGTGCTAAACAGGCCATTTGGCTTTCTATCTAAATAATGAGTATGATGTTTCCACATAATGAATGAATGATTCATCATTGGTGTAAAGTTAGTTGAAAGTTTATTCAATGTAAATAGAACGGGGATTGGGCTGTCTCCTCCATGTCCCTCCCACTCAGGTTAAGTCCCAGGGGAAGGGCTCTGGGGATGAGGACCACATCATGCTGGACATCTATGCCATCGAGGACCTTCGCAACAAAGGCATCGCTGCTACTGACGACACACTCAAGTACAGCTACAGTGCTGACGACAGCGGCAAATATGGTGAGAGACGCAAATAAAATCAACTCAGTTTAATTAACCAACTCAGAAAGATGGTTTGCTTGGTATTTATTCAAATCGCTTTCTTGCTTGTGTCTGTTTTAATCCCTGTATATTTCTCTGTGGTTGTCCCAGTGTTTGAGCAGGCTGTGGGCACGGTGCTGGCTTTGAGGAGGGAGCGTGCCTTTGTGGAAGAGGTGACGACAGGGCAGGAGTGTGGTGTTCTGCTGGACAAGACTTCGTTCTATGCGGAGCAGGGTGGACAGAGCTTCGACGAGGGCTACATGCTGAGAGAGGACGACTCTGTAGATGATGTAAGGACCTACAGGGAGGACAGACGGGCCACTCTTTTAAGTTGTAAAAGCCATATTAGACATGAATGTTGGCAGCAAGTAGCCTAGCGGTTAAGAGAGTTAGGCCAGTAGCCGGAAGATCGCTGGTTTGAATCCCTGAGCCCACTAGGTGGAATGTCTGTCGATGTGCCCTTGAGCAAGGCACTTAATCCTAATTGCTCCTCTAAGTCCCTCTGGATAAGAACGTCTGCTAAATGACTGTAATGTAATTCTGTCTCCCTCTCACATCACATTTACTCCCTTCCTCAGAGGATGGAGTTCACAGTGAAGAACACTCAGGTTCGGGGTGGATACGTGCTGCATGTAGGAACGGTTTACGGCACTCTGAAGGTTGGAGATCACGTCATTCTGCACGTGGATGAGGTAATGCATCACTCAAAAGTACATTTTAATGACTCGATTTCGAGATCTTTTCTTAACTGCCTTGGTATTGAAAATGTCATTACATCTCTACTGTCCACTCCCCCCCCCCAGGCTCGTCGTAGGCCCATCATGAGTAACCACACTGCCACCCACATCCTGAACTTTGCCCTGAGGGAGGTCCTAGGAGAGGCTGACCAGCGTGGCTCCCTGGTGGCTCCTGACCGGCTGCGCTTTGACTTCACCGCCAAAGGTGCTCTGAGCACAGAAGAGGTGCGACGCACAGAGGAGATTGCCTGCACTATGATCCGCGATGCAAAGGTAAGAGGTCATAGGTCACTGAAAGTATGAGTAGGGGTATGTTAATTTCCGTTTGATCAAGTGTTGTTTTTACACAGCTCTTTGGTTGCTGGTGTTATTTATCTAGGGCCTGTTGTCTATTGTTCTATTTGAGTATTCCTTGACTGTATCCTTGCCTTATTGCACCTTAACAGTCCGTATTGTCTCCTGTTTTCTTTTATACACTGTCACCCCAAGGCTCCTGTCATAATTTTCTCCTCCTCACAGAATGCACTGTTTTCAAGCGTTTATTACCAAGTCACGACATCAGCTCTTTCTGTCTCTTACAGCATGTCTATGCCATGGATACCCCTCTGGCAGCAGCTAAAGCCATCCAGGGTCTGCGTGCTGTGTTTGATGAGACCTACCCTGACCCGGTGCGCGTGGTGTCCATTGGCATCCCCGTGGCTGGCCTCCTGGCTGACCCCAGCAGCACTGCCGGCTCCCTCACCTCCATCGAGTTCTGCGGAGGAACGTGAGTACACAGCTCCCCGTGGTTGCAGTTGCTTTTCATAATTACATCTCATGATTCAGAAATACAGATATTTTGTTTGAGAATTTACTGTGAGATTGTTGCTCGGTTGTATTTGTTAACTCGAAATGACACAACGACAAGGTTCCAGTTTAACAAAGTTTACTATACCTTATGAACACTACAAGGTAGGCATTCCACTCAAGGCTAGGTCCATCAACAACCAAACACTTCTCGCGCAGGCGCACTCTTAACAGTGATAGCCCCGTAATAACAGAAATATAGGGATACTTAAAACATGAACTTAACAATCTCCCTCTTTTCTTTAAAGACAAATAAAACATCAACAACATAATTCAATGTCCAAGTATTATTCAAGTTCCCCATTACAAATGGGTTGTGTGCCAGTTTTTATTTGTATTACTCAAGCTGCCACTTTCCATTACTGAGAGCCTGTAGGAGGAGAGCCTGTAGGAGGAGAGCCTGTAGGAGGAGAGCCTGTAGGAGGAGAGCCTGTAGGAGGAGAGCCTGTAGGAGCACAAGACCGGATGCTCCTTTTTCAGTCAGACAGTCAGCAAGCTGTTCCTTTGTGGTCGACCACAGAATCCGCTGGATTCTCTGTGCTTGAATAACTTCCTTGATGCTGCTAATCTCAAGACGAAGTCTTTTCTCTGTGACAGACTTGGTTGACTTCAAAGCATCAACTAATGAGTAGTTGTCAGTGACACAAACTACAGGTAGAATGTGCCGTTTTGTCTCACCAGTGGTAAGCTCTGAGAACAGAGTTGCAAGAAAGATCGCATTGTCAATTCCATCCGCAAGAGGAAGGGTTTCTCCAGCAAGTGTGCTTCAGACAATCCTTCTGATCCTTTTTGACTGCCAACAGATGGGTGAGAATCTTCCTCCACCCATTAACATGATTAGATGTCCACCTTGTGTGCCTCCATCTAAGGTTCCCTAGCGAAGCATCACTGAAGATAACTAGTTTCAAAGAGTCATCTTTTCCAACATGCTGAAACTTTAAAGCCACTTGTTGTGATTTCAGTTTACGAACACCTTTGTTTGCCTCATGAATGGTTTGTACAGTGGCGTGTTTTGTGTTAGATGCCAAGTTGCAACCATCAAACATTACATCAGGTCTACTCTGTCTAGCAACCCATAAAATTTGTCCTATCTTTGACCTCAATTGATCAGCTTCAATTCCACACAGAGGGGAATTCCTTTGTACGGCTCGTGAAGAATCCATGTGAATGGGTTGAAGATTGTTGATATAGCTTTCCTGTTGCATCAGTATTGTTCCATCAACTGTAATAAACTCTATGCCAACATAACAAAAATGATCATGCTCCTCACGGCCGACCTGGAAAACAGCTTTGAGGTTTGGAATCACAGTTGTAGCAAAGGTCTGTGAGCCACCCCAGATAAAGTCATCAACATGACAGGCAAGTACTCCAGTCACATTGCAGTCTTGATCAAGCCAATAGAAGACTGCAGGATCCACTTGTGACAGGTTTCCACCTGTATTCAGCATTGTTGCCTTGACTTTGTTGTACCAGTAGAGTGATGCATCTGCCAGTCCATACACACACTTTTTTAGTTTCCACAGTGTTCCTTCGCTCTTAGCTTCAGGCGGAGGTTGGATGTGAATGTCCCTTGACAGCACTGTTCCCTGAAAAAATGCAGATTTGATGTCTATGGAATTAAGTTTCCATTTTTTCTGGCAGATCATTGACATCAGCAATCTGAGTGACTCTGAGGCGCATGTCGGTGAGTCTTTTGGGAGTTGTTTAGCAGCCAGCTCCTCAAAACCTCCAGCCACTCGAAGTGCTTTAGGCACTATTCCAGTTAAGGATTCTTTAAGGGTACACACCCACCTTGTTGACACATTTTTGGCCAATGTCTTTGACTTCCTCAAACACTCAATTTTTCCTCCAATTACTGAGCTCATCTAGCTTAGCTGAGTCAAATGACACGTCCTTTGTTTCAAGTACATCATCATTTTGAATGTCATTCTGTTTTTCTCGATTTTTCCATTGGTTCAATTCTGAGATTATCTACAAGTGACAGGTCAGCTGAACCTGTTGTACCAGAAAGTGTAGCTGGTTCAGAGTACTGCAAGTTGTACCAGTTCTGATGTTTTCCTTTGGCTTTTCTTGCTCGTCCAATGACGGTTGCTGTATGTGGAATACCACTTTCTCTGTCCATGTATTTAACAGTTTGTCCAGTTTTCAGATTGGAACAACCATGTTGTCTTAACACATGTGGCTGTTGTTGAATGTTTTCCTCATTTGAACGCTCAACAGTTATCTGTGGCATGGTTGAAGGTCTCTGCTCCATTTCCTGTGTCAGTTTCAGTGTCCATATCATTGGATGCGACATCTGGTAGGTTTGTGTCTGTTAGTGACCTTTTTGTCATTTTCATTAGGATGATTCTCAGCAACAGCCCCTCTATCTTGTTGATCATTTACTTTCCACAATCTTGAGTGATGCACCCTGACAATGATGCCTCCGTGCCTCACAAATATCACCACCCTATCTTGGCCAATGACTACTCCCGGTCCCTTCCACTCTTGACAGTCAACTCGTTTGTAGTACACTTTGTTTCCAGTTTCGTACTTCTCATCGGTGGGTCGTAGCTGTTTACGCAGAGCCCTGCGAATTCTCTCTGAGCACTCTGCTTCAGTGAACGCTTTTCTCGCTGCATGTGGTGCTGGAAGGTGCTTTGTGTCCATCAGAATCTCATTTTTACATGGACTCTGATGTCTTTGTCTAAAATGTTTACACAATAGTGGCCCAAGGTAGTAAGTTCAAGAGTCACTAGTTGTTTAAACATCACTGCCTTGTCATTGTTTATGTCTAAATTTGAAAGCTCTGTTGCTTGGTGTGTCAATCATATTTTGTACTTCTTTCATATTTAGTTCCCTGACATAGCTATCAAGCCATTTTGTACAACACACTGTCTGTGTACATGCACTATCAATCACAGCAGATCCTAAGGATTCAACTATAAAAATCTCAGTATCAGAAGCAGATTTGTTTGAAAACAGTGTAATGTTACACTGCTCTGTCTCTGTGTTTATATTTTCCTCTGTTACTTTAACTTGTTCATTTTTTTATGAGGACAGTCTTTAACCCAATGGTAAGTGCTTTGACAAATGGCACATTTTGATCTCCTTCCATATTTGTCCAGTGGATTTGTGCCGGGAAATGGCGCCCTCTTCTGGTTGTCTTGAGAACGTGACTTGTTGGCGCCTTTTCTCTGCTGCTCAGCGTAATATTACATTTACATTTAAGTCATTTAGCAGACGCTCTTATCCAGAGCGACTATATGCCGCGTCACTCACTTGCATTCCATCTGCTATTGACGCGACAGACGTCTTTTCACCAACAATTATTTTTAGTGCCGACTTCATTAATGCAAAAGTCAGCACAGTACAAGCAGTCAAAGCCAACTGTGTCTCCCTACCATCTAGACAGGCAGTATCTAGCAACTTGAAAGCTAACACTGCATCCGGGAGAACCATGTCGTACTTGCGCATCCTATTGTACCTCTGTTCGAAATCAATGATGTAGTCCGTCATTGCAACCAAAATATCTCTCGTAACACTGTCAAAGTTTGAATATGTCTCGTAGGCACGGTCTTTCTCTTCTTTAAGAAATACAGAATCCAGTGCTCTGATCAGAGTTCCCATACCATCATCATTGTTGAAATCCTCCAGGGATATTTCCAGTGCTGTATCTCTCGCTCTTCCCTCGAGCGATAATACCACCGCAAGTGCTTGCTTTTTCGCGTCCAGATTAGTAACCCGTGTCCAGATTCCAAGTAAATTTTTCCAACTTTCGTACGACCTCTTCTAGTCGAAGCGAGGTGGCACATTGTAGTTATTAGCCATCCTCTGCTACCAATGTTAACTCAAAATGACACAACGGCAACGTTCCAGTTTAACAAAGTTTACTATACCTTATGAACACTACAAGGTAGGCATTCCACTCAAGGCTAGGTCCATCAACAACCAAACACTTCTCGCGCAGGCGCACTCTTGACAGACTGATAGCCCCTTCGTAACAGAAATATAGGGATACTTAGAATGTACGGAATACTGTTAAGTTCATGTTATCTGTAACTTCAGGCACTTGCGGAACTCTGGCCATGCTGCACCTTTTGTCATCGTGTCAGAGGAGGCCATCGCCAAGGGAATCCGCCGTATCGTCGCAGTGACGGGAGCAGAAGCACAGAAGGTGAGAGGACAGAAGGTTCCCAACCATTACTGGATGCTTGACATTTGTGTTCTTCATTATACTGCAGGTTCTTAGTCAAATCACTGGGTGATGATTGGTATAGGTATCACTCTTTCGTAACCGCTATTTAACTTGAATCCCGTCCCCACCCTGCTCTGTTCAGGCCCACAGGAAAGCAGATGCTCTGAGACAGTCCCTGTCTGCTCTGGGGGAGAAGGTGAAGGTTCAGACCGCCCCCAATAAAGACGTGCAGAAGGAAATCGCTGACATGACAGAGGTGAGAGCTGTCGCAGAACATCCAGCCCTTAATGAGCCGTGTCTGTCTGCGTGTTTACTTACTATGTCTCTGTTCTGTGTTGTTGCAGTTTCTGGGCATGGCAGTGATCTCCCAGTGGCAGAAGGATAAGATGAGGGAGGCCCTGAAAGGCTTGAAGAAGACCATGGATGACCTGGACCGTGCCAGCAAGGCTGATGTCCAGAAAAGGGTAAGAGAGAGGGGCCAGACATGGGGTTTAGGGGGGGTAAGAGAGAGGGGCCAGACATGGGGTTTAGGGGGGAGGGGGGGGGGGGGGGGTAAGAGAGAGGGGCCAGACATGGGGTTTAGGGGGGGGGGGGTGATAAGAGAGAGGGGCCAGACATGGGGTTTAGGGGGGTTGGTGGAGTTGTATTTTTTTTACTAGGTGAAGGGATACTACATGTCATAGAAACTGATGTACTATGTAGGCTGTGTAGTTGGGGAGTATGCAGGCCATTCTATATGAATGGTGCTTTCCTCATGTTCTCTTGTTCAGCTGGTCTTTAATTACTATATTCTCTCTGCCTCCCCTCCCCCAGGTTCTTGAAAAGACCAAGGAGATGATTGACAGCAGCCCTAACCAGCCGCTGGTAGTCATGGAGATGGAAAGTGGAGCCTCTGCCAAGGTAACAACAGCATCCTTTTCTCTCCTCTACAGCCAACCCTACCACTGTGGAGAATTACAACACACCACGGCACACATTATCCCTAAATTTATGTCTAATTCCACTTCTATTTTCTAACCCTGTCACTGTGTATTTTTGTGTCCCAGGCTCTGAATGAGTCTCTGAAGCTGCTGAAGACCCAGTCCCCCCAGACTGCTGCTATGCTCTTCACCGTAGACCACGATGCTGGAAAGATTGTCTGTTTATGCCAGGTGCCTCAGGTAAGCCATGTGCTCAACCTGTGTGTTTACATCTATTCACAGATTAGCTCCTTATTTGTGCTTAATGCAATAACCTTCATTTTTTTTGTTGGGACAGTATCTTATCTGTTGACTTTCTCCTCTACCAGGATGTTGCCAACCGGGGTCTGAAGGCCAGTGAGTGGGTGCAGGAGCTCTGCCCTCTGATGGATGGCAAAGGTGGTGGCAAGGATATGTCTGCCCAGGCAACTGGCAGGAACACACACTGCATAGAGGAGGCACTGCAGATGGCCAACCAGTTTGCCCAACTTAAACTGAGTGAAAATGAATAGAGAGGAGGAGGCTGGGGTGTGGTGAATGATTATGGGGAAAGATCCCTCGATCCAACCCCACCGGAATGTTCCAGCTCTGTTCTCTGTGACTCTGAACTGGACGTTCCAGAAAATTGTATAGAAACATTCACCCCTAGGAACATTCACCCATCCAAAGGTTAGAAAGGGAAGCAGATACAAGACCCCTCTTTCTCTGAAAGAGAGCTGCATCTGCAATTTTAAGGAGGATAACACGGTTTTGATCCATGCACAATTTGATGGCTCCCTGCAAGATCTGTGGTCGAAGGATTAGGTGATCAAATGATTGATAGGTGTACGAGGATGCTACCCCCAACATCCTATCTGATCTGTCCTGAGGTAGATAGTATTAGTCCTCCATCCATCCTCTCTTCCCACTTTACTAATTATGAGAATACTCAACGGGAAACTGCTTCAGTTCATTGCTTGGTTTTCTCTATTTCATTGGCCTCTCCCATGTCATTGTGTTTCACTTCCCCTCCCTGACTGTGGGGAGATGTGGTCTCTGCAGACTGTCTTTCCTGCCAGTTGTAATGTACATTCACAACAGCAACCTTGGCACCTGTCAGTGCCACCAGCTGTGTAACAGTTTTGTCTGGCATCTCAATATTAATGTAGTCAATTAATAATGAATTAAATAAATGGGTGACATGACATTGTCAATTCTGTGAAATGCATTTTATTGCCGCTTATGAATGCGTTGTGACGTTCATGTCTTGATGAATTCCATGTTGTGGAATAAAAATACTGATAACACTTGATTTCTCCTACTAGTATTTAGATCTGTCCTCTCCTGTAGTTGGTAGGTGATGGTAAGATGACCTAGTTGTCTGGTCGGTCTGATGCTAGGTAACGATGTCCAGCATTAGTACAGGGGCTGATGTGTTGTAAGAGCTCTCTTACTGCCCCACTGTAGGAAAGACCCAGAAAACCACCATCTTTTCATGTTGCTTTTATTTTCACAATAGCATATGATTAAAAACAGTCCACCACACACACACTGAGGTTTTAAGTAGTAAAGAGGGAGTACTTACAACCAATGATAGTCATAATACTAATGAGGATACTATTGGTAATAATGATAGTAACACTGATGGCACGTACAGTCTGTTGTCGGTATATATTGTTGTTGTGCACAAGAGACCTCTAATGAAGAGCTGGAGATGAAACCATCAAAACACTGCAACAGCATAGACGCTTCATAAGAGACCATTCAGCTATCACTAGAAGCCACTCAAGCAAGACCCGATGAACTCAAATACATTCATAACTATCCATTACGGAATAATAATATCAGGGACAGCAGAGTTGAAAGGGATGTCTCACCTTTCACACAGTCAGTTCCCCACAGTGTACACAGCAATCAAACAACATATTAGGGAAGACTGTATCCTTATGCACGTTGAGCTAAAACGTGGCATTCAGCTTCAATGTGCTAGCTTTATTGATACAGTAGATATGGGTATTGTCCTGTTGGATAAACAGTTATTACAAAAGTAATTGGGAGTAATGGAATTAAAGTTATGTCCAATCATTAGTCAATTGTGTTTGATTCTCTTTGAAGTATTGCACATTTTAGTTCTGGCGTGGTTAGTAGTATCACCCAGGAAAGTGTTGGGTATACTTACTAAAACATCCCATGTAAAACACAGACATAAGGTGGAGATATGTTTTAACCACTGGACACAATGCCATCGGCTGTCATCTTGAACACATTACCTCAGCACATACGAATCACAGACACAATGGCAAAACACTGATTGAGAAGAGCAAATGAATACAACCATAGTCATCAACTTCACCCATTTCTAGTCACAGGTAGGAGTTGATTTTCTTTCATCTCTAGATAATGAGTTGTTTAAAAAGCAACAGCATAAAGAAAGCCTCTACGTGGCTCCTAGAGAAAGGCATAGTGAATCATATGGGTCCAGAAGGCACAGCTCTCAGCCAGGCAAGACCAGAGGGGGTGGGTATAATCTAAGGTGTATGGTCTAAGTCGGAGAAGACATTTGAAGCCCTCAGAATATGTGTATGTGTGTAAGAGACATGACTGACACGCTCTTATGATCACAATAGCAGTACCCATAGTAGAAGGGGCTTTGTGTTTGCGTGAATGTCCTGTGCAGACTAAATCAAGCTTAAGATAGCACACGTGTACTGAGGTTTATGGTGCACTGCAGGAAAGGTATGTCCAACACTGGGACAAGGCACGCAAGCATTGATGTGTGTGTGTTGTCACATGGCTGTAAATTGCTGATATGTGTCTATTTTCTTATGAGAGGGGTCTAACTGAAAATCTCACTTTGACAAAACTAAGTAAATCACATTTTGTTTTTACAGCACTCTCTCTCACACACACACTAGTAAGGAGTGAGGGCTGATAAAAACTCACTGGCACTCCGTAGATGTCCTTAAAGTATGTGTGTCAGGTAGAGACATACTTGAAAACAACAAAAATTCCACACAGAAATGAGTTATGTATAGGAATCAGTTACAGTGATCTGCCCAACTCAATGTCAGAGTGTCAGATAAGAACTCCATGATGTGCAAAGGATAGATATAATACAAGTACATCATACAGTACATAATGGTATATACCATATTTATGATATCATCATAGGATTACACAACAGCACGCATCCTTAACTGAATGTCACATTGCCAAATTGGCTAATAACTACTGCAGCCAGGACTAAAGACAGAGTTTTTACATTTAACTAAATTAGCACACACCCTTATTCAGAGCGACTTACAAAAGCAATTAGGGTTAAGTGCGTTGCTCAAGAGCACAGACAGTTTTCTAACCGAGTCAGCTCAGAGATTTGAACCAGCAACCTTTCGGTTACTGGCCGACACGCTTAATTGCTAGGCTACCTGCCTAGACTACCTGCTAAGCTACCTACCTTTTTAGAGTTCCTAAACTCTGATCTGAAAATATAGTGGCATTTTTTACTAGCAGTCGGGTTAGTTATGTTGTGCCATATTACTTTCCATTATCAAGTGGTCATCATTAGACACAGAAGAGGCAGCCTTCAGTTTGTCCTATGTACATATAATGTATGGGCCTCAAAGTGATGCAGTATCCCTTAACAGGCAGCAGGAGGCAGCAGGTCATCTTAGTGTGAGCTCTGTACTCAGTCCTATACTTACTGGTATTAGCTCTAAATGACCAAGAACATTGTGTGAACGGTGTACGTGTGGAAGAGTGTGTGTGTATGTTAATGAGTGAGTAGTGTTAGTCTTATTGCTATATGTCTGCTTGTGTTGTTGTTGACCATGTGTAAGCCTCTCCCCAATCTACCTAATTAGCAGGATGATTAGTCACTTAAAATGGTTAAAACAAATCAAAGGGTTAATACTGTCTATGTGGTCAAATCCCTGTGGGCCGTACATACCTTCAACATGACAGTCATATAATTACAACAGGAACTCTTATTTTGAAGTAGCCTCTGGGCTTCCAACCACGTAAACTTCAACTACCTAGTACTCCCAGCTCCGAGGGGCAAGGGGGCTTTAACAGCAGCTATACAGGTGGGTGTGGACACGGCAGGGGTAGATCAGTGTCCGTCACCGGTTGCCATGACATTTAGGGTGGGGGCTACAGAGTGGGAGGGGGCTGAGTCTCTGGGTGTGAGACCCCTAAGGCGTGTGATGACTCAACCCCCTGCGGATGAGCAGGAGGTGGGATTGTGGGACTGGCTCACAGGTCCATACAGTGGCTAGGCCAGACTTCTCCGCCCCCACTATAGTTCTGACCGTCCGTTTCTCCTCAGGGCTGAGGGCTATGGAGGTAGGCCTGTTGGGGGCAGAGTGTGTAGTCACATGTAGTTCCACTCACAACCATCAGCATCTTACCCTCCTGCACAATGGGAACAGGGTCATCAGGCAACGTATGATCTAGTGTTATGGAACCCTCTCTATGCAAATCACAAAGAACCAGATAACTAAGCACATAAAGATGGCTGGTGGTGATGGTTACTCCAGTGTTCCTGTAAGCCTGCCCAGTCCACCACACCTCCAGCCCTCACTTTCCTGGAAAAACTGTGATCTTTCCGGCCTTTGCCAGTGAGTCGATGATCTGGGCCTCGTAATCTGCGTCATGTACCCCTGTTTTCCGGAACTCTCCAGAGTAGCGGTTCTGCTCCCAATAGTGGTGCCAGTTGCCTCGACTGTCAGCGCCAAAGCCAAAAACATTCACCTGTAAAACAAGACCAAGGTTTTCAAACATTACAGATAGACCAACAAATCATGTTCATGTCAATCCTAACAGACCGAGAGACACGCGCGCGCGTGCGCGTGTGTGTGTGTGTGTGTGATCACCTCACCTCGTCACACACGTGCAGAGCGAAGAACAGGACCAGCATGCCTGTGGAGGGGTAGCGGCCGTGGTGCCTGGTCCAGCGGTCATGGATGTACTTGAAGAAGGCTGGGTTGAAAATCTGAACCTGTGGAGATAAACAGTTTGTAAAGAGTTGATTTACCATGTATTAATAATTCTTCCTACATTTGTAAATGTCAATAAGAAATCTCTAAATAGCCATTTACACATTTAAACATTTGTAATAATTTATTAATGATTTATAAGGTAATGAATAAGGTGTTTGATCATAGTATGTTCACAATTTGTAAATTATGAATAATGTACTAATAATGTAGCAGTTATAAAGGAGTTATTGTCAATTCATAAGATTATTTATAAGGTATTTATATATATCATGAATGGGATATTTATAAATTGTTAAATGAATGCATTTGTAAATGTCAGTACATACACTTACTTCCTCAGTTGTTGATTAACGTAGATCCTTAAGAAACATTTACTAACTGTATATACTTTATAAACATTTATAAATGACTTGTTACTCCCCAAAAGCTGGCTACATTAGTAGAGAGTACCTAAAGCTCCACCAACGGCTAGAAATAACCTAAAACATGATATGGTCAAATAAAAAGTAGGCAATACAAGGTAGAACATCTATTTAAATTCAAAACAGAGCATCTACATCTACAATTGTACTGCATTCATTTGTTGCCTGAACAATTTCAGTTATATATTTCCTAAGGTTCACAACTGCAGCAATTAACAAAGACCTGATAAATCACAAGTGATCATCAACCCTCGGCAACTTGCACTTGACCCAAAAGCATATGTGCAGTGCTACATGGCCGTTTAACACTGAAATAGCCGGGCCTCGATGAATAAAAATAGCTGGCAATGACGCAGCCTTGGGGCTGCTACATTTTAACAGAGACATTTTTTCTTCTTCGATTAGGCAGGCCTAAAGAAACATTATATTAAAACGTTTGCACATTTTTGGTTGACTGAGTGAGGGAAATGCTGTAAATGATGAGGACTCTGTGTATTGTGAAAGATGAGACGTTGAGGATTGTAAATACTGCTTTGATGTCATACAAGCAAGTCAAACACCCATGAGTCCAAATGTGCACTTCACAGTTCCATATCATAGAACTCATGTCATATACAGCGTCAACGTTTATGATCACTATGTTTGTACACTTCTAAGATGACATGGCGTCATACCTTAGGTTACTCTGAACAGAATGAGCCTGCAGGTCTACTGTGAAGAACATTGGCGCGACACACTCACCTGAATGCACTCCGTTCCATGCGCACCAAATTTTGATCCGTTTCCATGAATTGCATTGTGAAAGCCTATCTATCGTATTGTAGAACTTAGCTAGTCATACTGGCTAATAGAATAAGCTTTTAAAGTATGCCCACCTGACCCAGATTGCGATTTATAACGGACCACTTTTGGATTGCATGTGTGATATCAGGGATGCAGGGCTGTGTTCCAAACAAAACAAATACAAGTGTGCTTGTTCTAGTTCCTCAACAGCACAGCTACACTCCTAGAATAAAAGGTGCTATCTAGCACCTAAAAGGGTTCTTCAGCTACAATTATGTTCCGTTGAAAAGTACCATTGACTGATACATATAAGAGATCGGAGAGATTCTGATGACAGATGTGGTACCTTGTCTTTGTCCACCCGTAGAAACTGCTTCACAGGGGCGTAGGTACTGAGAGAGAGAGAGAGATGAAACACTCTTTTATCCTTTACTTTCTAAATTGCTTTTAAGTGATTGAATGATTCACAGACGGCGCGTTGTTCCCGTGGTTCCACAGAGAGAGAGTGCTCTGTTGTTGATGTGCTCTGATCTGGACTGGGAGGAGAGAGCAAAGAGAGAGCAAGAGAGAGAGTGGCACTGTGCTTGTGAAGGTGTGAAGCAGCAGGTCACATTAAACATGTGAACAAAATGTGCTAGTGTGAAAAGGTGTGTGTGTTAAAGCAATATAAATGGAGCTGGATTGAGTTTGAATGTGTAGGACTGTGTGTGTGTGTGTGTGTGTGTGTGTGTGTGTGTGTGTGTGTGTGTGTGTGTGTGTGTGTGTGTGTGTGTGTGTATCCATGCGTAAATGCATGTGTGTGCGTGAGCATTGCTCTTACAAGCGGATCTGTCCAGTGGAGAGTGCGCTGGTGATCCACAGCAGGTCCAGGGTCTTGAAGGGCACCAGCACGAAGCTGACATTGGCTGCCAGGTTCTTGGCACTCTCTGGGTACATGAAGTGGTGGGTGGTGTGGCTGCCTGCGTCCTCCTCATAGCCCACCGTGGGGGCCAGGTTGATCCTGAAGGACACATAGACAGGACAGACACAGGGAATCAGACCATGCTGGAAGTAACTCCAAAGACAGACAGACACGGACAGAGGGATATCAAGACATTAGGGAAGAACAACAGACAGACAGACACCATGAAGACAGAGTAGTAGCTGGTTGGGCCCACGCAGGCAGGCTTCTGAAGGCAGAAAATGGCTGCTGATCCCTGGATGCTGTGCTGGGTTTCATTACTGTTATTTATCCACCCACACACATTCTACTGTCATTAAAAACACTCTCTCTCCCCCCTCTCTCATATGCAAACCCACTCCCATGCTTAGATATTGTCACTGATTGTCTTCATCCCTGTCCATGGATTGTGTATGCGTCATGTGTGTGTGTAATTGTATAGTGTACTGTATGCATGGCTGTGCATGTGTAATGCTTGTGTGAGTATATGCTATGTATGTGTCTGTCTGTGTGTGCGTTTGCAGACAGACAGGGAGAGGGATTAGCTCAGTAGGATTTAGTGCATTACCGTTATAATCTATATGTTTTGCTGCCTTTATCTTCTTAAGACACAAAGCCGCAGCCTACGGAGAGCTGCTGGTCACATGACCAATTATCCAGCCAATGTGGAGGGAAGATTTCATCAAACATAATCAGATTCAAGACATCAGCAGAACCTATTGTTGAGGACACCCTACGCCCCCTCCCCACCCACCAACCACAAGGGTACACAATCTTCTGCAGAGATACGAAAGCCTTCAATAGCTTACAATCGCAGTATAATACACAGTATAATACACTGTATAATACACAGTATAATACAAATGAACAGCTAATAAACAGATTTAGAAAACAAGCACCTCTTTCTCTCCCACCCCCTCTCCTTCCCTTCCTCACCTCATGATGTAGTTGTGGCCGTCTATGGTGGGCCCGTACCCGGCCCCACGGAGGTTGCCTGAGTTCCCCACCACTGCACAGCGCAGGCAGCGGGCGGGGTCCCAAGAGCCGTAGGGGGAGCGGCCTGGGATCACCTGGAACAGCCGCAGCAGCACCTGCTGGATCGTGTGGGGCTTGAACTGAGGCTGCAGCATCTACAGGCAGGGGGCGACAGAGAGGCAGCACGGTCAGGAGAGCAGGCAGGGGCAGTACCATAGACTCATATGGGAGGACAGGCCACTGAGACTGGCTGAGGAGAGGGGGATGGGATGGGAGAAGAAGAGGTGGTTCTGAGGGCAGAAAAGGACACTCTTCTCTCTTTCCTCCACCAGGATGTCGAAATAAGGCAGAGGGGGAGGGTGTAGTAGTGATTCATGAAAAAAAGAAAAGGAAACTGAATATTTAAATGAAGGTGAAAAGAGGTGAAATGTTTTGGGGGGAAATGGATGGAGAGAGGACATCTATGTATAAACATTGAAGGTGAAAATGAGAGGCTGTTTTTCAACACTTGGCTATCTGAGCACCTCCCAACAAAGAAACAAAATAGTTCCATCAGACTATTGGCACCCCTTTCAAATACCTCTCCCTCTCCCACAAGCAACCCTCTTTCTCTCTCTCGCCATCTCTCTCCTCGCACAGCTACTCCCCCCTGCCACCTCCTCCCCAATTCTCAGTTTCCCCTGCATGACCCTCTCACTGTCTCTCTTTTCCTCTCTCCCCATTGCTCCCCCTCTATCCTTTCCTCTATCTCTCTTGCTCCCTCTCATCTCTCTCCCTCTCCTCGATGCCAACGCCTGGCACTGCACAGTGGATTTCTGCAGGGTCACACATTTTTGGCAGATGTTTAGTGGGCACTGCTGCTGCCAGACTGTGTCTTTACTGCTCTGCTCCTGCTCTGCTCTGCTCCTGCTCTGCTCTGCTCCTGCTCTGCTCCTGCTCTGCTCTGCTCCTGCTCTGCTCTGCTCCTGCTCTGCTCTGCTCCTGCTCTGCTCTGCTCCTGCTCTGCTCTGCTCCTGCTCTGCTCCTGCTCTGCTCTGCTCCTGCTCTGCTCTGCTCCTGCTCTGCTCTGCTCCTGCTCTGCTCTGCTCCTGCTCTGCTCTGCTCCTGCTCTGCTCCTGCTCTGCTCTGCTCCTGCTCTGCTCTGCTCCTGCTCTGCTCCTGCTCCTGCTCTGCTCTGCTCCTGCTCTGCTCTGCTCCTGCTCTGCTCCTGCTCTGCTCTGCTCCTGCTCTGCTCTGCTCCTGCTCTGCTCTGCTCCTGCTCTGCTCCTGCTCTGCTCTGCTCCTGCTCTGCTCTGCTCCTGCTCTGCTCTGCTCCTGCTCTGCTCTGCTCCTGCTCTGCTCTGCTCCTGCTCTGCTCTGCTCTGCTCCTGCTCTGCTCTGCTCCTGCTCTGCTCTGCTCCTGCTCCTGCTCCTGCTCTGCTCCTGCTCTGCTCCTGCTCCTGCTCTGCTCCTGCTCCTGCTCTGCTCCTGCTCTGCTCCTGCTCCTGCTCTGCTCCTGCTCCTGCTCTGCTCTGCTTCTGCTCTGCTCCTGCTCTGCTCTGCTTCTGCTCTGCTCCTGCTCTGCTCTGCTCCTGCTCTGCTCCTGCTCTGCTCTGCTCCTCTCAGGCTTCATTGTAGAGAAACTATGACTATACTCTTCACTACCACCTCTCCCTTATACCAAGTATATACACTGAGTGGCGCAGCGGTCTAAGGCACTGCATCTCAGTGCAAGATGCGTTACTACAGTCCCTGGTTTGAATCCAGGCTGTATCATAGGCTGTATCACTGCCTAGAAGGCCAGCATCCCGGAATTGCCTCTTCACTGTTGACGTTGAGACTGGTGTTTTGCGGGTACTATTTAATGAAGCTGCCAGTTGAGGACTTGTGAGGCGTCTATTTCTCAAACTACACACTCTAATGTACTTGTCCTCTTGCTCAGTTGTGCACCGGGGCCTCCCACTCCTCTTTCTCTTCTGGTTAGAGCCAGTTTGCGCTGTTCTGTGAAGGGAGTAGTACACAGCGTTGTACGAGATCTTCAATTTCTTAGCAATTTCTCGCACGGAATGGCCTTCATTTCTCAGAACAAGAATAGACTGACGAGTTTCAAAAGAAAGTTATTTGGTTCTGGCCATTTTGAGCCTGTAATCGAACCCACAAATGTTGATGCTCCAGATACTCAGCTAGTCTAAAGAAGGCCAGTTTTATTGCTTCTTTAATCAGAACAACAGTTTTCAGCTGTGCTAAAATAATCACAAAAGGGTTTTCTAATGATCAATTAGCCTTTTAAAACGATAAACTTGGATTAGCTAACACAACGTGCCATTGGAACACAGGAATGATGGTTGCTGATAATGGGCCTCTGTACGCCTGGAATGTAGATATTCCATAAAAAATCTGCAGTTTCCAGCTACAATAGTCATTTACAACATTAACAATGTCTACACTGTATTTCTGATCAATTTGATGTTATTTTAATAGACAAAAAATGTGCTTTTCTTTCAAAAACAAGGACATTTCTAAGTGACCCCAAACTTTTGAACTGTAGTGTATGTTATTTACCTTCGTATAGCATAAGATCAATCAATCAATGTGCATGCAAAGAACACATTGAAACAAACAATTCAAAAAATGTACCCACAATAGAGCAGGTTGGGAAATATGACAGATGGTCAAGGTTTTTGTGATGATTGTACTGTACCTTTATATCCAAAATATTGGGTAGAAAAGTGGACCATTATACTAGATTATCAACACATGTACCCTAAGGCACCGAACAGAGATTATATGTGTATGTCTGAAGGTACATTATGTGTATTTTGACATTTTTGTACCCCCGAGAACAATACTGTACTCTCACTGTACCCTTTTTTTTTTGAGAGTGTAAGGGGCCAGCACTCTGCTCAAAGACTAGCCAATTCCATAAGAGATATGTTACTAAAACAATATCTTCTAACCAACTCAAAATTGCAGACTTTTCACTTTACAGGAGATACATTAATCCTAATCTATGCACTCCTTCACCTTTCCCTACTTCATTAGTTCCTCCTCTCTCTAATCTCATTTACTTTACACTGTTTCGGCACTGGCCGGTCTACTTCTGTTTACAATCTCACCTAATTATCTAGTGGGATATATATAAAGCCAGCAACTCAAGGACGTGACACTAAATAGGCTAAACCTCTGACCTCCCACCTCCTCTACGTTACTTAGAAATAACAACCTCTTTTAGCCAAGTAATCACATAGGCTTGATTTCCTGACAGTAATTCAAACAGAACTTCCAGGGACATTTACAGCTCTGTCTTCTTTTAATATGATTGGCAGAGCTGCTCTCATTCTTTCCATGGAGACCAGGAGAACGAAAGAGGATGGGTAAAATGGAGTAAAAATAGGTGGTGTTCAACTGGATCACTTACCACCCACCAATAGTAGACATCTGCAGGCAGCTGGATGTTGTCCCGTGTCCACACGGGGGAAATGTCCGGGTCGTAGTTCTCATCGAACCAGTCCGACACCCCAGGGTCTCCCACACAGCGGGGGCAGGCACATGTCTTCTCCTGCTGGGTGCCCTCTAGAGGGCTTAGCTGGTGAGCACCAGCGTAGTTGGGCACTAGTTTAACTCGGCGAGACTCCTCCCATCCGGGTGGGTCCAGGTAGGGCAGGCTGACGCCCCCCCTCAGGGAGATGGAGAAGAAGAGGGAGGTGAGAAAGACCAGGCCCAGGGAGCCCAGCAGCACCCACACCCTCAGTGAGCACCGCATGCCCCCTCCTCCACCTCCGGTAGACCCCGGCCGACCCCCCCGCTCCACGCTGGCCCCGCCTGTCAACCAGGGCCTCAGCTTCCCTGACCTCTGGCCCCTCGCCCCCCCAGGGCCGCCCCACACCCAGCCCCAACCCCAGCGCCCCTCCCGGTGCTGGGTGACGGACGGCACCCGGTCCCCCCACTGCCATGCACCGCTCCCTGCCACTGTCCCCACCCTACTGGCCTCAGCTCCACTCAGCGTGCAGGCTGGCTCACGCTGGCTCAGAGAGAACACTCTTCCAGTCCGTCAAACAGAGAGAGGGAGAGTCGCAGCACCACAGTGTGTCTCTCAGTGTCTCACACTAAACAGTTTCTCCCAGAGTTGTGTGCTGCTCCCTTCACTCTCTGTCTCTGCACACGTGGCTGCCGCTCTTCACACCTTCCACCCAGCCCCGACTTTCCACACACAGCACTGCTCAAGTCCTGGATGGGAGCTCCAGCAGAGTGTCTGCACATAAAAAAACTGACGAACTCAACACAAATTGTACACTGTTAGCCTGAGAACATGTCAGAGTCTATCACGCTGTGTTAACCTTGGTTAGCAGTCGTATCCACCTACAGTGATATCCATGGTAAAAGTCAGGTACTGAGTCATTAGTGTCATCTCAGTCGTCCAAGTGGTTAGTCCGCCCCTTGCGTTTGGAGTCCTCTGTGAAATGCTGAAGCAGTCTTCTGAGAGATATGCTCTAGCAAGCTAGATGGGAGAAAGAAGGTGAAAGAGGGTAGAGACTGCTGGGAGGCTGATATGAAAGAAGCTCCATCGAGTCTCTCGTCATCCTGAACAAATAACACGTCTCCCCGCCTCCCTTTGTCTCGCTCTCTCTTCTGCCCCTGTCTCGCTCAAGCTTTTTTTCTGTCAGTAGAACCACTTCAGAGATTCTGAGACTAGCAGAGCTACTCAGGACCTTGTGTTCTCCTCTGAAACATTGGGTCTGGTGCCCTGTAGTCTAGTTCTCATTGAGGCTGTGAGTGGTGTGTGTCCCTGTGTTGGCAGACTGAGCATCTACCAGCCCTTCTAATGCTCTGGGTCCAGGTACTCTGTCTAAATTCCAGTGGTTTTCAGCCAGAGTAAAAACAGAATACAGTAAAACCCCCAAAGTAATCAAAGCATTCTGACCATAATGACAAAGGGGATTGACCCAGAATCTTAAGAAAAGTAGATATGATGACCTTAAAACAGCTTACCAATGAATGATCTCCAAGGAACCGTGAGGCAATGAGTGACTGGATTGGAAAAAAAAGATAAACCAATCAAAATCTCCCATCCCTCCATCTGGCGCTGATCGTCAAACAGGACAGCAGGGAAGGGAGGGGGCTCAGTAGCTGTCCAGCAGTGGAGATTATTTGTGTATATGTGTATGTGTGTGAGGCTGGACCACTGCCTGCCAGTAACAGGAGCAGTAGGGTTTAATTGAATTCTGCGGTGTGGTGTTGGTGGAAGTACAGATTGTGTCAGGATAATGTGCCCTGACCTGCTGTTCTGGCTAATCTGTTATCTCGATGCTGCGGTCGCCTGCTCACCACAGTGCCCCCTCTCTGCCAGCCAGATGCCAACCTTCTGCCCAGTGGCCCTCCAGTGCCCTTCAGAGTGGGTTAGTCCTGCTGTTAGCCAGTCCTTGGCTGTATGTGTGTGTCCACCTCTCGATCCCTGACACAAAGACAGCCTCACAGGGGAACTGAGGAGCAGATAGACACCGTGGCCCCTGTAGCTCCTATATCTCCTGCTCCCTATCTACTTGTTTCCAGATCCCTGTCCCCTTGAGACACCAACACACTGTTGTTCAGGAAGCAGTAGACCCCTGGAGAGAGGAGATAAAAGAAGTGAGGGCGTGAATCAATAGTGCATTTATAACACACAGGCATTGTGGTGATTCCCAGGAATATAGATACTGACATTTACCTTGGTATTTGACTTTATGACAGTATTTGATTTTAAAGCTTTTGTGTCGTTCAAAGTATTGTGTCTGCTGTGAAGAAAGCCACGTCTGAGCCCCTCTCGGCCTTTACTCTTTCCCTTGGTCTTTATACACAAACACACAAAACAGAATTAGAATTTGTTGTCACAGTATAGCAGATTCTCCATCTCCCATATTCCCCTGCTTCAGCCTAAAACCGCTTTCCATCTCTACTGCTTATGCTCTTTGACTTCCTCTTTCCTCCCAAACACCTAATTTCCCTCTCATTCTCAGGCCTGTCTCTGAGGACAGAACAGAGGATGTGCTTCTATCTTTGGGCCTCTCCGGGGCCCGGAGCTTATAGATGAAAAGAGACAGTCTCTACAGTATGGCTGAGGCACTCTGCTGTCAAAGACCAGAGATGACATGTAGAAAGAAAGAGGTAAATCACCAAATAATGTTCCACAGTGACTCGACCATAATATGCTGGCAATTATGCAACCACAATACAATGCAGCGCTCACAGAGAGCAACAGTGTAGGTAAGCTCTTGGGCAAATCCATTTGAATTCAATCACTTTTTAACAACACCCTTTTTGATTTGAACGAAATGTTCCATAGTGGGGTAAATTGAGCCATTTTTTACATTCAGTATCACTCCATCAAGGGAAATATAGTATTCTTTCTAGCAAAGATATCTACATATATTTCAAGATTTTGTGTATCCTTGGAAATAATCAGAATTCATCTAAACATTAGTTTTTACATGTGTATCTTTATTTCCCAAACACAATTCAACACAATCACAATCACTTTTTTTGTCTTTGAATAATTTAAGCATACTTTAACACAAGCTTAACACCAAACAAACACTTAGTACTTTATTATTATTATTATGATTTATTGTTGACCTAGGCCAGGCCTTGTTGTTACCTCATGTCCCAGTGATAATGCCATGCATTAGGTCTGGGAGGAAAACACATCAATTTGCTCAACTTGCCATTGGCTCAATTTACCCCAAGGCAAACATTTTGACTATATTAGCCCACACAGCTACAATGATGCACTTTCATGCTAGGTTTAGGACCTCATATTCAAGCTTATAGAGACCCCAACTGAAGGATAGAATCTTAAAATGATCTCCTTTGATTTAGATACAAGCATCATGAAACCTCTATCACAATAAATTAATTTGACTTAGTGAATATAATGTTTCCCCCCCCAACTTCCTTACATTTTAGTCATTTAGCAGACACTCTTATCCAGAGTGACTTACAGTAGTGAGTGTATACATTTTCATACTGGTCCCCTGTGGGAATCAAATCCACAACCCTGGAGTTGCAAGCACCATGCTCTACCAACTGAGCTACACAGGACCATAGGAGACCTATTGAAATCATAGAAATATAGATAATAGAATAGACATGACCGTTTAAGTTGACATTCAAAGGTGGGTGGACCGGCAGCCATCTTTTTGGTAGTAATTACAAGTAAAATGTCAATTTAATTTTAATGGTGTACCAACTAAATTGTAGTGGTCTGAAGGGATAGGTCCATTCTATTAATTCAATTTCTATGATTGAATTGACACCCACTCTGTACTCCAGAGTACGTTGTGTCTGAACTGATGGCGGGCACAACACAAACATCTCAGTAGAGTCTATGCATTTTTAGATAATTGACGTTTAAGGTAAAAAAAAAAGAAGATACAATAGCTTGACTACCCTGTTTGTAAGCGTTTAAATGATATCAAACTCAACCTTTTATCTTTTCCAGTGATGAAGACATGCATGTCTCATGGTATGGTGGGGTATGACAAATGGGTCAACTTTCTGACCACTTCTTCCACGGGCAAACATGTATGGCAGGTTTTGTTTCAATCAAAAGGGATGATGTCAAATAGTGACTGATTTCAAATGGATTTACCCCCTTACATAGATATATGGTTGTGCAGAAACACCTGTTGTAATTACAATGTTTGAGCTATTGGTAAAGGGTGTATCAGTGTCTGTACTCTGTTCTCTGTTAACATGGCACTGTGGCTTTCACCAAAGAGGAGACTTCAGGTTTCCATGACTACCAAAATAATAGACTGGACTGCTTCTTTGTGCGGTTAGCAGAGATGTGTGTAACGCTCACTGAATCAAATTTACAGAAAGACAAGGAAAGACTAACATACAGAAAAGACTGTTGAGCCACAAACATTTCAATGTTTACAAGTGGGCCAGCCTGGGCTTACCAAAATGCTTCCAAAAACAATAGCATACAGCACACACTAATACTCAGGAAGAAGAGATCCGTAAAGTACACACTGGCAGTGGAACAGCCTAGCTCCACTGAACTAAACAGGTGGCTATGGCAGGCTGCTGCTGCTGCTGGGTACTGCTGCCTCAGCTTCAGACTCAATTATAGGCACTGTGATTTCATGTGTGGGCGTAGCACTAAAGCTCCAATAATGCCTTGCATTGTTCCCAATTAGAAAAAATATATATTTTAGATGACATATTCACCAGCAAGCATTGCATTCGTTCCTTAAAGCTGTGGAGCCTACTTAAGGATCCCGAGAACAGGGACATCATAAAAAAGAGCAAGAAAGAGAGAAGGAGAGAGAT